>NW_026623371.1:235168-357460 GCF_030028575.1 Malurus melanocephalus
ATGTACTGGAATGAAAAGTCCTTCTATATTCCATAAACAAGGTCCAAATCGGCCTAAGCATAAAGATGAGACAGGGAAGAAGAGAATATTTTAGCTAAAATGCCCAACTAACAATTTTCTAGTTAAAACAAAGGGTGTATTTCCTTTGGAAAAAAGTTAGAATTAAACAAAGCCTTCAGATACAAATAGATGGATTACTTGCAACGTATGAGGATAAAACCTTAGTCTCCTGCAGAACATAAGTAGACTTTGCAACAGATTAGCCAGGAGATGAATCTCAGACAGGGCTGACAAACTGGGAAAGCAACTATCCTCTCTTTTCATAAATATTTTATGTGTAACTTGTTTTCCCTGCTCAGTTCCTCTTGCTGGCTGTGTGAACATGTGAAGGTAAACCAAAGAAGGAGGAAAAGGAACTGCTAACGAAATGAACATGGACACAGACTCACACACACAGTTTCAGAGGAGTTAATGTACCATTTGCTGATTTGAGGCAGCCTGARCATATTACTCTTATGGAAGCAAGCCTACAGAAAAGAGAGGTTGTGATGAACTGAAAAAGTGTCAACAGAAAAACTGACAGGCTGTGAAGAGTCACAGAGACAGTGAGAGCAGGCTGCAATCACAGTAGGCAGACTCTTCCAATATAGAGATAGGAAGAGCTTCTGCTGTGAACTGAGATGTGCTTACCTAGGGGCGTAGGCACTGCCAGGGCACTCATCCAGCCATGTATTGCTCACAGAGAGARTGTTCTCAAGCATTGAGTACTGTGAGCTTCACAGAAACTGTGGCTGATAGATGAACTGCTGTGAGGCCTTAAATATGCTGTGAAGACCTCATGTTAGAAAAGCAAGTTAGAGCAGTTAGTTTATGAATGGAATAACCCACTGTTTGGGTGAAAAGACAGAATCAGGTGAGGCACAAGGAATAAATATGACTTGAGATGCAGAGGGGACATAATGCAGTGCTTGTTCTTGAGCAAGTGATTTGTTTGGATCACTAGTTACAAAAATATCAAAGAACACATAATACTTGGTCGAGAAGGTATTTTGCCACTGACTGTGGTTAATGCCTTGTCACAAGGGCCATGCACTATCATGCCCTATTTGCAAGAAGCTTGGAAGAGCATTTGCCACCCTGTAAGATTTGAGTCATTCTTGAAAGAATGAGAACAAGACTAGAGTCTCTTCATAAAGAGCATGTTGGTGCCCAGCTGTGTGAGGTTACAGCAAGTACTACAGCAAGGGACCACACTGGTGTTTCTTGCCCTTCCTCCCTGTCAGATTTGCTGCAAAGGTGTCTTTGGCTCCCCTTCAGTGAGTGCTAACACATGCACCTTCCCAGAAAAGACCAATGCAAAGCTTCAGGAGATTTTATGCTTAATAGAGCATGTTGGAGAAGTTAATTGAGGACTGCCTCCTGTGGGAGGGACCACATGCTGCAGCAGGGGAAAGGACTCCTCTCCCTGAGCTGTGGAAGAAACAATCTGTGATTAACTGGCCATAGGACCGATTCCTCAAATCCCATCACTGCTAGAGAAGGAGGAAGTGAAGCTTGGGAGGGAGGAAGAGGTGGGGTGAAGGTGTTTTAAAGATTTATTTTACTTCTCATTATCCTGCTCTGATTTTGTTAGTAATAAATTCAATTAATATCCCCATTTTGAGCAGTTTTGCCTGTGATGATATTTGATGAGTGATCTCTCCCAGTCCTGATCTCAACCCAGGAACCCTTGGTTAAATTTTCTCTCCCCTGTCCAGCTGTGGAGGGGAATGAGTGACAGAGAAGCTTTGGCAGGTGCTGGCATCCARTCAAGGGTCAACCCATTACAAACATACCACAAAACGAGAGCTACAGAGCACTGAGCAGGAACTGGACCTTCCACAAGCACAGGTTCCCCTGGTCATGGATACACATTCACAGCTGAAGCAATGAGTGAGGTAATGTTTGCTCCCTTCTGCTCTGGGTTATTGTCYTCACTTCCAAGCTGGGTGTGATGTATGCACACAGCCCACCTGCTTGAGTGCAGGAAGATGCATTTACACTAAGATGAGGCTTTCCAYTGGAGCCACGTGACCCTGCTCCTGACTCCTGGTAATATAACCAATTGGTTAGCATAACCAATGCTATTTCCTAGAACAAACAGTCATACCATGTAAGTCAGCTGATCACATAACACCTCCTTCTCTTTTCCCCTTTTCAATATTGTAGTTGTCACCAAGATGTGATCACCCCCATTACAGAACAGCCAGATCCCCTCTCAGCATTGTGAAAAAAACTATTTGCCCATACAGGACCACTGCCAGGATGTGGTGACACTTATTATGGAACACAAAAAAGTAACAATACATAAGATACTGCCTATAAAATCAAACAGCTGCAAGTCCTGATGCTGGACAGCAAAATCCATGATCCCCCAGTGGGACAYAGCCATTGCTGTCTTCTTCCTCTGAAGACCGAGGGAATCACGCTCTCTTGGGTAGAGCCTGAGCCCAGATTACAATTACTGTATCAGGAACTGAATACTAAGAATTTGACATGATTTGCAGAGGGTCCAAGTGACTAAAAGTATAGGTAATTAAAGACTTTAAATAGTAAGAAAGATACACTCATTACTAGAAATTTTGCTTAACTGAAAGTATGATTCATAAAAACTTTGTGCAACAATAAACTACATTAATCCTAAAAAATGCAGATAACAATAAAATCTGCTGAAAATTCAGTGTTCAATTGTAGCAATAAAGGTCTAATTGTACCTAAAGCCCTGTSGCAAATTCTCATTCTACCAAGGATCCACAGAAGAATCTGCCTGTCCCTGTGACATTAGGTGACAGAGCCACCAAGTGTTCACAAGCTCCRTCCTGCCAGCTCCATAAGAAAGGCAATCATCTCCAGCTAGGAGGGAAAACAGTGAGCCAGGAAAGATAACAGCTTAAGCTGCTGCAGGTAGCTTCACCACAGCACAGCCAGCCATCTCCCCACTCAGAAYTGCTTGCCATCTGTTCTCCTTATGATCTTGTTCACTTCCACACCTCAGATAATCACAGCTTCCATGTTATCATTAGGAGAGACATGCTCTCATTTAGCCAGGATTTACTGGCAGGGACAGGCAGTTAAATACGAAGGACAGTACAATGTATTCATTACATTTGTTCTCAGAGGYCTTAGTTCAAGCTCTTGCTTTCAAGTACAGATGCAAGTTTTTGCCATATGCTGTGAAATTCCGGGTAAGTTCTGAGAGGAATTTTCCATAAAATATTTTGCTAGAAAGGGTTGTTCTCTTCCAGCTTATTTTTCTGTGCTACCACGTTTGGCTCCAGTTGGATTTGGAACCCCAACAGGCTAGGCTTAAAGTGGCAGAACCCTTTGTCAGAACTCTGGCAGTGTTTATCTCTTRTCAGGGACAATTTTGAACTGCTCTGTGCTGAGATCAGAGGGTGCCATTCTAGAAGCAAACTGTTTTTACAGCAGTCTGATATTCTGCATAGTCCTCTGAAAGACAGCAGAGGAAAATTTTGGAAATTTTGATATTTCCTTCCTGCCAACTCTTAAAATAACACTCTCTTTTATTTAGGAGTGATCTTGATCTATGTAGTCTTAAGAGACATCTCCTCCACCTCTACCACTAGGCTTACTTCTGTAAGCAACAAAGTGGTTAAGAAATGTAATTTTTCACTCTTTTCCAGTGCACAGAGAACACAAAATGGTGTGAAAGTATGCTTAGGGAAAGAAAAAYGCTACCACATTTTATGTTACATACATTGCAAAAATACTATGATGCGGGATAACCTACCTGCCCATAGCTTCTGCTGAATTCTAGGGGATATTTTCAGTTTCCCTCTTTCAACAACATACCAGTCTAAACCTATTACTGTTGCCCMCTGAAACGTAAAGTAAGAAAATTGCTATGTATTTACATTCTCTGACTTGTGAATGATTTAAAAGCAGTTAATATTTYACATTGGTTGCTAATTTTCTTTCTTAATATGTATGCTCAGTATGTAAAATCACACGAATCTTTCATCAAAATTATGATTTATTTACTCTATCTTACACATAATAAACTCATAAAACCCCGGTCAGGAGTCTACATTTTATGTGACTGAAGTCCATCTGAAGAGCAATTAAGGAAATGAATTTACTATATAAAAAAAAATTAAACTTAATTCAAGATTCTTCAGCTGTAACTACAATGCATATCAACCACATTCAAATCCTGCAACACTGCTAAGATAAAGGAAATAACTCAATGCGTTGTTAACAAAGGATCTCCTTACTTCCCGTTCACTGAAAAAAAGCCCATGAAAAATAGTGTTATACTATATTCAATGGATACTTACAAAGAAGAGCTGGTTTCTACCAATCCTAGAATAGCAAGCTGTCACAAAAAGCCTGGCAGTATTTCTGGATGCTCAAGACAATACAGTTCTCTTCAGCTCTGCAGCTTTCAGCTMTGCTGGCTGCTACTGCTGCTACCCAGGAAGACAAGCTGTAAAACTGTGATGACAAGGTGACCAGAAGCATTCTCAACTAGCATGTGGAAGAAGATTGGGGAATAAGGGATCCAGAACCTGTGCTAGGACTCAAAACATTTGCTATGGTTCTGCCTGTTRTACTTGAAATAGAGATAGGTGGAGCTGTGGGTTTTCTTACAGTGAAGCTGTTCACATCCTSATCAGGCATCTAAAATCAATTTTTTTCCTGTGAAAAATGGGCTGAATATTGTGCCTAAGATCAAAATGGGAGTGTAGAGGCACTATGCAGTGAAGAAGGGWATGATGTACAAATTACAGCAGGGGACACATCTTCCTGTACTCACAGCTCAGTTATGCTCCATCATCTAGCACTAYSTATCAYATTTCTCTTTATGTTTKTCCTGTTAAACATTTATTGAATAAKCCATTCACATTCATAACATTTTCTGTTTGGTTGAAAAGATAACCTTCCTGCTTTTCCCAAATAAGTGAATGATGGTTCTACATCTCTATTAGTTCTGTTTTCCTTCCAGTTTCCTTTTACAGGTGCTTTTCTTGAGAAAAAAGAATGTTTTAGCCTGCTTTGGATACAATAAATTTTGATTCATCATCTTAGCAATTTCAAAACATCTCCACTACTTATCAGAGGCTTCTGTTGCTAAAGTAACTACCAGTTGTCTGTAGGAGCTGTATTTTTTTTTTTCTTAAACCCACTAATTCTCTCCTGATAASAAGCACTGGATGCTAACTAACATGGAGTTGTGCTGAGCAGTAGAAACTGCAAAAATATGACAAATGAGAACCTTGTGGCAAGGTCAGTTGTATTAGATGTGATAATTTTTTTATTGTGATTATGTTGTAACAACATGATGCAATAACATTCAAAGCTTCAGAATACTGAACGCCTTTCTTCACACAACTWTTTTCTTTACCAAACCTATGTACACTAAAGATAAATACTGAAAAGCAGTTTGCAACAAATAGCCTCCATAGCCTTGTTCTTGTGATGGAACTTGATGCTTGGAACAAATGAAAGATGTGTCAATATTCCTTTCCTAGTAAAACAGCACAAACAAGCCTATAGGRCCACCAAAGAACCTGCAGAAAATCAGTAACCTTTTTAAATTTCAAAACTAATGAAACATTCAAATTAGGGATGATTTTATGATTTTCTAAATAAAATGGTAACCAAAAGGTGTTTTTTTAACAGCCATTATCAACAGCAGTATAAGTAAGAACAGGTGAGAAAGAAGGAACTAACACACAGTATGTACTGATCTATAATATCATTTTTTATTTTTTAAGATTAATAACACTGGCTTTTCTAGACCACCTTTACTATCTTACTCCTTTTGCTAGCTATGACATTTTGCCCCAATTTATGTGCCTTTAAAGTGACTATTCATAAAGAAGCATTACATAAAAAATGTTGCTCTAAAACGGCACAATGTAGTTTTGAGAAATATATGTTCAAAAGCATAAGAAATCTGCTCTTGAAAAAATACAAAAACATAATCTAAAGGAACTTTCAGAATAAAACAAAAGCTGTAGCAAAGAAAACTGACATTTTTTATCTTATTTTCTTTTTAACCTTGAAAGGAAACGTGAGAAAGCCACAGTAGTAGCAAATAAGTAGTTCAGCACTCAATCTAAAAGTCATTTAAGGACTAGTACGCAATTAAGTAATTACTGGGCTGAACAGAACAGCAGTCAACATGGCAACAAATTACTGCAATGGAAAAAAAAATCWTTTTTTTTTAGAAAAAAGGAAAATCAAACAGACAAAAAATATGTTTGCATCTCAGATTTTTGGCTAGTGCTAGAATGGAAATCACCCAAAGGCAGGAACACACTCATTAGGATGTACAATAGAAATATGTATCAATAACCTTGAAAAGGAGGAGGTAGAGGTAGGCGTAAGAACAACCCAGGGCATGAATTCACACAACAGTTGTGTGCCGTGGGCAGATATTCTTGAGATCAGCCTTATAACTAGCTGAGCTGCTGATGCAGCTACAGAGAATCCTCACACATACAATCATAATAATGCATTCTATTTTTCRTGCCTTATCTTTCATTAGCACAAAACACATTTGCAAGGCTCTGGATTTTACTTTTTGAATTTAAACTTTTCATTATAACAAATGTCATTTTCAGCAGCCTAGCACAACAATAGGCCCCTATCATGGTCGGTGTGGCAGGTCTCAGGAAGTGCTCCTGCAATACTCGCTCAGGAATCAACACCTTTGTACCTGGTCTCCAGGTACCCAAAGAGAATGGCACAATATGGGCCCGTTTAAAAGCTGCTGGGGCAGGCACACAAGGAGACAAGTCACTGCCTCTGTGAGCAGTGCCAAGAGAAAAATCCTGGCATGTGMGAGGCAACAGAAAACAGGAGAGAGAGAGAGTGAGGCACCTGTCATGTTAGCAACCAGCAAATAAAGGACTTCTGGGAGTCTGAAAAGATCTTGTAAGAGAAGCTTCACATAYATAAGCATGTACTTACATATCCACCTAAGTAAAGGCTGTATGTCATTAGCTTCAAGAAAGAAGGAATGCATGGCTAAATAATTAAATAAATTGTAGTATGATGATATAAAGGATTCTAAAGACAGATGCCAACATTAAATATAAATTTCCTTGGAGCGAAAAGACCAGTGAAGAAACAAAAGATTATGYCATAAGAAAAAAGATTAAAATGCTAAAAAATATTTTAAAAAGCAAAACCACAGCAGTATGCGTAATGTGTGCATCCAGTCAGAGGTTGCTGGTTTTTCCTGCTGCAGGCTGGTGACTGCCTGGGGATGCCCAAACTGGCACTCTAGCTRGGAGCAAAATGTTTTCTGTTTGAGTGTGCACATTCCTCAAAGCWAGGCTTATGCTGTTAATGTTTACAAAGCTTCACAAATGCTTTCTGTTACTTAATAGGTTAGTTTGAATTAATCAGTTGAATTGGTTAATTAAGGTGAATGAATATWAAAAAAATGTATTTGGTCTCAGGAYTTCTATTTCTGGGCAATTACAGTTCTGTATCTACGTCTATTATGAAGGGTGAATTCATACACCAGTATATCATTGGTCCACAACAGTAACAGTGTTAAGCAGTCATGTAAAGGTTTTCAAGCTCTCAYAATCAAGTATTTTCTCTGATTCTACATGGTGGTATTAAATTTTATTTACAATTATTTTGGAAACTTATTGATATGAAAGGATTTTCCTCATAGATTAAGATAATCACTAATTTATTAACCTTTTAATTATTAACCTGTTGCCATTTAATATGAAGATGTCTGTAACAGTTTCCTAGTTTCTACTTTTCATGAGAGATGTTTCAAAAAGATATTCTTTAGCCATAATCTCTTCCTTTCCAAAATTCAATTCTTTTGTTCCCTGGGTGTTTCCACTTSCAATGCAAAATCCACAAAATTAGCYGGTCTTTTAACTTGGGCRGAAAATATTATCAKCTAATGGAACATCTTCRGTATGTRTCAATAACCATGGGCAATAGACSACAGAAATCACAAAATGGGTCAGGTTGGAAGGGACCACAGCAGGTCATCTGGTCCCACCTCCCTGYWCCAGAAGSGTCATCMCARAGCAAWTKGCACAGAATTGCATCCAGATATTTTGTGAATATCTCCAGTGAGGGAGAYTCCACAGCCTCTCTGGGGMAKCTGTTCCAGTGCACAGTCACCCACATAGTACAGAAGTTCTTGCTCATATTCAGGTGGAACTTTCYRTGCATCAGTTTCTGCCCTTTCTTCTTGTCCTATTGCTCCACACCAAGAGAAGAGMCTGGCTCCATCCTCCTGACACCCACCCTTCAGATATTTATACACATTAATGAGGTCCCCTCTCAGCTGCCCCTTCTCATGGCTGAAYAGGCTMAGCTCCCTCAGCCTGTCCTCATAAGAGATACATACAATACTCCTCTTTCTCTCCCACAAATTCTCTTAGATATTAGTTTTTTATTACCGTACAGGTTTACTCATCATCTCCCATCTCAGACCTGTCACTACCCATGACTACAACAAGTATTTTACCTTGTCCATTCTTTCAATGATGTCCCATCTTAACCACTGTTCCTCCCAAGGAGGTCTCAGAGTCCTCTAGTTCAGATGCCTAAAATATATGAAAGCTGCAGTACCTGGAGGCTTTTGTATTTGTGAGATACAAAAACTTGCAGCGAAAGAATATCATTCCACCATCCCAGCATCCCCCTTCCCCCTCTTTTATTATTAAAGATGCAGCCATAGGAACTGGGGAGGAGAGCTAGGAATGTCTTGAATAGTCAGAACAGAGCTGCAGGAAGCTCAGTACAAATAATCTGAAGTTACACAGGATACAGTGRGAGTTAAGAAGTCTTAAGGGTCAATCTTGGTGGCACATTGTTGGATGAAAACCTCTCTTTAATAACTAGCATAATCAAGAATAGCAAGAAGTTTGGATCCACTAAGAACAAGCTGGAGAATTACAGGAACCATATTCTAGTGACTTTTAATCAATTGTTGAAACATTTCTGGAATTTTAATATTCTCTCAGAATTTCACTTTCAAAAAGATTTCAGGGCCCTCCTGGAGTGTAAAAAAAGATTTCTCTTCAAAGGCACTTATGCTGTCCTCTAGGGAAGATCCAAATGAGTGGGCCTGGTTAGCTTTGGAAACAGAACAACATGAGGGAAACCAAGGAAAGGATAAGTGAACAAAAGAGTACAGGGAGAAGACAAAGAACTTCTCTCTGTTTTTCAATTCTAAAAGCCCAAGAGGGACTGCTCTGGAAAATTAAAGATAGCACATTAGAAACAGACAGAAGGAAACACTTTTTCATATCATGTGTGGTTAAAACTGCAGAAAATATAATTACCACAGGAAGAACTACAGACAAGAACTCAGCAAGATTCTGATGGGTTTGCAGATGTATAAGGATATCAAACATATCAAGAACAATTTAAAACTGCTGAGGGCACATATATTTCTTCAGGGAAAACTGTCCAAGCATTTTAAAACTGCACAAAGACATGTGCTAATCAGAGTGAGAGACAAAGRAAAAGGTCTCTGCAAGATAATGCACCCACAGGATGCCGTTAAAGAAATGACACCTCCTCTGAAATCCTTTGCATTCATTCTTTCTCCCTCCCTTTAAAGGAGCAGTGCAGAAAGGGACAATATCTGCCACACTGAAAGGCCATTTCCTTCAGGGTATTGTCTGAGATGAAAAGGTGTCTGCCAGCCATTCTCCCAGCATGCTGGCATTTCAGCAGTCTTCAGCTTGTATCATGTGTATGGAAATGTATATTTGCCTTGAAAWTCATAGAGCTGGTTCTACGATTAGCTGGATCCTTTCTACTTTTCTGAGCTCGGATTGTTTTTAAAAGCAGAAAGCACCATATGCAGTCTATCTGTAATTTCCCAACTCGTTTTTTTGCATGACTAAGTAGTCACAGTAATGATGCTTCCCTCTTGTTCTATCACGCTAACTGTACCTGCACTGTCATGTGTCAGAGAAAAGAAAATCTAAAACCTGTGAGGTTTATTCACTTAAATGAGTTTGTCAACAGCATAACTGAGTGTAAGTGAGGCCAAAACATAGGGAGGTGTTATAACTGACTTAGCAGTAGCATTACTTGGTGCTGAATTTATAGCCTCCCTAAATGATATATTCCACTACATTTTTTTTTCTAAGACCTATTTTTCCACCAGTTTTAGTCTGTTACTTATATCCTGTCCACCAAGAAGGAAKAGACTATTCCCTTTCTTTTTGCAAAGTGAATTCCAAATTCTATGACAGTATTGCTGACACCAGTGCTTGACGTTGCCCTAGCAATCAGAAAGTAGATGGTACTTGGTATATAAAAGAAAAAAAATTCTGAAGCATAAGGAATGTCACAAACCGAAGTTTGGCATGACTGGCTTGAAACTCTGAAATGCTAATAATAACCCTGACTTAGGGTTATACATATTCCAGCTTCTACTGGAATGCACAGTTGCTGCTACTATGGCTTCAATCGCCTCCAGTGTTRAGATCAGATGAGTTCCATGTCCTCTCTCCTTATCCTCCTTTCAGCAATTGAATCCCTTCTACCTTATCTTTGTTCAAAACACTTCAAAACCTTCCTAAACTCTCTGCTTTATATCCAGTCTTGCAAAGATTGGCTGTAYCTAACAGATGGGGAGATACATCCTCTATAGAGGCTGTTTGATAGGTGACACAGYACTGGAGTCACATCTTTGCCTTCAAGTCATCCCATATTCCTACACTGAAACTCACAGCATGGCACTTCACTGAGAGAGAATCAATGAAAAAAAAACCCATCCAAATGTATCCTGCCATTAATCCTCACACCAATCATCAACTTCTTAGGGACAGAATCTCTCCGTCTGCCTTTGAAACTAAAAAAATAAATCCAGGAATAAAGTAGTGTRTCTGACATAATACAAGAATAATAACATTAAACTACATTTGACTCCATGTAAACCATCTAATTCCTCTGAAAACATACAACCAGGGAAGATAAAGCTGATTGCTATTTACACCTTTACAAATCTTAGCAAACTTTCCCTGAATTTTCAAACCAAATGTTCCTTTCAAAAACAAAGCGGGGGTTGGGGAAGGAAGGGGGAATGATACATACATGGTATTATTTAACAGTAAACTGTAAGAGCAACTTTTTAAGCATACAGTGCTCTTGCCAGCTCTCTGACAAAGAGCCTAATACTAAAATCCCAACTTACTTTTCAAGTAATGACTATTTACCACAATATTTCTTCTCCTGTTTATTCATTTGGTCTTGAATAGACAGAGATACAATCCAAGGAAGAAACAGGACCAAGAAAGAAGGTGAAAAACATAMAATAAAACAGTTRTTTCATTCCAAACRTTTTCTACAGGAAAKATATCATTGCTAGGAGAAAAAAAAWTTAATCAGTACAAACACTGGCTGAATGGGGAGACACTCATCAGAGGAACACTGGAGTATTGTGGACATGCAGAGGCAACAGACTCGGTTGAGATGAATAACAGGATTATGACATGGATACGCAGGAGGCAAAATGAGTTTGTTGCATAGGCTGGACTATTTTTTTCAATTACCAGTGATGATATAATGTTTGCCATATATTTTTCTGATTACACAATATATTATGTGTGATTGAAAAAATATACCCTYTCTTGTGCCTCAGATGAATGAGGTGAACAGCTCTTAATGCATAATGGAAGAAACAGAGTAAGAAAAATACACTAAAGCAACATAGAAATTTCCCATGGATGTGTATCAATAGACCAGTCAAATAAACTCTCTCACAGCGTTAAAAAACTTTCAGCAATTTTAGCAAGAAATTCCAGTTTCCCTACTTTGTGTTACTGGTGGCRGATGCACACTTTGTACATCAGAATTCCAGGATGCTCTTCCTTGAGGTGTCACTCACCYAAGGAAACCTTTCAGCATGTATCACAGCTATACTGCAAACCCATTTTTCAATGAACTTTCATGAGAGTATCTTTTTTTTCCCCCTTTTGTTTACCACTGACATAAGCAGTAAATTTCTGCAATGCAAATGGGGATTGTCATTTTATTTCACCTTTCCTTTTCCAATTTCAGGATTTTCTTGCTCTTTGAATCCCAGCACTGCTGGAATATTTTTTGCTGTTTCACATTTAGCCCCCCACATAAAACTGTAGTGTCAACATATGAGGATCACTCCAGTCCCTCTGCCATAAACAGGATCTCAACAAGAGGACAAGCCTTATAGGACAACAAAACCAAGCTACAGGACTAGAAGCACAAAATTTTCAAACAAGTAAYAACTTTGTTTTTCTGACCAAATTTGAAAAGATTAATAAATTTACCTTGTCAGCTGGGAGCCAGCTCCAAGATTGCCCAGTATMCCATTATTTAGAGGTAATGCCATCCCTCCAAATTGCTTCCCCTAAGCAGTAGTGCCCTCAAGTCAATTTTTTTAAGCAGTCAGGAAGTACTCTTGAAAATGTGAATCACAAACTTTTGAATTCAAAATATCTTATGAACTCTTGACTATTTCAGCGTAACTAGTCTAAGCATTTGCCAATTAAAATACCAGCATTAAGCATATTTTGCTGTACTTCTAAATGCTGACTAGCTTAGTACTTAACAAACTATGTGGATTTGTTGGATCAGATTATTTGGTGAAAGTGCAGAGGTAACTTCACTTTCAGACATTRCCTAATTTATCCTTACCTGTTTAGGGATTTCCCTCCTTTTCCAGGTATCTTGGAAACGGGTATTTTCTTTATTGCTTTACAGTTCTCTGTAGTTCACAGTCACCCCGTGAAGAAGAGGTCACCAGAAGCGGCTAAGGAATTTTAATCACAAGAAATTTCTAAGGCTTTTCCAGCGACTATCGGGTCTTCACTGGTACSGTGCTCGCCCTGCACTCCTTCGTTAACCATTAACCAGTGGCCCTATGTCAGCTTTATCAGCCRCTCTTTCTCAACACGGGGAAACCAGAAACCCTGCGGGCTCATTCAGCCGCAATTCGCAGCCATCGGGATGGGAGGGACGTGRGATTTCTCACTCATTCGCAGAGCCTTAAGCGAAAAATCTAACGAGATGTGGGACGGAGCGATCCAGCAGCCTCGGCAGATCCTGCCTGTGCCGCCGAGGAGGATGCCCACGCCACGGAGATGCGTGACGGGTCACACGAGGAAGAGAGTGGGATAATTTGGAAAAGCCAGAGCTCCCGGGACAGCGGCTGCCCGGCGGCTCTCGCCTGCCGGTGGTTCAGGGCCACTGCAAGGAGGGGGAAACCCTCACCTTCAGTAACCGGGACGAGCTGCTCTTGGCGGGGCCGGGGCGAGCGCCAGCGCTGCCATTGGCAGCAATCGCCCCGCCGGGGCCACCCTTCCCGCGCTTAGAGCTGTGTTCCAGCAGTTCCACGGGAGACAACGCCCAGGGTACCACCATAAAACAAAGGAACCCCAATCACTGGAGTGAAAACCCCGCACCCGCATATAGGGCAGGGCCCGGGAGCTCGCCGTGCCCGCGGCCTTTGGCCTGGCCAACGCGGCCTGCTCCTGTGGGGAGCCGGGCACAGCCTGGCCTTTGGGCAGCTCGCCCGCGCTGATGGGATTTACTGCAGCATTTAGACTGGTCAGAAATGGAGACTGGAGATCGGCAAAATGGGGTTCCATCGTCAGCAACTTGTTCGAGGCGGTCCCCAGTCCCTCCGGGCCCCACACAGGGCAGAAGCTGCCCGGGACCGGCCTGGGTGAGCCCCTCACCGGGGCAGGACAGAGCCCGGAGCCCTCTGACCACCAGCCACCCCACGCCTGGGAGCGCATTCGGCTGCAGGATCCTCCAGGACTGCATAGAACCAGGCTGGGCAGCAGCATATGATCTCATGAATGCATATAAATGCATCATTTTTCATACACCAAAGGTGGGTTTCAAGAGAATGGTGCTAGACTTTTCAGTGGTGCCCAGAAACAGGATGAGGAGCAATGGCCATAAATTAAAACACAAGAAGTTCCACCTCAACATGAGGAAGAACTTCTTTGAGGGTGGCAGAGAACTGGAAAAGGCTGCCCAGGGAGTTTGTGGGGTTTCCCTGTCTGAAGCCATACAAAACCCATCTAGACGCTAATGCCTATATAACATGGGTCAAAGTTACTTTGACAAAGATGCTTTTATTGCTTGATTTATAAAACACCTATGTAACCTGAATTATAACTTTCTATAGAATGTAATCRCCAAATGTAGTTAACTAGTTGCTTAATGCTTAAGTAAGCTAAAACTTGCCAGGTGGATAACCTCGAAAATAGCTAAGTATAGCTAATTGGGAAACAGCAAGATATATTAATGAGAAATTGGCAAATGTAAAGCCAATTAATTAGCCACAAGATGAAGAATTTAGACAAGTTAGATACAGAAAGCCCAAGGAACACCATAACTGCATGTGCTCCGAAGGAAAAGTTGARAAGTTCAGATGTGAGGAAGACCTTGAGCCTTCATCGAAGAAGAAYCCCAAGACCACCTAAATGGGAGAAGCACAAGCGCAGTGCAGAAAAACTATTTGTAACCATGAGGTAACCTCATGTAAATTARTTCCGGACACGTRTATGATGATGTTATGTTGACATAGCAATATTAAACAATACTTATTGTATAAATAAGCCACAACACTTGAYAAGGGTGGGTGARTTAGGTGGAAAGATSSCCCTCACCTCCAGCGCTGCAATAAACAAATACCTGCTCTATAGATGGCAGTCTATGGGGTTTTATTTACAGCCTGTCTTTTCAGGCATCAACACTTTCCTGTGTAACCTGATCTAGGTGACTGTGCCATGACAAGGTGGGTGGACTGGATGATCTCCAGTGATCCTTTCCAACCCTAAAAGTTCTKTGATTTGCTCTTCCCATTCTCTCCCTGCCTGAGCTGCACTGGGTGGCTGGGGAGAGCCTTGACAGCTCCCCATGTGTCCCCCATACCTGGCCTGTCTGCCCCAGCACAGTGCTGTCCCTAGGGCTGCACCATAGCTTTYAGCAAGAAAAATCTCTTGCTTTAAGGAGGTGCATGCCCCTGTCTGCTCCTCAGATATCAATGGCTTGAGGAAAAGCTGTGTTTTATGCAGGAGAACCCTTCACATCTCTCTGCACTGCTGAACAAAAATGCACAGAGACACCCATTTATATACAACTTTTAGGATACCCGTTTCTGACCTGAGTGGGAGTAGCACCTATTCTCAGTTTACAGCTCATTATAGAGGACACATCATAAACTCATCTCAGCTGCTGTCATTTATGACCCAGTTTKGGGGCTGAATGAAGCCAGAAATTACTTTTGAACAACTTGAGAGCCCTGGCGGACTTGGCTGTGTTGCAGCAGTCCCCACACCCACAGCAAACCATCCCAGTGGCAGGCTGGAGCGGGGAAAGGCACACAAGAACAGGATAGCTGCTGCAGACCCTGGAGGCATCACCTCCCACGGTGGGCTTTTAGGAAGCATATTCAATACTTACGTGGCTGTTTCTCTAAGGGCAGCCTTAATTCAGTCAAAGGGATCCTCCGGTTGACTGTAGAGCAGGTCTTCTTGGTCCTTCCTCCACTTTTAAGTGCTTTCTGCAGTTGTTTCTGTATGAGCCAGCCCTCATGTGGGCACATTACTGGATCGGAGAAAAAGTATCTCCAGCCCTTGTCTAAGACTTAGTAGTGGACATGGAGRGAAGATGTACTTATACATGTGCTGTCAAGTAATGATTCTTCTCCTGAACACTGCTCCTGGCACTTGGTGTCATGTGACCAATGGACTTTCAGAGAAAATGATTGTATTTTTGTAGTTAYCATCCATCAGCTGAGTTTTCTCTATCAAGATGTGATAAAAGCCCTTTGTGAACACATGTGAACTTTTGCCATATGCTACATTTTGTGGTGGACAATACAAGAGATTATATGAGCAGTTTATGAAGAAATATTTCTGATTTCCCTGAACTGGTCCCCTGCACAATGCAGGTGACTTATGTATCAAAAAATCTCATCATTATGTTTTGTATTCCGCTCAGCTGTCTGTGCTTATCTGTAAATCTATTATGTTACCTCACTGAACTGTTCTATTATGTATTATTCCTCTGGCCCTGATGTTTGCTCTTCCATTTCTACTGCATCCTAAGTCTCCCTTTCTGCTGTCATAGGAGTTCCTGCTCTCTTATGCTTTTAAGGATGCAATTCCTTCCCAGGTACGTGCTCTTCTCTGAAGCACTCTGTTACCTAGAGCAGGTCAAAGACTTGTTCCAGCAATTGACTGTAAGTATTTTTAGGCAAACTTTGTGAGTCTTCAATGACTTTCACCCTTGTTTAGCCAGCTGTTTTCACAAACCTTAMTGTCTAGTGAAAAAAAGCAAAATCAGTCTTCTATCAACCAAATCTATCATTATCAATTTACATTCTTCCATGACTAGATGTGTTATGGAGTTACTATACAGGAAGCTCTAATCCTCACAGCTTGCCTTCTCATTTCTGTATTTGTTTGTGATTCTGAGAGTGCTACAGCAACCTGAAAACTAGGAGCTGGTAAGATATCATGCAGCAAATTCAGCAGCAGAGACAAGTATTACGGTGGAAACCGAATTTGAAAAGTCTAAATAATTAAATTTGGATTACAAATAGGATGTATCTAGGATTCTTGTGGAGCAATGATATTGTACACTTCCAGGACTGGGCTTAGCCATTTACTTTAACCATCATTGTCAGAACCATACTACCATACTTACATCTTCTTTTTCATCTAAAGGCAGTTGTGCAGGCTGTTTTGGAGAATGGGAAGGTTKTAGAGAACACCAATTCCACTCTCGTTTCTCTCCATTTTAACACAAAATGCCAGTCCTCACACCTCTGGATAAAGTGTTTCAAAAGGCAAATAAAATGGAAGTCTTTATATAGAAGTGTCTTCACAAGTTCGTGGGATGAGGAGGGAAAACTGACTCTTWGGGAGTGGTGAGCAGCAGTAAGGGCATCACAGCACTGTCTTCACTGTGTTCCTAGTCACACCCAAGACATCCCTTGGACAATACTGCCCAAGTGTAATTCTTTTCTCCCTTCCAGTTCCCTCCCAGCCTAACTCTTCTGAGCCCTAAGGAGTTGCACAGCTGAGCTGAGTGTCAKGGCCCATAAACCCAGGCTGTACTTTGGCTCAGGGCTGGCAGCTGTTTGTAATTTCACTTTCCTGTTCCCCAATTGTGGTRCCAGAACCTTGCAGCCACTGGATGGAAAACACCTGATGATAACAAAGGATACAAACCTGGGCAACCAGTAAGTGCTGTAAGACCCTGTTAATCACAGCTTAGTGTGACAGAGTTAATCTCAGTATGAGTGAACTGATGTTTCTTGCTCAAACATCTGCTGGTACATGTGCAAAATGACAAGCAGTTGGAGCAGAATTGTCTTTGGGCAAAGGGCTTGCAATGTGCATTTTACACAAACAAATTCAAGTGTCACATGTGACTAATTGCAATATCTAATGAAAATCATATASCTCTTGGACATAGTTGTGGTTATGTTGGGTTTTCAAATACTAATTAAATTGTGCTTCAAGTTAAGGAAGACATAAGATTTAGGATGCAGAAGCAACCCAAATTAAAGCAACATGGGTATTTCAAAGGAAGATATCTCTTTTTCTCCATCTGCTGGCATTGTTACTGAAGTTTCCAAGATATCAGACAATGTCYGAGACACAAAGCAATCTAGACTGGACATTGACAAACCAGATTAAAGCATTACTAAATTAGCCATAACAARGACCAAAAGTCATCTAAAGTTCAACTTGAAGGGAAATGGCTGATCTGGTGATGTTTTTCTCATCTGGTTTTGCAGGTACAGGCTRAAGCAACACTTTAAAGTAATCCTAATTTAAGGATTCTTTRTATCAGATGAAAGTGCTGCAACCAYATACTATAAAACATGAGTCTGACAGGAATTTACTTATAGGTCTGAATGCAYTGAAGCTGTTTTGCTGGGTGAACTTTGTGCTAGAATGCTTTATGTGGGATCATATGTCTGATCATGTGTGTTGTTTCGCAACTAATGTAAAAGAAGCACAAACCTATCAGGCAAGCAATCAAATCTGTACCGCACACTCACTTCAGGCCCAGACTGATACTGCACTGCAGTGTTCTGACAGCACARGTACCCCCTGCTAATGCCAAGACCAGGTATCATTTTGCATCTGCCACAGAGGTGGGCAGTTTGGACAAACAAGCAAACAACACTACCCTGCCACTGGGCAGGCTTACTGAGATCTTCTTACCAYGTTGCTTTTTTTTTAATGCCATCTTCTTGTCTGTTCCAAATACCATATATACAATACAGTAAGGTGAGGTTTTGGTGTTGATTTTTTTGGTTTTTGTTTTACAGCTTTGTGTAGAATTGTAGTCCTTGACTTTTAATGATCATAGAGGGATCAGTTTCAATGTTAGCATGGTCTCCTTCAGCCAAGCAAGAAACAGGCATCTYCAAACATTTTGCAAGCAAGCAGTCCCCCTTTGTTAATGAAAAAAGTAAGTTACTGCATGCAGGATAGTGAATTCTAAGGACTRTAAGTTTTAATATGCATGTCCAGATAGAAAAAAAACTTGAGGAACATCAAAATCCAAAGGAAGTACTCTACCAGTATGTGYTGATGAATGAATTTCATCATGCTAACATATTAATTAAATCATGGTGCAGTGGAATACAAACTCACATGGAGACGTAGCATGGAGAAGCCAGAGTGTAAGGGAGTTTTGAAATGGAATGCATTTGATGGCTTCTATGGGTTAACAAAGCAGGAACAGGAAAGGATTGTGTCCAAAAAAAATAAAAGTGAAACATTCCCAACCTTTTATTTTTTTATCTGCCAGAAAAACCACCAATCCGTCCACCTCACCCCTCCACCCCCCTGGATTTTTAAAGTAAAAACAAATTTTGTGCAGATGGTGCTCTTCCATCCAAATGCTGATATACCAGTTGAACACAAGGATTAGAGGGGTAAATAATTGCTTTCAGAAGGTACTATTGAAAAGCTTTCTGATCCAACAGCTATCAGACCAATAAAATGTTTTATGCAGAGTGTGCATTTTCAATGAGTTATAACTATGACCCAAAAGATGGTCATGGTATGTTGTCCTGATATGACTCTAGCAGCCTTCCCAAATGAATCCTGTAAATATCACAGCAGAATATCCCCAGTAATTTTCCTCAAACAAAGGGGTAAACAACTTCTTTGCTAAATAAAATGCAGTATATCCCAATAGGAATCWTAAGACAGAACAGCCAGAGTAAAGGTCTCTTGGGGATAGAGTTTTCATGTTTCTTAAAAGCTGTTTAACATGACCCGCCCAATTAACCTAAATTAAGGCAAGAGATACAGAGTGTACTGATATATCCAAAAGACGACATTCATTCCAATGTAAAATGAATAGCATTGTATTAACGTTTATTTCTAATTACAAGAAACAGAATATCAGTCCCTTATTTGTACAAAAATACCTGAAAGATTACAATTAGGTTCACAAGCCAAAAAGCTATTTACAGTATGAAGCAAAGCATATTGAATAAAGGWTTTGTCTCTTAAGTTAATACCTTTTGCATTCCCTGAAACTTTAAACTTTATTCCATTTTACAGTCACTAAATCTTGCATTGTGACAATATAATTTACGATAAGCAAGTCTTGCCACTGGAAAGGTGCATTGATTGGTCAAACTGTCAGGTATTTAGTGCAGAAAAGATAAGACAAAACATCTAAACTGAGGCACGTGTTTCTTCAAGATTAATTAACAAATAAAAAGTTTTTTGTACTTTAACACCTATCGTAACATAACTTAACTAGTAACCTCATTACCAAAATGGTTTGGCATTTTCCTTCTCAACATATTCAAGATTGCTACATGAAGTATTTATTTAGAAAATAAAATCACAGGCAAAAAGATAAAAATTCAACAGGCTCCAAAACAACCCTGAGCATCCCCTTTACATTCATGTCATTTAAATACAAAAATAAGAGTCAAATGTCCTTCAGTCCTTGGTATTCTGAGCTGGCAGCCAGCTGAATCTGTTGGAAAACTAAGGTGGTATTGACTGTTTTCCAGCAGAAAGAAGACAAAGCAGTGATCTGCTTAAGTAAGATTGTTGCCACTTTGAAGGTGGTCACTTTCTCAAAACAGCTCACTTTAGCTGGGAAGAGTACAAAATACTAAGTCAACCATCTACATACAAAAATCATGGTTCATAGTCAAACTTTTATTCTCAATTTAAATAAGATGCAAGGTTTTTTTTTTTTTTATAAATATGAAACACTGCAAATACTATCCGCCTACTGGGAAAAATGCATGGTTGTCACTAAGCTATGTAAACAGAAAAACTTAAAACTATAGCATAAATGGTCTTATTAAACTGGTAATGTAGTCAATACAAGTATCTTTTTTCTCCTAAAAGGGGCCAAATAGAAGCATGCAAAGTGAAGTCAGACTTAAGTTAGCTTAATTTCAAGGTTTTAAAATACATTGTCTAGAAAGCAGGAACACTCATTTCACTATGTACAATTAAAAAAGCAAAACAAAACAAAACAAAAAAGGCTTGTACTAAAAACAAAATCAAGTTTCTTCATTTTTAGTATCTAGACATTAAATGGAAAAAAATACTAAATGTGTTCTGTAAACTAAAATACAGTGTTTCTATACCATTGACATAGTTTAAGCTGATATGGACGACTCAGGCAGGTTATGGTTTGTCTTAAGCTATTCTTAACACTACATGAAAACCTAAAAGTGTAGGATTGGTTTTCCTTCTTTACCCTTTCAGATGGCTAGGATTTCAGACCCAGTGGCAAATATTAAGGATTAACTAGCCTGTGTAAATCATTTACCATTTTACGAATGCTCTGTTCTGCACTACACTCTGCAAGTTCCCAGGGTGGAATACTTCTCACTGTTGCTAATGGCACCAAGCACTGGGAAGTTAYTCAGTTCAAACAGTTGGTGAAGGAATGGTTGGTTGCAATTGCAGGATCAAGGTGGGACTTGTCTGACTTTAATACTGATTTATCATCAGAAAGAGTTATTGTGTAAACATTAAATAATTCATTTAAACATTAACAATAAAGTAGTTCTGATGACAAACCAGCACCAGAGCAAGATACATGCTTGTCTGCCACAGGTACTGGCGTGCGGTAGCACACATGACACAGGGATACCAGTTACCTCGATGGACGATATTGCCAGCAGCTACTCCACAATCAAATCTGTTTCTATTCCCAGCATGTTCCTTCTCACCATGTAAACTTTCATGGCCCTACAAAAAGCAGAAGGGGTACAGTTCTTCTTATGCCCTATCCCCAGGAGAGCTTTGTGTTCACTGTAGCTTTACTRTATCGAAAGAGCTCTTTGAAACAGTCTGAAAATTCAAGGAGCTATAAAGCTAAAAACACTGTTTTTTTAATCATTTTTTATTTTGTCATACTAAGACTACCTGCAGAAGAATCTTCTCACAAAAATGGTGGTTTGAAATACAAGTGTAGTCATTCAGTCCTACTCTATTTAGTAACAGTAAGTTTTCTCAGGAAAACAGTCAAAAGGCTGTAAAAAACAAACCACCACTCCAATAATAAAAATTTGTGCATAGAATCTAATACAGTCTCTGCATGACTGGATGCCACTAATATGCCATCAACATACTACAGCCATAATGCTACAAGTCAGCAGTTTTAAGAGTACGTATATTGGTGGTATGTTCTTTTAGAATTGTATCCTCATTGCTTCTTCAAAGACATCTGCAGATCATTGAACCTCAGGTCTCCAGAGAAGTACTAAGACGCGCACTCACACACACACACACACACACACACACACACACACACACACACACACACATACACGCTTCTTGATTTTCTTCTAGATCCTTTTAGGCTGAAGCATTCCATACATTTTAGGGTGCAGATTAATACCCAACTCCTGCATGAATTTTAAAAGCCACATCAGCTCCTAATATAGGCTGCATACAATATCCGAAACAAAGTAGGAGTGCAAAAAAAGTGATCAATACAAAAAGTAAACACACTAGTCTTAATTGTCAAGATTATTCCAGGGCAAGAGTTCTTTTCAAAGATTTCTCTTCACACTTGTTCCTGTTAAGTGGCCCAGCCAAGATAGTTTCCAGTTTTGTTTCAAATTTACTCATTGTTTTACAGACCCTCCCCCCATTTTTGGGATGCTGGGACACTCAGCAGCAATCACTCTTAGGTGTTAGACAAACCAGCAATCTTGGTCTGTTGGCACCTGTCGAATCCATCCCTTTCAGAGTCCCAAGGTGCATAATATTTTTTTTTAACCAACTTACAAATCTGCCAATTCCCCAGTGTCAACGTTCTCTTACAATTACTCTTCTATCAAATCCAGTCTTCAGTGAGTCAGATTTGAGGTCATAAGGCCACTCGGATGCAGTGGTGTTTGAGTTTGCAGGGCAAGACTCCTTTGTTTAGTTGATAGAATTCAACAAGCTGGATTAGATCACTGAATTTGGTGTTCCCATCATCCAGACTGAAAAATATCTGTCCATCATCTTCACACTAGGAAAACAAAACATCCTTTTCAAGTTAGGCTGCGCATGTAGAGATACAAGTGTGGCAAAACCTAAGAGAGTACCAYGAGTGTGTGATATAAATAAATGATGGGCACTTGGTTGGCACTTGGYTCCCAAAACAACCCAGTTCTTTGTGAAACCATGCACAGCACTAGAAAAAACATACATCAGCCCAACTTGTAACATTTTGTTTTTGAGAGTGAAAGCTCGTGGGCTGAGTAATTGCATGTTGTACAGACAGCACTGGCATTCATTAGATAAAATAAAAATAYCCCAAAAGTATTTGTTAGCTGTTTGTAAAACTGGCTGGCCGAACAAGGGAATAGGGTTTGGAAAAATAAAAAGGTCTACATAATCTTAAATTGTTGGTGCTTTTTTTGATCAAGATTAAAATCAAATTGTGTAACATTTGAAGCTCAACATTATTAGATAACCCCCAGAATGAAACTTTTCAAAGTTTCTCTAAGTTACTCTGTTTGCCTAAATGACAGGGAGACAACAGCTGCTGTTGTTGCTGCCAGTCACAGAGAACAAGTTCTGTGCATTACACAGACTTGTGTAATGTAGTGACTTACACTAGTTTTCCAGCACTGTTAATCAATACTTTTAATCAGACATTTGGCAATTCTAAGGAATATTGCTAATATACTTGCCAACTGAAACATTCTTGTTAGTTACATCAGTAATTAATACAAGGTCTCCTCAGATGTTGGCAAAAGCTTAATGGTTTAAAATTTCAGGTTTTGTTATCAGTATCAAAAAAAAAAACCTACTTACCGGCAAGATCTGAAAATGCTTTATTTTTTGATGATGGCATAACGTAAGTACAAATGCCTTTGGATTGCTTTGGCTGTCCCGGAGAAGAAATAATCTAGGAGAGAACGTTTTTAATAACAAATTGAATACTATGTCTATTTCTTCTTAAATAATCAGACCTACTAAGTAATTTTGTGCCACTGCTGAACTCTTTAGTTGCATTAAGAGGCAATTCCACAACTGGCAATTTGCAAATTTTCAATTATTATACCATAGCTATGCAACATTAACAGATGACGAAACAGGAAGTTCAAGATACATGATGGTAGTTCTTCCTCTAAGAATGTAACTATGAGGCATTTTTTAAGGTTCCCTCTAACTCAGCTTTCCATTAATGATGTGTACTCTCATGAAGAAAATGAAATCTCAATTTCTGCAATGGGAAAATAATATATGGAAATCTGTTTCTACTCTACAATAGCTTTCATCAGTTCACAGAAATCCAGTGTCACCAAAATTATGTTTAGGTTGAACGGCTGCAGTTACACAGAAACAGYTCAGTACTTTGTTAAAATTATTTACCAGTTAAGTAGCTTCCACATTATCAAGATGGGGAAAACACATACTGATTTTTGCTATAGAATAGTCACAGTATTTTTCCCTCAGCATTACTGGAAAAAAATGTACATCATACACTAKGCAGCTGTCACTTTTAAGTTTAAGCACAAAACTGAGTTTCTATCCCAAATGGACTTTATTTAACATCCCTACTGGGAAGAGGAGAAAAAAAGCTAGTTAAAAYCCCCCATGTTTCCTCCCCTTGACATTTATGAACTAAGGAAGCAGATCCTCTCCATGCCAGAGGAAACAACAATATATCTTTGGCACAAGGCTTACAGCACTAATCACTAGTGGATTTGTGAGATGGCTAAGCACAGGACTGGGGCAGACCTCTTGACTGCTGACTACTAAGCCAGGAATACACTCTTCCAAGACACAATTGCAAGAACTGCTTGTAGTCTTAAAAACCCAAAAGAATTTACTCCAGCTCCTCAGAACWGATTGAGAAATGTCAGTACCACAAAAATGCACTATGATTGCCAKGGTCAGTTCAGTAGTCAGGGACAGGCACATCTTGCCACCCTCAGAAACCATGCATGGTATTTGMACATCCCTTTGTAATCCTAGGAAGACCAGATGTGTGGAGAAGGGACAAAAGCCTTTATAAATTAGGCTCCATATCAGGAAGAAAGACTTTGCCTGCCCTGTGGTTACTGCAGTTCATGCAGGTATCTCTCAACTATTTTTCATCTAATTGTTTCAAAAAATGCATTGTATCATAAGCTGGTGACAACAAAGCAAAGCTCTGCACAACTGATGCTGCAACTGTCTACCAACCTCTGGCAAGCAAACAGCTTCCACACTAGAAATGACTACAAAGACAGATGCATCCTCAACAAGAGCATTCAGAGACAAAGACAGCAGCATCAGTTTCTTGTATACTTGTTGAACCTCTTCCATGAACCATCAAGAGACTGTTAACTTTCTACCTTCTTCTACTTTCTCTACACAGAGCAGGAAAACAAAGGCARGAGTTTTTCACCCTGAAAATCATGATCCTTAGATCTCAGAGAACATAGGTAAMACAGTTCTTTTGTCACTTCTGATGGACCTTACTATGGCCAAACTAACCAATCTTCACCTTCCATGGTGAGTAACCTGATTAGGCACAAATTTAACACAGCCTCAAGCACATGAACACATTTATGAAAACCTCAAGAAGGATGGGCCAATGAATTCCTAAGGCAACAAGCCAAAATGAGCCCAAGATTWTAACGACAGGTAGTGTAAGAAAACYAGAAACCCAAAAAGTCAGCAGTGCTCCTTTGCTTTCTCAGCTTCTCTTCTCTGTTAAGATAAAACCCAAAAGCTGACCTGCTAAGATAAAACCCAAAAGCCTTAGCCTAGACAAGACCCCCCAATAACAACAAAAAAACACTACTTGATGAATATATCATATGTACATATACTTCCAATTTCTACTTCCCTAATATATTTTAGTCTTCAGAAAGATTGGTGTTGCTTCTGAATCAGAAAATGCTGAAGAAAGGTTTGAACTTCCCTGTCTCCTGCAAAGCCAACATGGATGTTTCTACCTTAACCTGAAAGCAGTGAAGATAGTGAACCAAAAGTAACCACGCCTTTCCATCCTAAAAAAACCAATGCTGAACGGAGTTCAACCAAGTTCCCTTCAATAACCATAACTCATACAAATACAGAGATGCTCAGAAAACACTAAATCTCAACTACAGATATTTTAGAAAGGGGTAGAACAGGTACTTCCATATCTTTGCTCTAGAACAGAAATACATAGAGAGCAAGCAACATTAGCTGCTCTAATTCATGCAAAAGAGCATGGATGGCTGATTATAAATTTGTGGGCAAATGGCTAGATRCAGCTTTGTCTGAAAAATATGTCCTCAATGCAGATTACAAGAATTAACTATTTTCAGATTCTAACATTGTCTAAAATTTGATTGCCTCTGCTGGCAAAAAAGACATTTAAGTGTATTCCTAAGATTTTACTTTTCAATTTAGAAGTTAGGAYCCACTCCTACATGCACACATTCTGACTTTTTGGAATCCAGGCAGGTTATAACGGGACTACTTGCCAATCAGGTTACTCAGAAGTGCTCAGAAACCTGTAAACCATTACAGCAGAAGTTGTGCTCTTGTCTATAAAGCTTAGTGTCAGATCATAAATACTGAGCAACAGGAATACCTACCCATCTACAAGCCCCTGTTGCTTAATAATCCTGTGAGATTCTTCTCTAGAGATTCTGCCGTGAAACCAGTGCTGTGTCCTATGAATAACTGGAGGACAGAGAAAAAAGAGGGAGAGGATGGTTAAAACCAGTTACACATGCAGTCATTTTTTCCACATATTAATTATTTAAACATTTTAAAAGTGGGTGTAGTTCTCTTACACAATATAAAGTATCTTCCATCACCCTATGTAAAAAAGAATATCAAATAATGCATCTACTTAATATATGAAGTAGAGAGGCATTTATCTCCATATATTTTCTGATTTGCASATACACAATTAGGCAAACAAGAGAAGTCTCTTATAATACTGCCTTCTCATAGCTTCTTGAAAATGCTGGGACTAACAATTCTTAGAAAACGATGTGTAAACTAACAAGTCTCTCTAACGCGCACATAAAGGAAAGCACTTTAAAGGGTGTTTTCAAGAGTCAAGTTACCCCCAAATATTTTTATCTTTATTGTTTTGTTTTTCAAAGGATATTTCAAAGGATATTTCAAAGGATATTAATATGAAATTTCCTGTTGTTTTAATAAACTTAAAATGTCAAAGAGATGTTCAGAACTTGCATATTTTACATTTTTCAGTGATTATGGAATGAATTCCATTTTGAAAACTCTCATTTCTACTCTTTAAAGATTAAAAGATCACTCATTGACTTTTCTTGTCCACAACAGCAAATTAACTGCTGGATTCTTTTAAATGGAAAACATTTATGGAGTGTCTATTTTTACAAAATCCATCTTTCTAAAGACTAGTCCTAAAGAAAAGCTTGAGCGGGCCATCAAAGGAAAACAAATTCCTTCTACTGTGTCCRTATGGGTAAGCATGTTAATGACACAGCAGCCACTGATAAACGTAAAGTTTGTATTTGACATCAAGACATTTGTGCTACATGGCTGCACTCTGTCTATATGAAATGTACCTTMCTTTACCCACAGAGGCTTCTCACACTATGCTTACAAACCATCAGAATTTACCTGTACTCAGTGTGGAAGGATGGAGTGGACTTTGGCTACCCAAGATGTTCATTCTTGTGCTACGTTTCTATAGAGAAAATGAATTACCGTTAAATCCACACTCATGCCTCAGGAGAAGAGAATTAGTGCACATGCAATACAGATTTAATTTATGGGGAACTGGGGGCTGGGCAGATTTAATGCAAGGATGGGAAAAAGAAATGCAACCTTGAAGGGGGCTAATCTACAAGCAGCAGCTCATTTCAGTTGGCTTAAAATACAAGYCAGATGTTAATGATGAAAGCTCAGTATCTTAAAAAAAAAAAAAAAGGGAAAAAAAAGACAGAAAAAAAGAAAAGTCTGATATGTTTCTGCTCAGGCAAAACACCAGGCACTCAGTAAATCAAGCAGTATTTCCCTCCCGTACATAAAGCACCAGCTAATGCTTCAGTAATGACTCCTTTTCCCTAAAAGACGAGCATGTGGGAAAACTTGTACTGCAGCTGTCTGTCCACAAGACACTATAAACAAGTTACATCAGTTTTCATTGCAAGAGGTCCTGCCTCTTGTATATTCTGCAATTAAACTTACTGGGAGCAAGCCATTAGTCAGAGCCCCAGCCTCTTCCATGTGGGGAAGCATTTAATTTGACATATTCCTCCTCAGAGACTGGTTTTGCAAACTGGCAGTAAAGTTCTGGTGGGTCTGCTTTSCCCCTCAACTTTCCTCTGGACACTAGGGGGACAGAGAAGCAGTGGTAGAAGGTTGTTGTGAATGTGACAGTTTTGCTAAAGATGGATATTGACTTTCAGATCTGCATGCTTGCAGTGTGATTGCTTCAGGTCGGAGCTAAGCTATACTGTGACCAGCACTGCACTAAAATCATAGCACACTCTGTGTTTTGGCTCTCAACAGACACTTACTGATGGCAAAAATAGAAAAGAAGAGAAGATAGCTACCCTCCAAGCATGTCCTTCTTCCAAGGCAGCACTCTGTGCTTCAGCAGGATTTTCAATAACTCTTCCTATTTGCCCCGAAAAATCCATTGCTACTAGTGAGTTTTCAGATACACTTCTCTGAAAAGGAATTTTCACTTGTTTCAAAAAACAGGGAAAGAAAAAACCAGCTTGAGAGTTTAATTTCAAACTGTTTTGGTTTCAGAAGACCGTCCAAAGTCCTCCTTCAACAGCACAGAAAATACAACTCATTTTTTCTMCCCTTTCAAAAGATTCACAGACACAAAAATAGATGTTTTTTTCTTTTTCGACCATAGGGGAAGGAGACGATTCAAAGGCTCAGAATAAAATCTGTTTGCTCAAGTTGCCCACTTGCCCTGTTACTATATTCCAGTCATTTTCAGGGCCAGTTGGGATCCAAATATAGGAACTTCCCTTTTAGGTAGTTAGCAGTCAGCTCTTGGCCCAACATATTTTAGGAAATTTACGTGTTAGTTTTGCCAGACCTAAGCTGGCTTCTGCAGAGACAGCCAGATGTCTCTGTACCGTACATCTCAAAGAGCATGACGTAGCCAAGATTTTTCAATCATGTGGATCATGTAAGCCTAAAATAATGGAGAGCCAACCACAGAAACTGCACTCATGCAAAACATGAACTTTACATTGATTTGCTACACAATGCTGAATTTACATTTCTTAGCGTAAAATTTTCCACTTTTAAAATGCAAAAGCAAACGTATCTTTTCCGACATCATATATSAGTGAGGTAAAGTTCATTACTTACTACTGGAGTGGAAAAGTGTGGAAGCATGGCTTTTCGCTGCTGGGGAATTCTATAATTCTGATACAGTAGCATTCCATACTGCCAACAGAAATGCAAAGACATTATTATTCAAATATATGCCCTAGGAAAAAAATTGTAGCGATTTCAYAATACCACTTACTCTGGAGCAAGATGCCACCAGTTTATTATTTTCCTGATCAGAAGCTGTCCCAAAGCTATTTGCATTGAGTAACCGTGATTGGCAGGTGGCAAACAGTAAATATGCACAAGTTTTATTTTAAAAATACAAGCTTGAATGATATACACAGGTAATTTCTGCCACTCTCAGCTACTACCATGTTTTCCTTGTACAACACAGGCTTTCAGTCAAGGTCAGAAGACACATATTAATTTCCTTCTTTTTACCCTCTAGAACTTTAAAAAATTCAGTACAGAACATTGAAACTCAGTTTTTATAATGATAAAAAATAAGAACTTTTCTAATTCACTAGCACTTTCAATAAATTTCACCAGGAAATAGCACTTGGTACTTTTCTCATCCTTATAAAAATAAGGTGATTGAATTCCAGTCATGCTCTTGGTTGAACATGATAAATTTTAGCAACACTAGTAGCTAGGATGGTAGGAAAACACCTACTCAGTGCCTTCCCTAGAGGCACAGTGTTGAAGTATAGCAACATTGCTTGCTGAATGTTCTAACTGAAATGGTTTATACAATTTCCGAACAGGGTGATGTAGGACTATGGAAAGCTAAATGAGACAGTGAATAAAAAGGCAGGTTATGGACACAGCCTTGGGGCACAGCCTTACTTTTTGCTGACTGTACACCTTTAATCATATTTTGGTGTGTCTTAAAAACAAACTCATTTTTTTCCTTATGAAGGTTCAGAGAAGAATACTGCAGTTTTCAAGGCARCAAATTCAGAAATAGAACCAAACCAGAATTCATGCACATTTTCCTATGAAGATCAGGGAGCTCTCTGCTTCAAAGGGCACAAAATAGTCWGCTCTCCCTCCATCCTGGTTTTGTTTCTAAAAGCAGTGAAGCCTCCTATCATATTATCAAGAAATTTCRTTGTTTGCTCTCAGGCACGAGTAACTTTCACCCAGACATAGGGCTACTCATTTGTGTTACTTCTTCTAATAGAAATTTTTTTTGAGAAATGAAAGAAAAAAATTGCAAGMAGCACTCTGTTCTGGTTAAGAGAACCACATCCATTATCAAAATATTTTCTTTAGCTTTATGATAACTTGACAATACTGTGTTAAGCAGGTTTTTAAATTCATTAATGTATCTCAAATTTGGAACCAAAACTAAAATAATAATACTTGACTCATATGTGGAAGGAATAGATCTCTGTCCTGTGCYTAAATTCTTAGGTGGGACAGAACTGCTTGGCATTTTACACTTATTCGTATTGTTTAGGAACAGATGATATTTAAGAACACGTAAGTAATTTCTCATGAAAAAAATACCAAATGACACTTAACTCTAGGTGTAGCTTTTAACAAGTAGAAGAGATCAGATACCTTGAGGAGTCGAAAGGCAGTCATCCAGCACATCCTGCTTTGCTCATCTTCAGCACACAACAACCGCAGTTCCTTAGTTTCATTTCTCACTCTGTTGGGCTTTAAAGTATTAAAAGGAAGTCAGCTACATTCATTAGAAAACCAACAACACTGTAAGCTTACTGCAGGGTAAAGGCAGGTACAGCATTAGTCTAAAGAACTAGCCAGAAAAAGCTMCCACCACACTGAGTTAAAGCTCAGGAGAGGCTGAGCATGTTCTGAAAGAAATCACTGTCTCAGCTGGGCCCAACAAGAYAAATGTTGGTGCCTCCTGACTTTCAGAAGCTGGGCTCGATGATCCTWGTAAGTCCTCTCCAACTSAGCATATTCTATGATTCTATGATTTGAAATAACCTGTAGTCTTAGCAGTTTATAGGAACAAGGTATTCAGGCCATGTTAAAAACCGGACCCAGGCACTTAGTTTTGTTTGTTTTGGTAGTTGTAGGGGTGTTTTTTTCCCAAATCTGTGAGAAGTTTTATAAACCCCCATTTCGAGATGAAGGACGTAAGTTTCTGTAACTGAGGGTAGCTGRAAGTTTGCTTCCATCAGTTCAGGATCTGTCCTGCAGCCAGCCTCTTTGATGCAAACCCTTGTTACCTAGCTCTGGAACACCTGCTAGAATGGAGCCTATGTCACTGCTTTCCTAAAATCAGCTCCTAGCTTTATTTTCTTCTCAGAAAATTACACTTTTCAAAGCTTTGAAATAATTTCCAAATGAATCTTTCAGCACAACAGTTTTAAAAATCTTCAAGGGCAACTGGYTATTCTTATATTCAATTTTCCCATAAAGTCTTTCTCTTTATAAATAAAGGCAAACGTCTGGCCCACAATAATGGTAAAACACCACATCAGAGCTTGAYTCTTTGCTGCTATATAGTTTTGCTGCTTGCTGTCCACAGAAACTTTTCTATTCAATTAGACAACTCAGGAAAAGCTTTCATCTGTGAGGTGAACCAAGGCCACCTCACAAGCACACCATGCTTCGGCACCGAGCTGCTCTTGCACAAAAATTTCCCAAACCAAAGGAGCACCAGATAAAGTGTTAAAAGTGTCACATAAAATGATGACAAGATTCACAGGACATGCCTGCCAAATGAAAGATGTTAAAGATCAAGTCCTCGTGACAGAAAAGGCTTGCAGAAATCCCATTTAGCTGGGGGTGGGGGTGACTCGGAGCTACCAACACCGTCTGGAACTTTGGAAGAACTCAGTAAGAACATTTACCTTTATACAAAATCCATACTCTGCAGGGGCATTGTACAACTTCTTGCCTGCTATCAACGAGAAGATATTGCTGTCTTCTAGGTCAGCCAACAATTGCAAATGTCTTGGCTCCTGGGGAAATAAMGTGTTTTAGCACAGGTAAGTGAAAGGTTTTGGAAGATGTTGTGCAAGCTCTGCAGTCTCTCAAGCCCAGCCTCCAACAGAGGGCAGTGCATGAACACTGCTCCTCTCCCAGGCAGCCTCGAGTGGACACGGCAAACACCCCTTAAATATCAGCACAAGGTGCTCRGTACAGGAAGCTCACAAAATACTTMTGCAAGCACATCACATTAAAAATGGCCTGGACTATTACATTGCTCCAGAGAAATCTGAAGCTTAGCACAACTTCAGTGGCCACAATGATGTTGCCTGGCTGGTTTGTTTTTATTTTATTTTATAATGAAACTGGTACGGCTGTGTTCATGCATTGAGAGCCCAGGGATTGACTGTCATTTGATCATGCCTTACTTATCCTGTTCTGTGGAATAAAAAAAGGAAGCACTACGTGGAGATTTTTTAAAAAACAACAAAAATACCCACTGTAAAAGCAGAAAATGCTTTCACATGCTAGTACTGTGCAACTTTTTTTTTTAATCTTACCTTTGAAGTTCCTTTTGTAGAACAATAAAGTCCTGATCTCCTCAAACACATRAACAGTTTCTTCCATGATTTCCTACCCAGCTCTTTCACATGCAAGAAACCTTGAATTTCAGGGCAGCTACTGGAGTTTAAAAAGTTCTGTTGGAGAGGAAAATGTAGATAAACATTGTATCCTATGGATGATMTATAAAATTGTCACTGTATTTGCAGAACAGAGAAAAAAAGGGAAAACCACTTTGCTGATTTGAGGCACAGTTCCACACTAGGCTTAAACTGACCTAGATGCTTAGTCTGATTTATGATCAAAATGGATATTCCTGCTCCTCCCAYTGCATCTACCTGGCCACCTCCTCCTGCCACTGACACCTTCCTATTCTCTGYCTCAAGACTTAAATCTCAAAAAAGCTGTATCCCCATTCGTCTTGCACTTGGCCTCAGGGAGAGAAAGTTAGCTTATTAATGCTTAGAATAGTATCTTGTCACAGCAATTCTGGCACATTGTCTCACTTGGAAATATTGGGCAAAATCTCCATCTTTATCCTAAAGTTTTCGAAAGGAAAGACCCTATTTCAGGATTTCAAGTTGTCCCCAGACAAGAGGTATAACAGACAACACAATATTTAACTGAAAATGAAATGTAGAGCAGTCTAGTAACTGCCAGCAATTATACCAGACTCCAAGATTCAGAAGAATTTAAGTTCTTGTCACACGAAGAGGAACCACAGAGAGAATAATTTGATTTGCGATATATCACAGGAAGGAGGCATTAATTATGGTAGGAGAACTGATGGATTGCTCCCTTATTACAACAGGCCAGATTTTTAAATTACAGAGGCCTTGATCAGTTAAAAGTTAAATGCCAAATTAAATTCAACAAGTATGAAGAAAAATGGATAAACCTGGTTGGCCTAGATGCCTCTGCAATTCTTCAGCCATGTGTTTTGGTTTTATTTGGTGGACAATGCCCACAGGAAACAAACCAAAAATAGTGCCCCGTATCAGAATTCTTACTCGCTTTAAACACAATTTTTTTCCAGTCTTCCTTCTGCTCTCATCTAACAGAATAGGAAAGAACAATCAATTTTCCTGCTATTTTTACTATGAATCCACTTCTCAGCTGTGAAAGGGAAGACCAAAAGAAGACTAGATTCTTTCTGTCCAGTCAGCTCAAACAAAAGTAAACTAAGATTGCAAGCTTTTTTGCATGTCTAAGCCAGGCTAAGACTAGGGATAACAGATCCCACTGGTTTTAATGCTATTGTCATGACTACAAATWCTAGCTCTCAATGCAGAATATGATATAATGAAATGATACTTAATATTCTTCCCTGTTACAGGTGTAATTAAAACTAGCAGAATTTCTTAGTGTTTAACGTGGCCTCGCATGCAACATGCTAAATGACTACTAGGCTGCAGGTTTACCTTCAATAAATTACAACTGCCATTGAAATTCTGAAAAACAGTTGTACCTTTTTTAAAAGAAAAGCAATATTTAATATAAATACTTTAACAAAGACAGTTTTTTTAATGGTGAAACAATGAACTGGAGAGAATATACTCACTGTCTTTCCCCCACCCTCTTGTATCGTTAACCCCCTTAAGTTATGCTTCTCCAGGACCTTTCTGAACCTACCTAACAAGGTTGCATGGTTTCTCTTCTGCTACTACTATTTAAGTTGCTCTCAAAACTTTTCCAATTTCAAGAACATCTTGCTCTTTTGGGGAATCCTGCTGCTTGTATTAACAGGAACCTCAATTCTCCACTAAACTACAGGGAAAAGGGTCCAAGGTGTGAAGACCTCTCTTTCGACCAGTCTGTGGCAATGCCAGTCCATGCCAGTTTTGGTCCCTGATTACAACCTCATTGCACATGATTTTCATTTGTTATTCCAGAAATTGGCTTGATTTTTTTCTTGTTTCCCAGCTGAAAGTGGATGCTAATGTTTTAAATTCTTTTCAGTGACTGTGGAACCAGAATTTAACGGACTTCGATATGGCTATGCGACAAAAGGAATGCACTCATTCAAAAGACAGTGGAAACTTGTCTTTAAACAAAAAGTCAGTGCATATTTGCAAGCATRCAAAATGACAGAAACCGAGCTAAAATCAGTTATTTGTACATATATATATTCTTCATATATTTGTGCTTCTGCTTTATAATTTGTTTGTTATTCATGGCACTGTCTTCCAGGCACCATGACCTTTGTTCTTAATGCAGTATTCTTTTAATAAACTGCGTTTTAATTTGCCTTCAGAGCTGAATGTCCACAATTTGAACAAAAAAGTGAAATGAAGAAGACTTAGACTGTGGGGCTTAGACTGGAATGCTAAAATGGAGAGATTAGAGTGAATCAGTTGCTGATGAGAGAGGCAGCCCACCCTTCAGCACCATCCTTGAAGGCCAACCAACTGTGCCAACACCAAGGCTCCATTATGAGCAAGCCAGAAACTCTACAGTGACACCAAAACTTCAACGTAACTGCAGCGCACATGCCACACCCACACAGACTGCACAACTCTACCAACACATATGAAAAGGAACACACCCCTGCAATTAAACCTAGGGAGCTTTAAATGGGATTACTTTGCATATACTGTATACAAATTTCTACTTGCACTAACTTCTTAGGGCATTATTTCTCTATCCTTAAGAGTAACTAGTTGSCTGAACCACGAGAAAGTTGGTCCTTATTGTTAATTCTTGCCAGACACAAACATAGGACACAAAAAGCAAAAGCAAAACCTCTCATCATCTCAAACACATCTTCTAATATACACTTGCATTCTAGCACTTTCTCCTGTGCTGTGATGTGGAGTACAGAAAAGTACTTCTATTCTGCTTTTTATAAAACTGTATTTGTTTTGCTAGAAATATATCTGCCAAGACTGTTTGGGAGTAATACCAGGTGGCCAAACCAGATACCCACAAAGTAAGTTGAGTATTAATGGAACAAGTATGTAAGACCATAGCTATGAATACTTTGTGTTTACAATTTACACCTTGATGCCACTGGGTAAAATCTTTGTCAGATATTTTCAACATTAGCCCCATATGCTAACTCACTACACTGGTCTTTGACCAGCTATTTTTCAGACCTTTGAATTCCCTTCCTTCCTTTCTCTCAAGCCCTCCCCCTCAGCTCCAAAACTTTCTTTATCCATACAGAWAATTTACAGTACCTGCAAAAGTTGTGACTGTGGGATACTGCCATTTGTTTGCTGGCACCAGGCAACCATTTGTTCTGGAAAGAAATTCTAGACATAAAAAGAAGACAATTGGAAGTCACATTATTTTTGAACACTCTTGCAGAGAACCAGTGATGTTTCCTTCAAGTCATTAAATTTTTTTCAGCTATCACTACTAAATCAGTTTGGAGATCCCCTGACACAGAAAGTAATACTAGGGCTTTTCAAATGCAGTTCTTCCCTTCCTTCTGCTCACCAGATGCCCATGCAGACAGATTGTGGATTTTTAAAATATCTGATGTGCAGTATTTCGTAAGTGCCTTTTCCCATCACTTCCTCTTCTACTAAGGGCTTTTGGGGATCTCTAACAGCCTCTACTTTCTTGGGAATGAAAGGATGAATGGTCCTGCAAGTTGAGTATGCAGTGACTCCTTGCTTATTGCATCAATGTCTTGACTTCAGATTTATTCCTCCAGTTTCCTTTTCATSTGTTATGTTTTAAAATGCCTGCATAATTTGGTACACTGAATTTACTATACACAGCAATGACATGAGATCATTCTTGAAGTTTTTAAACATTATTTGAAGCATGGAGACATACAGAAATGCCTGAAATGAAACAATGTCTGATTATACCAAAATGAATCACAACAAAAACATTTCCAGTTTAGAATATTTGTCACTCTTCAGGCAATACAAATTTCAGTCTTTAGGGCATAAATAGAAGGGCTGAAGAGGAATCACCCTTCTGCCAGGTAAGTTGCACAATGAATTATGAAAGCTAACATTTTCCAGCCTCCCTTGAGTAGAAACAGTGCCATATGGCAACAGCTAATGCAATGGATAGGGAGCCTTCGCATTCTTACACCAAAAGAATGATTTATTCTGTGATTGCAGGAGCCTGGGACTCAATGCCAAGCATTCTGGGTTTTACTCCCATGCTCTGTTATTAATTAAAATATACCACATGAAACCAATGCGCTAGCTCCTATGATACCAAAACTTCTGTACAACGCTCAGATGTTCGTAAGTTATCAGATGGTGAGATCAACAGAAGTGAAAAACTAGGAACACTCCATGTACAGAAACGTTTCACAGAGTAAGTCAAGGCACAGACTCTGCAACAAGCACCAGCAGATGACAAATGTACATGCAAGCACACGTGTGAGGATGCAGCAACTGTGCACTTGCATCTTTGAGGAGAGGAATTAATTTATCACCCACAGYTCCTTCAGCAGAGTTTAAACGTGACCTTGCCTATCTTTTTTTCTTCTCACACCACAATTGCCTGACTGACACAAAATCTGTTCTTACCTAACCACCTCTGGATTACCCTTCCTCAGTTATCTCCATGGGTTGCACCAGCTGACATTTGTTCATGCCAACAGTCTGCTCCAGCATACTTGTTAGATAAAATGTGAAAAATCATCCCCCATAAGCAGTTATACAGTAATCAGTTTAAAATTACAGTATTGGAAGGTTCTTACAAATCCAGGAATAGGTATAGCTATGGCATACAGTACTTTTCATGCATGGATATACATCGAGACACAGAGAGGGCAAGCTACTGTGATCAGTAAATAAGGCAAAGCACACTAGCGAAGCACAGCCACAGGTGAAACACTGTTCAGTATATGCAACAATAAACTGGAAACTCCCTTATATGGAGTAAATGCTTTAGGGGCTGCTCAAATGGGTTTTGGTGTTTTATTAATTATTACTGTCAGAAATTAAAAGGTTTGGATACTGCATGTTATGYGATCAATTTGCTTTGAATCAAGTAACTTTGAAGATAATGAGTAAATTGCCCTTAAGATTGCTTTTCTTAAACCAATGAAAATTTCCCTRTCTTGGTCACTCTCCAACATAACTACAGACATTTTGAAACAAGTATATTTGGTAACTTGAAGACACTTGCGGTTTTTGAGATGGGAGGAGAGTACAAGGAATTTAAACATTGGTTAAAATTTATTTGGAAAAGAATTCTGTTAGTTGGTTGCATACTTTTTTTTATAATAGATGCTTAAGACACAACAGTGCCCAGCAATGTTATTGCAATCCACCCCCCTGTGGTATAAACAACTAAGTAATGAAACTCACCATGGGATTTTTGAAAAATTCATATTTTGCATAATTCTTCCTGAACAAAAATTTACTTTCACTTCCCATTGTGGACTCAACTTGAACTATGAGCTCATGATCTTCCAAGCATCTCTCTGTGGAAAAAGAACACGACGTTAATACACAGCCAACCAGCAAGAGGAATGAAACCAACTAAGAACAGAAGTAAAACAACACAGTGTAATTCCATTACATTTTAAGAAATTAGCAAAATACATTCTAGATTTCAAACCATACTGCCATGAGGCAATACTTCACTTTGTAATGTATTACAAAGTTTAACATTTTATGGTGGCGTTCTTCAAGGAATTCCTATTTCAGAGCTTCCTAAAGCACAGACTTTAAAAAAAGGAATAGATTTTTTTTGTGTGCAGTAGATACAATAACACAGGCAAACCTCTTTCCTTTTGGCACCAGTTGTGTGCTGTGGAACTGGCAAGGTGGACAGGCTTAAGAGAGAAAAAAGTTACAGAAAGGCCACTGTTAGGTCTTGAACTATCACAGAAATACAGTGTTGTATTTGATCACACTCTATAAAACCAGTTCATTTCAAGGTGAACTTCGGGCCTTTATTGTAGATCCTAGACAATGGGGTTTATTATGAAAGAGGTCACAGGATCTACTTTACAGGAATACTGACAGAGACAAATGTTTTGTACACATGACAGGGCAATTTTCTGCTCTAGATTTGGTTACAAGGTAACTCCCCATAACCAGCACTTCTCTGGTCAAAAGAATGGCACATCAAAGCATGAACAGATAGCTTAGCAAACCCAGTTCACGGAAAGCAGTAACTCGAAAGAAGGCAACTGGCTAAGTGTGCACTACTTAATGAACTCATTATCTTGACAAGTCTTCAGAACTTTCTGAGAAAGTATTTAGGCATTTTTCAAAAGTTTTAACTAGTCAGTGCTTTCATGTCTTGTATAACACAAAATTAAAAAATTAGGTCAAACAGAACATAAATTTTGCAAAGCTTTAAACAAAATGCCTGCGACTTGCTGACCAAAGAAGTCTAGAGAGTCCCTTCCCCACTCTGTGTTCCTGCAACCCTTCACAGTAAGAAATGTCAGGTGCCACCCAAGCTCTCTTGGGGTGTTTTCAGGATAGAAAGCAAGCAGTCATTATCATCTCAAAAAGAGCAAGCTCTTGAATATTGCTTGAATCACTGAACTCAGCAGATTAATGTATGTTCTTTGATTGAAAATTTAACCKATGACTGAATGATCCCATCTTTTTGACCTGCCCTCAGGTTCTCAGTCATCACCAGCTCATTGATGAYTTCAGCATTTACTATGCATTTGCGATATCCAGCCTTGCTATAGATTGTGTTTTCAAAGGGTTTAATGTCGAAAAACTTCCACAGTGGGCTGCTCTCAAATAAAGAACTGCTTCTTAGTGCATCAGGCACGACACCACTTTTAAGGGATAGCTCTTTGATGGGCACAAACATGCTGCTACTGGTCGTTGTTACTAAAGGACATTTTGCACCCCCTCAGCATTTGTCACCTAAACCTACATGTTGTCTAGGGGCTTTGCAGATAAAGTTTCAGGTATTGCTGATCTGTTGCTACTGTCAGTTTTAAGCAACTGGTAAAGTCAAATTTCCTCTGCATTGTGATGAGGACTGTGGGTCTATGAGGATAAAGGGYCTATTTTTTAAATTATGCTTCCTCCAAAAAATATATAATAACATTAGTATGAAGCTTCATCATAGTATGAASCCTGAAAGACCACATGTCCTGTTACTGCCTGCTTCTGCCACCACTCAAAGTTGTGGTCTTTGCCTTCCTAACACACTGAAAACTGCTTGTCAGGGACAAACTGTTTATTCTGTTCTGAGGAAATGAAGTATAGATGAACATTTGTCAATTGGTTTTGTATTTCAATGTTTAGTTTGTGTAAATATACCCAGAGGCTGTTTCTCAGATCTTTAGGCAACTGACCTAGATGTATTCTGTTATTAAATCAAGACCATTTCGAGATTCTGTGGTGATACTCCCACTGATTTAATATTTACATTTTCATTTTGATGGTCAAAGCCATCTTAGAGGAAAGGTGCTGCATTTCATAGCAAGTGCATGTAAAAACAGGAAGGTAGTCCTGGTCAGTTTGCTTCACGGAAATGGTACACTTGGGAAGCCCTTGGTAATTTGCACTCGGTTTGTACAAACGGGATGAACTTGACACACTGGCAACTCAGCCTCAACCCTGCTTTGAGCTTCCTGCTGCAAAACCMGAAGCACAGATGTCAGCCTGTTGAGTTCAGTTCAATAGGTCAGTCTGTCTTCAAGTGGCATTGCTGTTGAAGTGACCAGAAGCTTGTCCTTTCAGTTTATCTGATAGGCTCCTCTACACGCTTCCTGGAACAGACTTTCCTCCCACCCCACCCAAGTTGCTCTGTATTATTATCAGAACTTCTACTGACCTATAGCAGTGAYAAAAATGGGAAAAGGAGCTTGATTCCATAATGAACAACTCACAGGCATGGCCCAAAATTCTCAATTAGAGAATCACTACAAATGACAAGTGGACCCCTGTATGAAATAGCCCACCCTGGTTTTGCACTTTAGCAAGCACTGTGTTTCACTGTTCCACATTTAATTAATTAATATTAAGGGAAATCAGTGCAAGTAAAAGAGAAAATCTAYGTACAAAACTGCAGCAATGCTTTCTTCTAATCCTCACATATTTCAGAGCCCTACTATATTCTTATCTGCTTCAACTGTGTTAAGTAAGATGTACAGTCAATTCTGGAGCTGGAAAAATTAAGTTTGTAGCAAGGGATTCTACTCTTTCAGTGTCCAGACACATACTATCATGTGAATGTCTTCACCATTATTTTTTCTGCTCATGTCCAATATAGAGATCTCTGTCCCCATTCTAAATTTATGATAGTTAAGCATGGAGTAGAACATAGGGCGAATATCCCATTTTATGAACAGATTAGGTATACTTATAGTAGCAAATGAAACAATGGGACCAATCCAAGTTTCATAGACTGCTTTAATCTTGACCACAACATGCTTTAGACATTAGTGGTACAYTGCAGCAGGAACTACTTTCAAATGGCAAATTGAGAAAATTGTCACACCACTGCTTCCAGTGAGAACACAAATATTTAGTGCAGTCCAATAGCTGCTAAAAGTTACGTGCAAGCACGCACAGTACTTGGAATATACTTGGCTATGCATGCAAAGTAAACTGTCAGGTGAGGGTTCCTTACAAAGTGGGACCTAGAAGATAATGCGATGATAAATACATAGCTGGCTTCAAAAACTGCATCTTGTCCTCAGTCTGCCCAATCGTAAAACAAACCAGTTGGTTCTGCAAACAGAGCTCTTTTGGAAAGTACTATCAGGCAAAATCAGGGAGGAGAAAATGAAGATAGTGAACTAAATGAAGGAACTCCTCTCTTTTGGTGGGCTTCACGACTACCGCCTACAGCATTAAGTCAGCAAGGATGCATTGTCTAGGAAATAATGTCTTCTGAAAACACAGAATTCTGAGGGCTCTTAAACCATTATTTCTTCTCACACTAAGTATTTATTGACCATTGTTTCATACTTAAGACTACCAATCTTGTATCTAGAGGAACAAATATGGAACATCAGACACCTGATGATAGCTTCACCCAGGCTGCAGAAAAGATTACTGCCTTGATCTGACAATCTCCGAAATATAGAAGAGCATTTAGGCTACAGAGAAGCTAGAAATAAGCAGCCAAATAATAAAAAAATCAAACTGAAAACAAAACTGGTGGAAGCATGGGATTTAAAGTTTATTGGCTATGTTRTAGTACATACTTTGGACTCCAAATTTAAGAAACTGGATAATGATGCCTCCTGTTAAATGAACTCAATTATTCCCTGTTCTGTCCTCATCCATTCAACTATGGGAAATCTGTATAATTACATTTTATTAGATAATTTAAACATTTTTTCCTTTGTCTCTTGGCCTTACACCCCCGAAGGTTGCCTTACTTCTCCACTGTGTGGCCTACAGGGGACAGCCCTGGAGCAGTCCATGCGGAACAAAGTTTGGTGRCTGCTGAAGCCCCAACCTGCACACCCTGCTTCTCTGGGGGCCCACTTTGTGCTTCAGTGTGAAACAGAGGTCCAAGGCAGGCAGGTCCCTATGTATATAAATGCAGCCTGATAAGTATCTTGCTCTTTTCCCATCATTGTTAATTACCAAGTTATTTGTGTGTAAACAGAAGCTTTTGATTTCCTAATCAGCCTCCTGCCCGATTCATTCAGAGATGTCACACACCAGAGTTTGACAGCACAATTAGTCACCATGGAAGCTATTGTGATGTCACAAACACCGAATTGTGGCATCATTGAATGAATCTGGCAGGAGAAGGATGTTGGTTACAAAGGAGAAGGCTTCTGTTTACACAATACCTTGGTAATCAGCAATGATGGGAAAGAGAATATAGAAAAAGAGAGCCTGGTAGTTTAATGAGCATTGATAAAACTGAAAATTTGTGAAGGTTTTTAGCAGCGCATGTGGCATATTAAGCTACGGAGATAAAGGTTCTGTAATTTACACCTTAATTCTTCACCTCATCTATGTCCTCAGAACTGAAAGTATATCAGAGACATAGACCAGTGTGCGTTTCATTTTAATTTTTTCACGCATTTCTACATTAGGAGAGATAGCAAAATTATAAATAATCAGGATATCCTATGTGTTTGGGGTTTTTTTTAAGTGTTAGGCTGCAGAGCAGTGAATTTATTAGCGTTTACAGTATTGGTTTAGGGTATCACATTTCCAGCAAATCATCTCCTTTTTTTATTCGTAAGGGTTCTGAATTACATTTTTAGACATAAAACCCCCACTGTTAGCTACAGATAGCATTCACAATTCCAGTGCTGGCGATTGCAGCTTATGATTTGTCTTCCTCTGCTTTCTGGAAAAAACATTCCCCTTGAAGTATATCGACTAATACTCCAAATGCTACACTTTCTAAAGCATTATTGTATGCTACAGAGAATTGTAGATAGCATTATCTGAGCAATACGCTGTCGCAAGCTGCACAGCAGAACCCTGCAACTAATCAGTGCCACAAAATAACAGGAAAAGCAAGACTGAATAACATGAGATCCTTTCAGGTACTGTAATTAAACCAATTCATGGTGTTATTTAATTCCCCACGGTTCTTCCTCTTGCTGCCTTCTTGAAACTGTAACCATGACACCTTAATTTCAATCAGGTGGAAAGAGCTGCTGCCTGGAGAGCAGATACCACCGCTGGTCCAGAAATTGCCAATGGATTTGCGGGTGGTGCCACCATTTTTTCCCTGCCTGAAGTCAAGTTTAGCCAACCCCCTCCCCCACCTCAGCATGTCTAGCTTTCATAAGCATTACTGTAGGTATGTAAGGCTGAGTCTGTTCACCCAGGTCTCCCAGCTGGTGATGAGCCGAGCTGTTTCACAGGACCGTACTCTAAGGATCAAGCTTCATTTGCCTAAGCTGTTTATTTGCAATAGCTTCAGACACAGCAAGGTAGCAAGAGAGCGCTAGCATGAAGATTAGACAATTCTTCTTTTTATAATAAAAAAACCCAGAGGATGGAAAATAAGGGAAGGACTTTAAATGGCTTAAACGCTTAACACATCAAATTGTAATACACAGAAAGCACGTATGTGACTTCAGCTAATTGTACAAATAAAAGCACTGGAAAAGAAAATGTTCCGCCTAGAAGCACATTTATATGAATTACACATATTTTATGTTCCCAGGTAACCATGCCACCCCTTTGACCGTTCCCTACCTAATCCTAGGTGAGGGTGATGCTCCACTAGAGTCCAGCTGTTATCATCCACACAATGACTTTTGTAAACGAGCAGCTGACAGAGGTCCCTGGCTGTCATGTCTGCTAGAATCTCGACCACTTTGCTTGTTCCATCTTCACTAAAGACTTTTACATCCTGCAACATAAAGGGTACACTTACAGATCAACAGCTCTGAACATAGGCAAACCACACAGCTACTGTAGAAAAGCATCATCCTCTTGGTGTGAGGGTTCCAAGCACCTTGGCAGCCAGGACAAATGAAATGGATGATTCACTTTATAACACTTTCTCTCAATGCCCCCTCGACCTATTTTCCCTCCCCCTCCCCAACACCTCCCTGCACTGAACAAAGATTCAGCAGGATTAATATGACCACGTACACAGGAAAAGTGAGAGAGCAGGTTCTGTATAAAGCTGTGTAAGGTAAGCAAACGTGAAACAATGTCGAGAGAGTACTTCGAGCAACAGTGGGCGAGAGAAATCACATCCAGTCAAACACACACAATTTTTGTTGCGATCCCATCGGAGGCCTCTGAACATTCACAGAGGARCAGGCCAAGACCCCGAAGATAAAAAAATGGCTCTCTTGTTCCCCACCAACTTTTGATTGTTTCATGTGGGGAAGTCTCACTTGCAGTTTGCCGGCAAATCAATTACCTAGCACGGTCCACACATTTCTCTCCCTGCCCTGCCTTCTCTTTTGATCCTAGCTTGAAAGTAGTTCGAAACCAAATGTGCATATGCTGCACATCCTACATATCAATGGGGATGAGAGAACAAGTCAGGAACCTTCTCCCCATCTCCTGAATTATACAGATGCTTTCCTCTTTGCATTGTTCTGCTCAAGCGAGAGACGCTGCAAAATTATTTCTCCGGGCGAATGTGCAGGTCCCAGATTTAAATCAACTCCGCGTTTCAAACTCTCCGCATCCGAGCGAGAGAAGGAGAGTCTAACAAAAACCTGGAGGGTAATTCGATATGGAAAATCTTACCTCAACGGCACGTAAAAGGCAGCAGTCGGAAGAACAAGATGGCATTTTAAATGGGGATTGCCTCTTGAGAGTTAGTTCTCTGCCTCCGCCGACCCTCTGCAGCCTGCGGCTGGGCGCCCGGGGTGCCGGCGGCGTCAGGGGCGGCCGTACCCTACCTGTCACGTAGCCCCTGCTATGGGGACTGTTTCTGGGGAGGGAAACAACTCTGCCAGAGCTCCACTCAAAGGGTTACACGCAATCTTTGCGGTAGTGAATCAAACCACACTGTGCAGACCAATCCTAGCCCTCCCTCCGACTGATGTAATCATTTCCCACACACTATCAGACTTCCAAATTATTCCCGCCTCCCTCAGCGCCCCCCCTCCCCTCCCCAGAAAAAAAGAAATTACAAAGGAAACGTGTTTTTTTATGACGACCTTAGGGCGGCCGAGCCCCCTGGGGCGGCCGCGGGGCGGGGTGCGGGGAGCCCGGCACGCGTGTGCTGCTGCCCCGGCGCCGGTGCCGAGCCCGCCCGCAGCCCGGCCTGCCCGCGCTGATGTCATCGCCTGCAACTTGGGCACTTGAACTTCTCCGCCGCCGCTCCCCGCCCGGCCCGACCCGCTCCCGGCTCTGCTCCCGGCTCCGGCTGCGCTCCGGACCGCGGCGGGGCCACCGGGCCGGGGGCGAGCGAGCACGGCCGGCGCCGCCCCCGCCCCCCCGCTGCTCCCCGGTGCCCCGGCTAAGCRCAAATTCGAGCCCAGAGAGGGAGGAGTTAAAGCCTCATCCAGCCCAAGTGACTCAAACCCGCGCGTTCAGGAAACGGCTTCATCTGACAGCAGGGATGAGCCAGCTCTTTCAGAAGTGGGCTCTGGAGAGGAGAGGAGAGGAGAGGAGAGGAGAGGAGAGGAGAGGAGAGGAGAGGAGGGGGAATCCCGGTTGCTCTGGGGAAGGCATGCGTGCTGTGCAATGTTACGGCTGCGCTCCTGCCAACGCTCGGCCAAGCCAGAAGCATCCTCGAACACGCAGGAATTTGTCGGGCGTGGGGGTGCCTCCGTTTTTTGTCCTGCGGGCAAGTCTCTGTTGTGTCACTGGCCCCGTGTCGCATCAGAGTCCCGCATGACACCCGCAGCGGTCCCGGTCYGCTCCGCCGCTCGGCAGCGCGCCCGTGGGACGGGGAGACACGAGTGGATGGATCCCGAGACACSCCGCAGGCATCGCACTGCAGTGTCCGAGCGGGGAGCGCAGCTCTCGTGTCMCCTCCCACGGCGGGCAAGCACACCGAAAAGCCAGTGTGCAACAAGACAGAAAGTAGCTATTTTGTTTGTTTTAGTGGGGAATGGGAGGGACTAACACCCACTTGATTTTTTTTTTTCTTTTACTTTTTATAATACTGCCATAGATTGGAAAGGAGTGACACGACTGAAAAGTTGGTGATGAAAGAATTCCTTTTTACTTTCAGCTTACTCTGCGCACGTAACCGCACTTTCTGCATTGAAACTAAACTATTTTGGATGGATTTCCTGCCTCGGGAACCAACCTGGTGACATCATTCATTCATTAGTCACGAGAAGCACAGCCCTGCACTCTCTGCCTCAGCTTTCACAGGGGAGCCCGAATCAGGAACACGCCACAGCAATCGCCACTTTTGCAACACCTGGAGGACAAAGCCCCTTCTTTTCCTGTCCTGCTGGGAACAAGGCAGTGATACAGGACAGGCTGCACCTGATCACTGTCAGTGCCAAGTCCCAGAAGAGAGGCAAAGCTGTTCTGCTGAGGGTGCCTTTCCAGCCCGTGCAGGTGGAAAAGAGCTGTAAGACAACCACCACACTTTTCTCTGCTCCCAAGCATGGAAAGCCTTAATGCCATGAGACCTCTGGAAGAAAGCTGCAGCTGTCTTTTATGCTCATTCATGCTGTGCTCTCTCGCTATGAAGTAAAGGGGTCATGGGTACGTGTCCCGCCCTCCCCCTCCTTGCCCAGAGTTGGAGTTGATGCCGATGCCGGCTCCCTGAAGTACCACAGCACCTCAAACTACTGGATACCCAATGCTGCATTGGGATGTGGGACTATTGRAATGCCATGTTCCAGATAGCCAGATAGCCAGGCCCTGTAGGCAGCACCTGCTATCCCAACACCACAGCCACTATGGGAGCTGGGTTACAAACATGGATATGTTCATTCGGGGGACCTGTCAGCCCTTGGGGTTTTAACAATGCCTTTAAAGCCCAGGGATGGAGGGCAGTGGGTGGGCAGCGTGTACACAGCAATGAGCACTGACTATTAATAGTGCTGGGCTCGCCATCAAGGACAGTGCAAGGCCATGTATCACCACTGACATCACAGATATAAAGCACTGCATCAGGAGGGGATGTCATGRCCTGAGCTGAACCCTGCCCCAGGGGACAGGAGAGAGGCAGAAGTGAGATGAAACCCTGTGCCTCTGCAGAAGCAAGAGTGCAACAGCCCCTAAGAGGCTTACATGGAAGGTAAGGGGATTTTATGYCCCTATACAATGCTGCAGAGTTATGACGTATAACCACAAATACAAAATCAGCTTGACGATAAAGCTTCACCTCCAACTTTCTGACAGTTTCTGTGAGTAAAGATGCAGATAACAGTATTCCTGTATCACAGAGGGGACTGAATTTGAAGTCGATTGGTCAAATCCAGCTCTCACATTTCCTTTTTCTTTCTTCTTTTTTTTTTTTTTTTTTTTTTTTTTTTTTTTTTTTTTTTTTTTTTTTTTTAAAGTACCTCCCACTTTAGGATATTAAGAACTCCCTATTCAAACTTCTTCCAGCAGAAACACTGTTTCACTTGCAAAACTGATTTGGAGCTTATTGTCTACAAAGGAAAATGAAGCAGGATTCATTTGAATAAAATACTCCAATAATGAAAACACTTAGCCTGATGAGAGGTTCAGAAAGTTAGTCTGACACTTTTGCCCTGCATTCCCTTGGAGAAATGCAGTGAAATGCAACAGCAGACTGCCTGCAACAGTGATTTACAAAAGGCCCTAATTACGTCAGCAGCACAAGGCACCTTCTATTCAAAATTAAGGTTAAGAATGCTAAGCCAACCAGAGCACTATATTGGCTGAACATTCAGTGCTTTACAGTGCAAAGGAGCAGATAACAGACTGCACCATTGTTCTGGGAAGAAGTCTTCCCCCAAGCTTTTCTTTTCTTCTTTTTTTTTTCTTTTTTTTTCTTTTTTTCAAAAGACAAAAAGACTTTGAAAATTAAAAATTTAAGATCACATTAATATTCATCGCTTCCGTGGTTTCATATAATGGATTGCATATCTTGAGTATCTTCATGGCTGTTTCATCTTCCAGCCACAGTTCCTCRACCTCACTGCAGTATTTTGTGTGTATCAAGTAATACAAATATTTTAGGAATGTGGAGGAAAAAACCCAACAAAAACCAGAAAACCAAAACAGTCATGTGATGATCACATTATTTCTTCTTCATTTTTCTATCTGCGCTATTTCTTTCCTTTTTCTTCAAGACAAAACCTATGCCTATACACAATGATCACAAAATATCATTTTTTAAAGTGATGTAATGCTGAAAATCCTCAGTGGCAAACGGATCTACATTAACATTCTACAATCTGAAATTAAACAGTGTAATCCATATCAGTGCAAACCAACTTCCGTGATCCTGGGTTATAACGCCAAACATAAGAAGAGGGCACCAGTTATCAGAAAGCCCTCTGACTGAAATCTAATAGACAGAAGGTTTCAGTACACTAGTTCTTCAACAGTTTCCCTTTATAAGAGATGGACTTTAGAGACTTCACAGAAAGCCATTAAAATACACTGAAGAGTCATTACTAAGAGCTGCACAAACTGAAAATCAGTCCAGCAAGTTTTGACTTCCATCCCCCGATTTCACTCACCAAGACTGTTCAGACATGAGAATCATACAATCAGTGAGACAAACAGAAGGAAAATGGAACTGAAACATATGCATGTACCTTGTACAAGCAGCAGAAGCTATTTATTGAAGAAGGCACTTATGTACCAGACAGRTACTTACTGTTTTCATTGGAACCCTGTTTTGATGAGAGCTTTTTTCCAAAAGCTTTCCATAATCAAAGCTTACCAGCTCACAAGAGCAGAGTCAGAGTCACTGGAGGAATGGGGAAGCTTTCAATTAGGATCGGTCAACTCAAAGCTGCTGAAGACTCAAGCTCTGCCTGCAGGCTACTGTTGAACTGCTATTTGCCTAGTTGAAAAAGCAACAAATAAAGGAAGGTTTTGCTTCCTAAAGTTACAAACCTTTGATAAAAAAGGCCTCTAAGCATCCTCTGTGCACACCTGACAGGCAAGCAACTTGGTCAACCACATCTACAGCCAGTCCCCTTTCATTTGCCCATCTGCATTAAGGCAGCTTTATAAGACACAGGACTTTCAAATGCTACAAKGAAATAAATATACAGGTCTACCCTATGTCTCTTTTTGCCTTCTCTGTTGCACTGCTCATGCAGGAAAAAGGCCTTTCAGACAAACAGCCATGGTAACAGCAATACATYGTGGATAAGATCACTTATACACAAGGCAACAGACAGCAGTTCCTTAATAAGTACTTCCTTATAAAAGAAAAAAACCCTGTGAGTTATTTGATCATTGCTTCTTTCTCCCCTACATATACACAGAAAACCCTTGGAAATGCTGAGGTTAAGGTTCTCATAGCAACATTAACTCTCTCCTCTGGCATATRCTATATTTAGGTACACATTTAAAAGCCTATGAACAACAAATCAGAACAACTGTTGTACGATCAAAATCTTAGTCTTTGACTTTCATATTCAGAACAGCAACCTCAAAAAAATCGCACAAACCCCCACTTTAGCTAGCCATGTTTCAAAGCCTCATTCTGTCCCCCTTCACTGGGCTATTGAATTTTAAACCCATTTCCAAGGGTCAGAGGAAATAAYCTGACTTGAAGGGGAATCACAGTATCATCTTATGTTCAGTGGTCATCAAAACCAATACTAATGTCCTAAACTCCATGAGGGTTGTACCAGCAAGAGAGGTTTTGGCAATTGCAGCGGTGTGGGCAGAGAAAGGCAGGGCAGGGTTAGCACCAAATTGAAGTCAGCATCTGTATTTAGAGGGTTGGCTCTTCGGAACCCATCACGTATGAATACCCAGCCAACATGCACGCAGTAATTTTAGAGAGTTACATTCCTTCTGAACGTAAGGGAGAGAGATGGAGCAACTTACCACCTGAAGCACATGACAAAGACTCCTGACTCTGGACTTAAGTGGGATGTCATAAGCTATGTTGGCTGAATTCAGGCCACTGTGGTGATTAATCAAGCTAACGTCTCTCTGCACTATTCACATCATGGTTTAACCCCAGCCAGCAGCTTGGCCCCACACAGCCACTTGCTTACTGCCCCCATTGGGATGGGGGAAGAATTGGAGGGCTTGAAGTTAGAAAACTCAGGGGTTGAGACAAAGTTTAATCGGAAAGTAAAAGACATGCATGTGAGCAGAGCAGAATATGAAATTCATTCCTCGCCTTCCATGGGCAGGCAGCTGTACAGCCATCCCCAGGAATGCCCATCATGCATAATGGTGACTTGGGAAGACAAACACAATCACTTCAAACGTTCCCCCCCTTGCTCCCGTCCTTCTTCTTTCCCCAGCTCCATATGCCAAGCATGACACCAAATGGTGCAGGATTTCCCTTGGGTTAGTCAGGGTCAGCTGTTCCGGTGGTGTCCCATCCCAGCTTCTTGTGCTCCCCTCCCCTCCTTGCAGGAGCAGTGGGATGAGGACCAGAAAAGACCTTGCTTAGCAGTAACTAAAACATCCTTGGAATGATCAACACTGCTTTTATCACAAATCCAAAACATGGCCCCRTACCAACAACTAAGAAGAAAATTAACTCTAYSACAGTCAAAACCAGCATAATTACACATTGCAGTTGTTGACATTCGAGCTTAAAGAAACTAGCAAAGTGTGTTATRCTGCATGTACACAAAGCACATTTAAAGGAAAATATACAATGAGCACATCTGGGGTATTATTAAAGATTAAAACAGAAATATTGCAACAACAAGCCAAAGCTTTTCCTCCTTTAATTCAAAACTGCATGTGAAAATTGTTATTTGTTATGCAGGAACTGAATTATCTGCTTCTATCTTCTCAAAATTTAAATCTAGAAGTATTGCTCTCTGTATAGGTTTATTATTGTATAGCAACTGCATTGAAGCATCTTCAAAAATCTCAGCTATTTACATACAGCTGTGCAATATACTCCGAAGGACAGACTGTGCAGAGCACATTTGCAAGACATAACCATTGCCTGCATGAACAAAAGATTTATTCCAGTATGTGTGCACATACTTAGAGGCTGAAGGTTTGGAAACTGTGAGTTGCTACTCTGTAATTTCCATATTTAAAAAAAAAATAGAGGAATGCAGTTTTAAGTGATACATACCTACATACAGACTACACATCAATTTTGTGACAGTATTCTCAAAAGCTGTTTCAACTCTTTCCCACTTTGGTTTAATGTTCAGATGTTCAGATAGATCATTTGACCTGTTCGACATTTTCACATCTTCCCACTCAATTCCTCATTTGCCTCTCATTTTTAGGTAAAAGAAAGGAGAAAGACTAATTCTCAATCCTCCTAAGAGTAACAATAAGCCTTTATGAATTTTGCTGAAGCTTCAGGGTATCTGCAGAAGGCTGGAAGAGAGAAAGCTTGAGAAGCAGTTTGTGTAAGCTTTGAAAGTCCACACCAGCAGGAAAGGAGTGCAGCAACAGCCAGCTCACTCAGTCCTGGATCTGGGGTCCAGACTGTTCCAGCATTTTCTGTTAGTTTTGACTGTAAGTCTGTAAATGTGCTCCCTTCTCTCCACACAGCTCCTCCTAACAGCAATTGCTTTTTATGTAAAAATCTTTTCTGGTTTCAAGATCCTTTACATACATTAAAAAAAGACAGTTACAGACACTGTTACACTCCTTTGATTATGTAATGAAAGGCATTAAATGATGTTGCTGGCATTAACCTTTACCTTTCATATATTTTATTGTGCAATTTATCCCTAGATAGTTTGCAATTCTCCTCAGCTGTGCTTACAGAATGCATTATTTATTGTCTGAATCTGCTCCAAGAGACAGGTTCAGTACAAAAGTTCTTGCAAACACAATTTGAATCACTAACAACCCTAGAAAGTGTAATACAAAGAAAAACCATAATAATTTCTTGATTAAATCCTTAAGTAACCAAGCTAGTTACTGAGTATTTTAAATTGCTCTGCCACTATAAATTACTCTGCAGAAAAGGAATTATTACCACATCTTCCCTGCTGCACAGGCTTCCAACCACAAGAACCACATTAATTTGAAGCTTGGCAGAGGGTGCAAGAAGGCTCCAGGGAGCAGYTTCCCATAGGATTTAGGAAAATGGTACAGGTCCTCAAGATTTGGATGGTTCCTTCTTTCCCAGTACGATTCTGTGACAACTGCAGCTGAGACCCTTGTCATGTAGGACCCAGGCCACCCTGTGAGCCAAAAAGCCATTTCAGCACAGGTTTCGGCAATGTGCAATTGGCTTCTCACTTTGATTTATGACTATCCAAGTAGAACTTCTGAACAGGTAGCCAAAAAAATTCCCACTCCCTTGCATGCTTTTCCAAGGGGAGAGGAGCAGAAAGGTTGCAGAGCAGACAGCAGGATACCTTTAAGGGCTGCATAYACACAAAAACCTGGCTCAAGCACTCTTTGCATGTACGGGTCCAGCCACACATTAGGAAAGAGACCAGAGACTGCTTTCAAAGAAATCTTTGGAAACTGACGATTAGTATTTGAAAATATTTGCATTTTTAATGCATGGGAAAACCTTTGGGGCAGTGACTGTTACATGATAAAATGAGACCTTGGAATTTTGATTGTGGTTGATGTAATAACAGAAATAAAAGAGAACAAAACCAGCAGCCCGACAGTAGGGGACAATGCCAAATAAGCTATATTTGGAGCRTCCAGACACAACAAAACAAACACTKTATTTTAAGAACAAATAGTTATGAAATTCGTGTTGCAGAAATGCATTCCAGTTTACCTAGTCTGGTAGCAAAGGAATCTAAGCAAGCATAAGATGAAGAGCTGACAGAAATTGCAAACTCAGAATGCAGTACAAGGGAAGACAAAGATAGACCCTCTTCCCACTCCTCCGTGTTCCTCCAGCCTCCCAAAAAAGTAATCACAAGGAGTGAAAAAGCCAAGGATTTAAGGATTTGTGAATCTGTCCCACAGTGCTTGCAAGTGCAAAGTTCCTAAGGTTTTTTTTCTGCATCCCTGAAGGCTAAAATGAATTAAAAAAATAATGAAAGCCAAGTTCTTAGCTGAAGCCCCAGCTCCTAGACGTGCTAGAATTGACTACAGCAGCATAAAAAGGCTTTTCAGAGACAGATACAGTGGTGCACTAGATAAAAAAAAGAAGAAAAAAAATCAATTATCTATCTTTACAAGAGTTCCTTTATTCCTCACATACACACACACATCCTGATGAAGCAATGACATCCCAGACCAGGAAGTTACACTAAAGATGCCAGGAGAGAGGGGGAAGCTGGAAAGCAAAACAAAAGAAACTTTTTAAGAAAAACTCCTAAGAATTCAAGAGAAGAATCAAGTAGTGTGTATCACATGAAGACAAAATACAAGGGCTACAACTAACCTGAGTGTGAAAATATGAAGATGAGAACAACTTCAGGCAGTGAAAAAGATAATGGAAGCTACTGGAAAAAAAGGGCAAAACACAGAGAAAGACTCCTGATGAAAATTGGCTGTAAGCTACAGGCACTCAAGGAATGATGACCATTTAGAGTATAAATACCCAATGAAATTTACAGGACAACGGCTTCCATGTGCTGAAAATCCCAAAAGCTCAAGCACATCTTGGAAATACAAATTTCCCGCACTCCAACAGCATCAGGCGCAACCCACAATCGTTTTTTTCCTACTCAGGCTGAGTTCATACTGCTCTGACAGCAGCAGCAGGGTGCTTTATAAGGAGAGGGTGACAGGCTCAACTCCAGCAGCATGGCAGAGCATCCCTAATGCCCGGCTGTCAGCTGCCTCCGCGCCGTAGAGTATTCAGCAATATTGCTTCACTTCCCGTCTCCCAAGCTACCGGCTCTGGAAGCTGGCGATTCCAAGCAGTGAGTATCAGCTAATTGTTGCTGCCTGCAACGTTCAGGATGTTTTATGGGTCAGTTTGTCACATGCACATAATAAATGCTTTTAACAGAGCTGCTCACATTGGGCAGGGGGGGCTGTTTCTGCACGACTGTGTAAGCATTGATTGTGTGGCCAGAATTAAACCCCTGCAGATCTTTACCCYGGAAAAGTTATGTCAATGGAAGAAGAGAGCTTATGTTAGCCTCTCCCCAAGGCATGTATAATTCTCATTTTCACCCATTTCTTAAATRGGAAGAAAACTGTTCCATGAAATTGCTCTGCTGTTTAATTTCTGGTAGATTTAAGTACCAGAGGAAAACAATGGTGTGATATAGCAAAAGTTTCCAGGGCTGATATAAGATATAGGGCTATGGCACCATGATCAAGCTGGATAYTTTCTCTTGAATGCAGCTAGCCCCATACAAATCTCACCCCCTTCTAACCCGCTAAGAATTATTCATTTTCAGGGAAAGGAAGTGAGAAAAATATTGGCATAAATCCCGAGACAACAATACAAGGGATTTATTAGCATACCATGTCTAACTACCCCACTCCAAAACACCTAATGTACAGATCCAAGGGATTTTTCACATCTCTCACTGCTCTGCTTCACTGCTGCACCCATCCATCTGTGTGCACTACGGTAAGACCAACTCTCGAGTCTAAGCAAGCATCTCTAACTTATCTGTCTCCGAAAGTTCCCTCTCCAGGGCTTCCTCGACACCACTTTGCACACCCCTTCCTCTGAGTAGGGGTACCCCAAACAAAAAAACAAACACAAAAAGCCCCAYACAACCCAACCCTTCACTTAGCTTACAGGGACAAATTCCCTGCTGCCATGGTTACCACTCCAACTTCTCCTGTGAAACCAGAAATAAAAAAAAAAAATTAAAAAAAAAACAAACTTCCCTGAGAACAGACGGCTATATGTTAGCTCTCCCTCCCCTCACTCATCATTGTTAGCCACTAAATCAGCTACATCTGGCATATTTAATTTGGACTAAATAAAATGTCACTAATTAAAAAGATGCCGAACAAGCAATCCATGACATTATAGAAACAGCTTAGTATTCAGCCTATTATGAACTGAAAGGAATCAACCAGTTTTTACCAAAAGCTGAGAAACAAAGGCAACTAAATGGTCCTCTATACAATCCTACTCACAACAATGTCCTCCAGCTCTCCCCTATCATCTACATGTACTGAGGTTTCCAGGCATTAATTCCTGGAGTAGCAGTGGCTCAAAAGTAATGTAGTTAGCTCATTATAGATTGTATTGTATGGATTGAAGTCTGCAGCATTTATGTCAACTTTTAAAAAGAAGGTTACTTTGCTAAAGCTACAATGAGTAAGACATTCAGCAGGCATGCACACAAGTTGCTTTAAAGGACCCGTGGCCACATAGCAGATGAATGACAACAGCCTCTCCTCTCTTCTCTCATGTTCTCCTGAGTTCTCAGCAGCCAGATCTGAAGTATTACACGCTGCTCCATCCTTCCTCTCTTGCAGCTCCTCTCTTCAGCCCGTTGCTGAAGATTACCACGTCAGCTCTCTACATCTCCTGCTGCAGGTCACAGMGCAGAGATGTGAGCGCTGCTTTGAACCAATGCCCATTCCAGAGCAGCTCCTCTTACCTTRACATCACTACACCCTCCCCACCCCGTCCTTCCCATCACACTACACGCCTCTTTCTCCTTTACAGATACATCATTATCAGTATTCTACTGCCACATATCAAAGAGATTTCAGTGCAAAGCTGCACTGAATCATATAAACCTCTTTTCACAGCCCTTAAATGTTTTCCATCATCTTTTTTGCCAACTGGTAATCTTTCATTCTATCCCTTATGACTAGTTGAATAAGCATTTGAGTGATGTTATTTTTAGTGCCTCCAAGGCTGAGGATTTCCCATGAGAACAGATCATTTTCTAAGTGCTCTGGTCCAGGTTCTCATCATTTATAAATCAGACGACTGGCTCCTCTATTTTTACTCGTATRTGACATAGAACAGATATTTAGTTGTACTTTGATTGCCACTGCTGAATTTCAGTACTGTTCATAGTCAAGTAAGATTTTAACATTCAGCATACAAATCCCTCCCCTAAAGCAAATTTTAATAGAATTCTTTAAAGACGTTCAAGTGGATTATGTTGATAATGCTGGCACATGCCAGGCAAGCAAAAACATTACTCTYAGAAACTCAGTAGTTATAAATGATTTAACAGGGAGCTTTACCCTCATAATTTTAAACTTCAATATTAAAGGCATGACACAGAGATGATATATTTCAAGATCAACGCACCCTTAAATGTTTTTTTGGTTTGAGTCTTTTTTTCATTATAGAACTTTAAGAAAAATCAAAGACCCACACAGGGTTGAGGCATGGAAGGGATCTCTGGAGGTCATCTGATCCACCCCTGTAACTCAAGCAGTATCACCTAGACCCCTTTTCCCCCTTCTTCTGGACAGTGTCCAGATGCCTTGGAGTACCTCCAAGRACAGAGATTCACAGCTTCTCTGGGCTGTGACTGAGAGCAGTCAGTCACCCTCAGTTAACAGTGTTATTTTACACAGAGGGAACACCCTGCATTTCCATTTGTGCCCGGTACCTCTGGTCCTACCACTGGAAAGAGCCTGGGTCTGTCCTCTTTGCACCCTCCTTCAAGGCAATTACACACATTCAAACGATGCTTCCAAGCTTTCTCTTCTCCAGGCTGAACAGTCCYAGCTCTCTCTGCCTTTCCTCACAGTAGATGTGTGGTCCCTTAATCATCTCYCTAGGCCTTTGYTGGAWGTTCCCCAGTATGTYCTTGTCTCTCTTGTGTTAGGGAGCCCAGAATTGGACCCAGTACTCCAGGTGTGGCCTCACCAGARCTGAATAAACTTCCCTTAACCCACTGGCAATGCTTTGCCTAGGGCAGCCCAGGATATCATCAGCCTTCTTGGCAGCAAGGGCAAAYTGCTGGTTCACATTCARCTTGGAGWCCACCAGGACCCCAGGTCTTTTTCTGCCAAGCTGTTTTCCAGCTGGGTGACTCCCAGCATGGACCGGTGCCTGAGATTGTTCCTTCAAAGGTGCAGGACTTTACACTTGCCCYTGTTGAAYTCCATGAGGTTTCTTGCAGCCCRTTTCTCTAGCCTCTAATCTCTGATACAGACACTGAAAAGTTATATAACCACCATGACATTAACTAACAGCATAAGAAAGATCTAGTTTGATCATAGTTCAGGAGCCCTAAATGGATCTTTTCATAGGATTCTACATCAGTATTTTCCCAAGCCAAGCCGAACAGGTTCAAAGTTCTCTTTAAATCAGGGTTACAGTCTGTTTGTCAAAGGCTGATGAACTTAACTGTGTAGGTATAGTGTGCTGAAATCAGTGTCATGATAAAAAAATGCTTCCTCATATAGAACTAGATAACATAATGCTAGAGATCTGATGCCAAAGCCTGCATGAAAGAAATGCTACTTCTTCATTCAGCATCTGCTTCAGATTATTTCACATGGAAGTCACTGCTGCTCTGAAGCTGTCAAGGCACAGTCAGCTTCCAATTAAGCTATCTTATCTTTGAAGCTGATTGGAAGCAAAGCTTTCTCCTCCCTATAGACATCCCCCTAAAAGCAGGTAATATGAGATAATTTCCAAACACATTTTTTCTGTGCTGTCCACCCAATTAAATACCTTACGCAAATGCAATCAAAGAGCCTTCTCCCTAATTGAAAAGTTTATGCAACAATTTTCATGAGGATCCCATTAAACATTTAAAATAATTACCCATATTAGAAAGACAATTATATTCAAATAGCTTATGTGCCTACTTTCTTTGTTTAGTGTATGCAAATGGGTCTGAAAAAGATCCCCAGAGGAAAAGACCAAATATTGGGTGAATCTTTTAAAACAAAAGACACTCCCTAGAAATCAATTCTGCACGATATTAAGTGAGAAATCTTTTAACAGTGGCCTTTCTGCTGTAGCTGATCATAGACAAACCAACCATTTCCAGACTCAGAAAGGCAATGACAAAGGAGCTGACACTGTATTTTTATGTGCTTTAGATAACCAATAAGAGTCATTACCTACAAGCATGCTCCCTTCTTCCCCTTTCTCCCCTCCCTAAATTATTGTCAAGAGGTAAAAGAAATCCACTGTGCAAAGACATCAGTAACTTTATCTCTGTCCTGGCACAAATGACAATTTTTTTCTCAAAGGATTCTGATGGCTCTGTATTTATATCATGGATCTTCTTTAGGATTATGCTGAGAAAAATCTAGGTCATTGAAACCTTCTYGAACTATATTCTCTTTCAGACAGAGAAAATGAAAGAGAATATAAAGGCACTGGTGTCAGGTTTATTTTGCCTTTTCCCAAGCTCATTTTCCCCCTAGATTGACTAGAAGACGGTAGATCAACCTTTGGACATCTTTCTTATACTGCAATTTCTGTTTCCATGAATGCATAACTTCATTCTCTCTCAAAATAAAACATTTTTTCAAATGTTGTGCACTTGGCTCACAGACCCAGCTGCCTAAGTACAAGTTTTAGAAAGCTAGGCTCAAAMGGTGAAAGTACGATTTAGATCAACATAGAAGACATGTAAACATCTCASAATCTTAGGATCCTGGGCAACATAATAATTTAATAGACCCTTCTAGACAAAACTTAAATCAAATATATTTGCATGCAAACAGTGTTTCSCTTCCTGCCCCAAACAGTAGCTTGGGTTTGATATGAATCTGAATAGTAAGATCTGCCTCCATTAGTCTCTATGCTCATTACAGTCTTTTATTTATGCAAACTAGTAGAACACATTTAAATATCATTCTATACATTTCAGATTTCAGTATCTAATTCTTCCATYCAATTGCCATTTAGAATTTCATAGRTTAAATACATAGTTGTACATGGGAAAACTAATTTATTTTGAAGAGTCCTTTAAAAACATATTGTATTAGTAACTGGCAATAATGATTAATATTAACAATTAATTATTACTTAATTTCTGTCAACTCAAACCTGCTGACTTCAGCAAATCTCACTAATTACCTCTCAATTCATTCACATAGAGACAATTTTACATGTAAGGAAACCTTTATTGCCTTTTCAAGCTTCAGAAGGTTGGTGGCTTTGGATGGTGACTGAGCATAAGGTTTCYTACTGGAGGAAAATCTATCTTGCCTTTTGTACAGCATCGAAGAATGTCACAACAGTTGCTTCTTCCACAACTCCCTCATCTTCCTGCACAAGATTACACATGGCAAAAGAAAAGTTTTTGGCTACCTGTGGAATATTAACAAAAATAAKCAATACTGAAACTATTTTTGCTTTAGCTGTTGCTTATAGTCTTCAACATAATCAGACCCAAGGTGTAACTTGTAAGAAATAAGTGGTTTTGTGGATTTGTTTCCAGTGTTCTGCAGGTTCTCATTTTAGTGAACCCAGCTGTACAAAAAGCAACCCAAGTTTGCTTGGCTCCCATCARCTGAGGCTTTGCTGATCCATAAATCCCATGAATTTCACTTTTCAAAGCATAACAGAATAGCTAGAACATGAATTTCCTTCASCTATACCATGAAAACCCTGTTTAAAGAATAAGTGAAAAGATATATCTTCTTCTAGTGTGATTTAACAGATGATGTGTGATGAACAGTGCCTCATTAAACCAAATGTCTTAATTTTCTCTGCAGAGACCATTATTTTCCACATGTACAGACTGGATTAGACAAATCATCAGACAGACTCATCTGGGGTATAACATGGAAGCTACCTTCAGATGGCAAATTTAGCTTTGCACAAAGGTCCCTTGGTTAGACGTAAGGCTCATCAAGCAAAATATGGAACGCAGCACCTTCCCAAAGCAGCAGCTGCTGTTGTTTTTGACAGGAAGCAAGCAGCTACTTGTGATCAGGAAGACAGTGAAAGGCTGGGACTACCARATCTGCATCTGACAGCACGGATCTGACAACCCAAGGGTGATCAAACCCAACTCTCTGTCAGAGCTTTTGCGTGACTTACGCACYGAGTTTCAGCTTACTGCTGATTCGACCATTCATGATATGAACAGGACAAAGAAAGGTGAAGATTACCTTCACCAAGGAATCCCAGCATCATCCTTTGAAGCTAAAGATTTTTATCTCCACTTCCTCCATGCTGAGATTCAATAAAGAGCTCCCTTATAGCTGGGCAAAACAACTATGCTGCATATGTTCAACAGTCTACATGCCAGTTTCCATCAGCAAAAAAAAAATGCCTCTACACAGCGAATAACATGAAAAGCACAGCCATTCCTACTATTTGTCTGCTGTAGGTAAAGACCTCCAAGTTTGTCTTACATTAATGAACGCCCTTTATAATTCAATATGCAATAAATTATCAACACGGGTTTTTAATTCCAGATCCTGGTAGTTCAGCTGAAGCATGCAAACCTGATTTGCAACCATTTATGCAACGTCAAATAGGTCCTTCAAAAATGCTTTATGATGGTTGTAGTGAAAAAGCAGAATTGCCCAGCATAAATAAATATTCTTCAACAACCATTCAAAAGATCTGTTAAGTCACAGAAGGAGAACTGGCCTTGCAAAAGTTTTGCGCCAACACAGTTTGGTTTGGAGGAAGTTCTTCCTTATAAGGGTCATAATTCTGCATTCACTGCAAGTTTAAGCCAAGCAATCTGAGCTACTATCAACTCAGACTTTAAGCACTTTCTCTTCAAATATTTCTAATGTGTTTCTTGAACTCGGGGAGACCTTACTGATTTGAAATTTTATGTAAATATTGTCACAYAATTTAAGAGGAAAAGAATTACTTTCTACTTCCCAACATTTATGTATTTTAAAATAAAGAAATTAAGATAATCAACTATTTCCCCTACAGTCCACGAGTCCTCGTACCCAGATATTGCCACTAAGTTGCACCTAATATATTCAGAAAAGACATAGCTGTAGTAGAAATGAGCTCAGTTATTCAGAAAGCAGAGATTGCTGCAAACTGAAAGAATGAAGTCTGTGAAACATGTCTGACACCATACATATTTTTTATATTTTTGCTGGAATTTAGTTAGGGTCTCCCCTTTCTTAATGGCTAGTATTTGAATGTAGGGCTATTAGCACTTGCTATCCTCAGGCATAGGGATAAAATAAGCCTTTTGCATGCACATCATCCCTGTGCATTTTTACAGACAAGTTAAACACCACAGCTTTTACAGCTGCATGTTGAAGAAGGCTTGGGAAAGCGGCAAAGCGGAGAAGCTGATGTGAGCAGGTTTACAGTGCTGTAAAATTTATTTCAGCATCTTCAGAACTACTAGATTACTTAYTGATTTAAGGGATAGAAGTAACATATAGAAATCTTCCTATGAAGTTCACTCAGCTCTTCAATTTTAATGATTRTAGGCCACCATAAGAGTCTTTCACCTCAGAGTCATTCAGACGTCGATGGATGAACTGTTGGAGACACCCAGAGCCAGCATCTGCTGCACAGGGTATTTCTCAACATACTGAAAGACTCCATCATGTTCTATCTCCCTTCTTGCAGAATTTTCTGCTTTTACTTAAATCCTAAAACGCTTGCCTTGGACAAAAAGTGACCTCTGCAGGTCTGAGTSCTATTCCATGGACACAGAGGGCAAGACACAATGAAACCTTACAGACACAGCAGCTAGCGCAACCTTGGGCAGAGCACAAAGTTAATTTCTTGTTAGCCAGATTGGCTTGAAGTTCCTCTGTGTTACTTGAAGTGTTGCAATTAAGTACAGCTCTAAGCTATGCTTAATTAGGCTGTGAGCAAATGCTCATTTGTAACTTGCATGCAGTGTAAGGCAGAACTGGGTGTTCACTGGGAGCAAAGGGAAATTACACTGAAGGTACATTTGCACAAATATAGCTGGCAGCCTCCTGATTTTCCCCTTCTTATCAACACCCTAGAAAATACTAAAAAATGTGTTACACTGTACAAATGGTTACAAATAGACAATCTTTATCCCTGGAAATGAATGTAGTGCTCTCATGCCCCTCCAGCTGACAAGCACGTCATTTCCCTTGGAATGACAGCCCCTCTGCAGAAGATGAAAGACCCAGGATTTAGACTGCTTTCCATCTGTGCAGGCAAAAAAAAAAAAAGAAAAAAAAGCAGAACAACAACCTAACGCCAATAAAACCCCCAACAGCCTAGGATACAAATCATGGTGGGTAAGTATGCCCAATGAAAAACAAAAAGCATAAACCAAAACTTTCACCTAAAACCTTGACTGAATCCACATCCAGAAGTAAACTTAGTTTTAGCACCGCTCATGAAGACAACAAAAGAGTTTCTTGAATATATTTAGGACCTTTTAAATGCTAGAAAAGGAATGACATTAGCTKCAGGCGCAGCAAGAACGTTTTTCAGCAAAACATTATTTGAGTCTGCCTTTTAGAGGATGCTCATTTGACAAGGCTGTAATACATGAGACAAGGCTCAACCTCACTTGGAGGAGCTTTACAAAGCTTTGACAAGCTAGTTTGCTAAAGAAAAAAAGTTCAAAGGTCAGACATGGAAAAAAAATACATAGAACAAACCAGCATATAACACAGAAAAATACATGGAGAATATCAAATACAAGGTTTTATCTGCATGACTAGATGTTGTTTTTCTTATAACATTAGCTCTCTTTTCTTTGCCTCCTGAAGAGGATGATCTTTATGTATTGAATGTCTATTTTTTTTCAAGGAGTCCTGTAATTCCATTATAAGATGTGTAAGAGTATTGCAAGCAATTTTTTAATTTTCTCCTATATACAGTCATATATATATGCTCTGTGTGTGTGTGTGTGTGTGTGTGTGTATGCGTATACTTCAAATGTTTGAACATAACACTGCTCTGGAGCTTGTGACAACTTGGTAAAAAGCATTCATGAACTGAAGCTCAACAGGTATTTTTCAATGGTAAAACTGTACACCTGATAATCATCAAAGATCCCATCTATAGCCTGTTCGACAAAACTGAGTACTTGGTGAATGGGAATTGCTAAACACCTCTGTAAAGCTCTTTATAAACTCCAGAAACACTGTAGTTGACTTGCTTCCAGTGGATTTTAGTAAGCAACAGGGAAAATAAGTGTAACCAGCAATGATATGACAAGTGAGTTACTTCAGAGTAATTAGTTGCTCTTTAAGTTTGCAGGAAAGCACATGCTCAAAAATGACTCACAGAAGCCTGAGGGTCATTYGTCTGTAAAATTAAATCCAGGTGTTTTACTATGGGCACGCTGTTATTTAGGTTGGAATATTCTTTTCCATAATGTTTTGCACCTTTTTTTTTCCAGCAGGTTTTTTTGTTTTGTTTTGGTTTTTTTTTTTTTTTTTTTTTTTTTTTTTGTTTTTTTTTTTTTTTAAAGCAAGGTTAGTTACTTATGTGTGGCATTTTCCTATTCTTACAGCTATTCTGGCAAGGATGGTAGGGAAATATGATTTTTAAAGGTGAACATAAAAGGCGAGAGGAGGAACACAAACAAGGTCACCACACGGTGAGGGAGCCAACATTTCTCAGTGACTGTCGGGCACAGACATCAGTCCCAGCACACAGAGCTGCTTCCTCTGCAGCTCCTGAATGCGATTCAGTGAGTTCCAATGCCTCCTGCAACAGCACAGGATATTTGGCAACGTGAGGCAYGGGAGGGATAATGTTTCTATGAAATGTCTGGATGGATGGTGCACACTGTAAACTTTGTGTGTGTGCAGGGTGAAGCAGGGTCCTCATAGCCCAGCTCTAAATAACCCCAAAAACAGAGCAGTTCCTCACTCTGGCCAGACAAGAGATCTAGGCAGATGAAAGGGGTGGCTGAGGGGATCTGGGTGCGATAAAGTGGCACCTGTTTGGTAAGACACAGCTTAGAAGCAGCTGTTGAAGGTCTCTTCCCACTTTCATCTGCTTTGCCATAAAACCTTAGCGAACAGTGTTTTCTTTACTAATAATGAAATCTTACTGGAAGTAAGTCTGCTGTCACAAAGTTGTTGATCCACTTTCCCAAGAAACATGCCATGCTCAACATGGGATCTTGGATCCCAACTTCCAGCTAACAGTCAGTCTATTTGGTCAGTCTATCTGAGCCCTATTCATTTCTCCCTCAGCAACACCAGAAAAACCAAACASTCCAGGCATGAAGCACAACAATAGCATTTCCAATTTGTTGCTTCCTGAAATGCAGCAGGAGAAACCAGTGCCAGTAACCCTGGCAGCAGCAGGATCTACCACTGGAGAGACCAAGCAATCCTAATGCCAATGGAGAAACATGAGATGGAGCTTCTATGAACCAATGATGGCTTGTCCTTTATCAAGTCCAGATTAAACTTGATATTATGTAAATTTTGTAAATGATGTTCAGATTATAGCCAGGCTGAAGCAAAGATTGAAGGTACTTACATTAATTAAACAAAATCACTTTTTAGTACAGTAATTCTGCACTCCTTTTACAAGGAAGAATAATATAACAAGAATTTGATAGTAATAGGAGACTATAAATCAAGAGCACAGAGAATTGAAACTAATCCCACCATGATTTAATTAACTTGGCAGTATTCTTCTAACACAAAAATGCTATTAAATTCCAAGTAACACTTCCATTTAGGAAATGGAACAAAACTGTACCTGCAAGCTCTGGAACAATGCAAAAACATCCCATTACCAAAAGAATTAACTAACTCCAAGTTCCCTCTTCCCTGTGCATCCGCACACAGACACCACCTAAGTGAAGATGAACATTTCAAACAGATCTCCACTTTAATTGTGGGCACAAGTCACTGTCCAGGAAATTAATGTAAGTCCAAAGAAGCCTTTACCTGTTGTGAATGAACAGCTCCTCATACTTAAGCAATGACTGTGCTGATGGGTTGGAAAGGAACAAACTAAACACTGGCTTTGCTTCCCATCCCTAGAAAGAGATGCCAGCAAGCAAACAAAAACTTGGGCGTCTTCCCAGTCCTGCACTCCATACATCCACAGCATTCACCAGGGATCACCGACAGCTCAGCCACAGGTGCCAGCACAGGTCTGCAAGAGCTGCCACAGATCACCTCAGGAAGGACCTCGTGGTCAGCACACCAACCAGCAGCTGGCAACAACCTGCTGCCACAAGGTCACATAGGCTCTAAACTGTGAGTTGAGGCTTTGTTTCACCTGCCCCACTGGGTAGCAGAGGTCCAAAAAAGCTTCTATCCAAAATGTCTAAAGTTGATCTGAACTCACACCTCGAGTCCAGGGAGCACAGATGTCACACAGACTCAGTGCAGCTATTCCTGCTTTGTTGGATGATTCCTTAAAGGCTATCAGCATAAAGTTATGACATCTCTGATTCGTCTCACCCATTCATTTATGGTATAATTATAGTCACTTAATACAGATCTGGGATTTTTTTTTAAATTCCCTACTGCACTTATGTTTACATCCAAACCCAWTCCTGTCTGCCTCACTAGGCAGAGAGAGAATTAGAATTCCTCTCACATTACAATTTCCCATTTTTCACTGCATTCTCAGCYTGATAGCTCCCCATTTCTGTCAATTCCTAATCAAAGCACAGAACAGTCAAGTTATATTCTTATTCCGCCATTAACAAAATATAGCAAGAGTAATGTTGTGCAACAGAATGTGCAAGGGCACACGTAACTAAGATGCACACACAAAAATGTAGTGCAAACGCATAATGCAGTTACTGCAGCAAATACTACAGACTGCTCAGTACTATGACTGTGCAACAGCTTTTTAAAACAATTGTACACATTACTGTGTGGCTGGAGACCCAGTGGGGGTAGCAGCACATGTGCAGCAAGGCSGGCTTGGATCAGGTTGGTTCCATCCTGCCCTGTGTGCCAGGCCACCTTTGGATGGACAGTGTGTTCCCCGCTGGTCCTGACCACGCAAACCCTCCGCCAGCACACTCCCATGGCCGAAGCATCACTTCCGGGTAGGGAGCCAAAATGCTCCCGGGAACTGGGCCAGCTTTGTGTCATTAGAAACAAAAAAACCCCAACAAATAACACAGTCTTGGTTTTGAGCGTGAGATGCCCCTAATATTTCCAGTAATTCATGTTGGGACTGTAACTACCGTTCTGGCACTTTCCAAAAGCAAGAACAAAGAGACTCATTTCTTTCTACCRCAAAGCTTCCTGCTGTAAGAGGCGTGAGGAAGGAGAAGCAGCAGCTTTGCCTCTGTGCTGATCCCAGTCCCCAGCAGGCCACGGGCAGGGCTCTGGCTGGAGAGCCTGCAGACCCACCAAGTGACCGGCACTAACAGCAGCACTGAGAGCTGCAGGTCTTTAGCTTAGTCCAGAGGACTCGTTAGCTCTTAGATATTCATCACCCTCTTCTTCAGTAATGAGTAAATGAGACTTTCAGAATGATGTGAACTCATCCCCCACCCTGATTTCTTCAGGAGAACAGGACAACATGTTTTCACAAGAGCAGAGATAAGATGACAAGTAACGCCACATCTTTCCTGCACTCCCCATCACATTCAGCTCATTTAGCTCAGGAAAGTGTCATTTCTCCAAACAAGACAGGGGCACCCAAAGGCATGCTTTCATGCAGTTAGATCACAGCCCTGCAACAGAGGCCTGCTCTTTCCTTACTTTTTCCAAACACAATTAGCAACTGCCTTTAAAAAAAAAGCATCTGGGTTAAACATGCTGCAGAGCAATTAATGTATCATTTATTTACTCAGCTTAAGAGCCTTGCTTCAAAGAAAGATTTGAGAGAAACAACACRATGTGTCATGGCAGATACTCATGAAAACCCATGTTTTAAAGTTGGGCCAAAGGGAGTGCCTGGACTTGGACCTAAGGAAATGACCAGATTATATCCAGCTATAGATTTGGCCTGCTTAGGGAAAGTAATGTCCTGTTGACTCACTCTGATGTCAGTATTTATTTTCAAAATGTCTTGCTGCTAGAGATTGTTCCATTGAAGGATCAAGTACAAAACTTGCTGTCACACACACAGAATCTAACTTRGTACATAATGCTTGCATTATACAGAAGTTCGTATTTTTATACAGCTTCTCTTTAGAAAATCAACATCCTCATCTTCAAAAGAGCCAATATAAAAGTTTTATGGGAAGCAAAATAAAATAATATGCATCATACCATGTAATTARAACAATAAAAACTAAGAAGTCTGTTTACACAAGTTCCCTTGAAGGGTAACTAAATTTGGAAAAAAGAATGACATTAATTCATACCCATTTGTGAATTTAATTTGCTAGAAAAGAGTAAATAATTTGGGTACATCAAACTGCTTTTTGGAAGTTTGCCTGGGCTGTATAGAGGGGGGATGTGAGAAATTTGCCCTATTTTTACAGTTGAAAGCTTCATTGACTCACACAAGATACTTAAGCCTAATATCCTGTGGCATTGCAGTGACCTACATGTAATTATTGCATGCTTTTTCCAAAATATTTGTACACAACCAGAAATTATAACCTAAGTTACCAACTAGTTCTTAGTTTAYACCAGCAACACAAAGATGGACTTCAGTTGGCAGTAACCTAGCTGTCTGATGTTTTTAGCAATCTTTTGGACAAATGTTTGGTCTTGGTTTGGTGTAGTTTTCTGGTTTCCATTTTTCTTAGACAAACGTATTTATCCGGTTAAGTAAACGATGTTTTAAAAACTTTCAGCTGTCCCTTCTCCCTGGCCTGCAACCACTGTCCTCACTCAGACGTGGGGTGACCTTGTGTTTGTAGGAGTGGATGACCTTACACACAAAGATGTGGGGAGAAGGGAGACAGAGAAGAATATCAAGTGGTCTTGCAATGCCCATGGTGTTCACCCAGACCATGTCCTTCCTGCTCCTGTCTTTTCTCACCCTTCCTAGGCATGGAAAGCAGGAGCACTCTCAAAGGCCTGCTGAAGTTTTGGGCTCTGTGGTGAGAGGCAGGTGGGTGCCACTTAGAGGACAAACAGACGTGATGAAGAGGGGAATGCTTGGGCATGCAGTGATCAGGGAGCCCCTCTCCTGTCAGCCTCCTGTCCAAACTCACAGACAATGCTGCTCTCAACCCAAGGTCTTGAGAGCTTTATCAGCTGCCACTTGAGGGGGTCACAGTTTTTCCAAGCACAAGACACCTGCACTGTCTCACTCACCACACCAGCAGCTGAAGTAGCTACTGACTCAACAGCACAACTAGCTGGTCCTTTTCATCCAGGCACTCTCTGGTTGGCTACATTGCCAACTTCAGCCATGCCAAGTTTTATAGACCATGCACTATTCACTATCAACAGGTCAATGTGTGACATTTTTCATGGTAAAACTTAGCTCAAAGTGGACCATTTCCATCTGCAGACCACTAACAAAGGATCACAGTGCTGAATTCCAAAGGGGCATGTATCCCTTTAATTACAAATAATTTCTTAATGTCTACAGCCAGATTTGTTTGGTCACATAACTGTATTAGCACAGATGCTACCACTGTGGAGGATGTATAGCCTTTGAAATGTAACTAAAGGYTCACAGTTGTTTATCTTCTTTTACTGCTTAATTATGTGCCAGTTTCTTAACCCATTGTGCTCAAAAAAATTATCTACAAGATTAAGGTTTTTTTTCTAAAGCAGTGAAGATGATCCAAAGTTTAAAAAAACCCTAACAAACAAATTTGAAAAGATTTTGATAAGCCTAACACTGCAGTTTTACCTCCCAGAGTGCTTCTCCCATTAAGTGAATCTCCCATTTGCCTGTTTTTAGTTTTGTGCCAGTACTGAAGACCTGTCATTTCCCACTGTTCTCTGTCTTCTGGGGAGCAGCTGCAGTACACTGCTGCAGCCATCAGATTTAAAAGCAGCCTTCAGTGCCTGACTGGCAAAAGAGTTAGAGGTGGCATACTGCTTCCTGCTGTGGTGAAATTAGTATCATTACCCAACAGATCTTGTAAAAAATAGTTTTTTAAATATGAAATTATTGCACTTTTTTGAGTACAATAAAGAAAATGCTTCATCATCGTGAGCAAACAGAGAAAAAGAACCTACCACAAAAAACGTAAGAAAGGTTTATTACAGTTACTTTTCACTATTTTACTGTTTTTACCTTTCTTTGTGARCCAAGAGTATGAAACAAATGCAAAGCAGTGCATAAGGCAATGCTGTGAACCACTTGTTAAAAAAAGCAGTGGCAACCGCATGAAAAAAAATAAGGAAGAGACTCAAAAGCAACAAGAAATTTGAATCTCAGGCTCCAGCTCCAGAATGAAATTTTGCATATGAGAAAAGACAATATCCATTTTTTCAGCTGAAAATATAATTCAAGCTTTGTAACCTGAAAGCTCCTTCATTCACTCTTTCATTCACACATCCATCCTTTTCCTACAGGGAACAATATCCTGGGAATAAGTTTTAGTAAAACTTGAATAGACTGGCATTACTTTATGCCCAAGGCTTGGCATTATGACGTAAGACTCTTCTATGTTTAACAAGACTGGATCTTTAAATTCCTCTTGCATAACCACTACCAGGTTTTATCACTGCAGAGCTGCATTTTACAATTGTTAAACAGTAACACTGAGGTGTTCCGGGAAGAGCAAAACTAACCACACTTCCTTTCTTATGAAGTCATCAGACACTGAAGCGTCCCAGCGACCCGCCACTGCTTTACATAGTCACAAACGAAATGTTCACTTCTTTCTGAAATCCCCAAAGGCTACATTAACCTGAATCCCTCTCGAGTGCCCKAGACAGGAGCTGACCAAAGGCAACATTCCTCCACACCATGCATGTGCCACGATGCCCTGTATGATCAGAGGTACAGCACTGCTGGCTGGATCTGCCATTTGCTTATTTACCTGTAAATGCTCGAGAAGCGCCAAAGKAATTCACTAACACCTCATATATCCCATGTAATCAGAACGACTCAYTCCCATCTCCAATTTTAATCTGTGTTTATAATTTGCAGCCAAACAACCTGAAATTAAGCATCTTGGTATTTTACTYTAGTTAGCATTTAAGACAATATTTATATTTTTCTTAAAGCACAACTTATTTTCTCTAACTGCCAAGTATTAAAATACTCTACCGCAGTCCTTTAAGCTCATCACTCATTTTGTTAATCAGTACTTTGTATCATATCAATGAAAATTTACCTCAGCCAGGGCATGTCCTAAAATAATTTATTCAAATTCCCAAACTTTCCATTTTTCAATGGTTTGAAGTATAAAATTTCCTAAATTACTAATTTTTTTAACTCATGATGTTTCGCAGACTCCAGTGAAGKGAACTAAAACTGGATTAAGCACAAATTACAAGGAGGCTGAACAGAGAGATTTGTTTTGTTATCCAATGACACTTCACTACTCAGGTAGTTTTCTTCCTCCATGAARAAACCAAACTTACTCTCTTTTACTTTTGCACCCATCATACTTTAAAACTAGAAGGCTTTTTTTCAGTTCTGTTCCTCTATCCAATAATTAAAGAGAGGAAAGTGCTTTGTTAGAGAGGGAAAGAATACTTTCCTATCCCTCCCTCACCCCAAGCCACTGTTTCTCAACTGCCTCCAATGAGTCAATATGCTGAAATGAACAGACTATTTGCATCTACAAAAGAAACCACTACTATCCAACGTGTTTTACTTCCTCAGCTTGTACCGTAAATGGTTTTATCACTGAAATGCATTGTCTTTGACTAAAAAATTCAGCAGCAGGCATATCTATACAATATCAACAATTTCATTTTAGGCTTTCAAAACATGYCAATTTTTTTTGTTTTAAAGTAAGGTAGAATAATTTTTAAAAAAATTATAAGGTAAAATTTGGGAAAAGATCATATATTCTACCTTTAGAGCCATCTTCTTACATACCTTAAAAGATTGGTTATTTTTATATTTATCTGCTGTAAATCACTAGTTTCTAAATTCTATCAAAAACTGATTCACAGATCATTTAGGGCTCCTTAAGGATTTACAGAGCCAAGTTTAGGGTTGGTTACTTTAAGTAGAACATAGAGCTGAAAGGCGAAGAAACCCTGAACCYGGGGAATATTTGGAGAGGTAAACACAGGTTCATCAGAAAGTAAAGTTTATTTCAGAAACACAGCTATGCTGCTGTCCTGCTGGCAAGYACAGGAGGCAGAATTGCCCCTGGTTTTGTCTCCCCAGAGTCAGATCAACACTGCCTTGGCAAAACAGCCTCTCTGCTTAGCCAGTACCTGGGTCTCTGGCAGGGCCCTGTGCTACATTCCCAGCGGGATGGCTCAATTTTTTACAGGGCATTACTGGGTTACCTGTCTGTCTGTATGTGTAAGAAACACAGTAAAACCAGCGGAGATGCACTGTGTCTTTCAGGAAAGCTGTTTATGGCACTGTAACAACACGAAACATAGGAGAGCACGCACTGGGGTCTACTGCTTGTAGCTGAACTGCCCACCCCAGCCCTTCATCTCTCAGACAGGATGCAGGAGCCAATTACAAGCTAACTGAACAGTAACACACAACTTGTCGATATTTTTTGGGTACTCAAGCACATAATTGTTGTAAGCCAGTAGTCAGTTAGAATAACCCATCTTTTCATTCCCATGCAAATCAGCACAGAAATAAAGGATTTTAAGCCCAGCTTTAGCCTTCAAGTGTGCTTAAGAAATGATACAAAACGAGATGATTGTTTCTTATAGAGTGGAGCAGGACAGAAGAAAAACTGCAGTGTCACCGAGGTTACTGCTCTGGACCACATGAGAACTCACTCAGCCTGTGCTATCTTCACTGCCAAGAACCCAGAAAATGATTCCACCAGCTTTCCATGGGACAACCCTCCCCTTAAAATGCCATTACAAAGAGCTGAGCCTAGTTACAAGCTGTAAGAAGACCTTTGCTTTTGAACAGCTTCATGAAAAACAGCAAATAAAGTATTGCCACGTCTTTAAAGAATTCAGCTGTTCAGCGTTTTTGTGGCACCTAGAATATGCAGTATAAAAGGCACAGATCCTCATCCAACTCTGAGCTAATTAACCTGACTTCTGAATTAGCAAGTCTTTATGTTGAATAACAAAGTCTGAAGGTTATTAAGCATTACTGCTTCATTCACAACACGCATTTATCTGAAAGAGACTTACTTCGTTTTTACACTTCTTTCCTACAAACCTTTTAAAAAAGGTCTGAAGCCTATTTGAAGATACTCTCTCGGCCAGTGCTGCCCTACTCACAGACAAAGTCTACAAGCGTTTTTACTTATCTGGACGCTTTCTTTCTGCCTTCAAATGAAGTAGTCCACTGCTGGTTTGCACGCGAATGGATGGCCCAAAGCTTCATCCCATACTCACATGCTTACTAGCAGGTTGACTCTGAGGTAAAGATCCAGGGGCCAGCACTGGAGAGCTCGCGGGGCTACAAAGTTCTGGGAAGGGATTTGGAATGGCCGGCAAAGACGATGTTCTGAATTGCTGTTCCTCTTCTTGAAGACGCCTATAAACACAGAAGCACTGCACATTAAGAGGAGAAGACTGGCATCACTAGAACTGGATCTCCTGCCCCAGAGGTTGTGATAATGACCCTAAAGTCAAGGAATCAAACCCACTCTTTTTCTAGGCAACTACTATACGCTTACAGCAACTGTTAGCACAAAGTAGGTAATTGCACGTGAAAAATGACCAGTCAGGCATCTGTGCTTATTTKGTTGCTTATAATTTGATTATTTGGGTGAGTAACTGAGGTAACTGYGCAAATAAAATAAACAGAAATATCTATCTGTACTCACTGYTGTAAGCACTAGCTTACAAGCATAAGCTCTGTGTGCCAGAATGTCAGCAAAGCTCTTCCAAACYAATGTGAAAGAGGAGAACACAATGGCAGTCACTCAGAGCCAAATTCCAAGTGGATTTAGAAACAAATGTGTACCCCACTGTAAAGTTCTCTAAGCTGAGACTTAAACCAATATTGTTACCTCATTATAATACCAGATTCTATCTCCAAGCAACTCGGCATTTCCTGGAGAAATGAAAATGCAAAGACTCTGCTTCAGCAATAAGCTGGAATTACACCCTCCCACCTTATGCCAGTTGTACAGTTACCGTTCAGACAAGTTTGCATCCACCGAAAAGCGCCTCATGAGTCTACACAGGACCAATGGAGTTTCAAGTTCCCGTTTATAATACACCTGCACCRCCCACACCAAAAAAAGAAAAACTAAAGCTTACCAGAAAAGCTGTAAAACCTATTTAAGACCACACAGATGGCTTTCTGTTTCCCCGCTGCCAGGGCATCACTATCAAAGATGCACTAGGTGACTGCAGCAGGCTGTCCTGCTATGCCTTGGCAGAAGGCACCATCTAGTGGCAATCATGAAAGTTTCTGAATCAACTAACTCCTGGATTTGAAAGGCAACTCATTAAAAAGTCGGTTTGTTCTCATTTTTCTGCATGCCTTCAGCAAGAAGAGCCTCCTTAACAGAGCTGCCTGGGAGATAACTGTTGGGTTTGGCCCCAGCAGCATATCCAACTCTGGGTACACTCACTGTCYGCCTGTACCAGAACCTGGGGATGACAAAATTTAACTGCTCTGAAATCTGCTCTGCAGGTAACTCTGTCTGGCAATTTAGTTGCCTTGGTKTTCCATGACTGAGTCATACAGATCTGGAGCGTTACAATAAACAGCAGGTTCCAACCATAACGATACCAACCACTACCTGACCTGCTTCATATTGGTTTTTGTACTCTCCCCCAGAGAATTGTGTGCAATTCTCTACAGCACAGGGTAAAAGGACAATATAAGATTTCTTCAGCGGATGTCATATCTGTGCAATAGTGATCTGTACTGCAAGTTTTTGATTGACCTCCACTGCAAGAAGTGGAATCACAGACTCGACACAATTAGAAAGGGGTGGTTTCCTTAAGATGGGAATTCTGTGTGCTGTGCTCTGCTGTGCCTGTACTGCTGCTAGTACATCATTTACTTCATAACTGGTACACACATAAACCTGTGCTCCTAAGAGACCACAGTCAATCATTCAAGGATTCACCATTATCTTCTTTCATGATAAAYACAGGATGTTCTTGTGTGCACGGAAGTACATACTTCAGAAAGCCAGAGTGTTCTCAAAAGAAGARTAAAGTTTTATAAATACCATAAATAATTTCAGTGTTTTGATTGAGATGTTTACAAAACATTGACAGTTACAGTACTCCAGTGAGTGTGTTTTTTAGTACAGCCCTATTTGAGGTTAACCATGAAATAAATACCTGTAGAACTGAAGGCATCATCRGCTGACTTGGTCGCACTGCACACTACCCATTCAAACAGAAAAGCTGCCTGTCATATACCATTCCTACAGGTAGTACACCAGTGTAARGAATTAGAAGCAACCCCTTCCACATCTGGGATTTTTCTTTTATTATATTATTACTCTTCACTTCTTTTAGAGGAGACACTGTTAACTAGCATGAAAGAAATTAATTTACCTACTCAGGGTGACAGGAGCTCGTTTCCTCCTGCTGCCTAAAAAGACTTGAAGAACCTCTACATCACCTATAGACTGTCCTATCACCATCAAGATCACCATCCTATCACCATTTTCCACTCGAAGCCTGAATTTCAGCCCTCAGCCTTACAACAAGGAGACAACTTTAACACTCTTTTTTTGGTAATGACTCACAATGCACTCAAGTCAGTAGAAAGTGCTCTGGGAAGAACAGATGTCCTTTTTTGTTTGTTGGTCTTAAAACATTCAGGGAATCTCCACAAAGAGAGAGGCACTTTCTGTATATCAAACACAGCTGAGCACACCCTCAACTATCTACATGATCTCTTATGTTTAATAAAAACTGTAAGCTATCAGCAGATACCAGATCTGAGAGAATTGATTGTAGAAGTTTGGAAAAAAAAAATCCAGATATGGATATAGTTTCTGCCAACTGGAACCAGTAAAACACTTCTACACGTCGGCTACTACATAAACATYAAATCTTGACTAAAAGAAGGGTGATAATACATGGAAATATTATGTTCTTCACCTTCTTAGTACGTTTTCTATGCAAAAGTCCAGTCTTGCATTACTAAGCTCATTATCAAAGTGGATCTCCTATTTTAAAATGCAGTTGTTTTGAAGCCAGTTCGCCTATGAGAAAGGAGGYGAGTGCCTTGCTCCCACCTGACTGCCATGATGCGCACTGGCTGGGAGCGCTGCACCTTCTGCCTCGGGGACGTGGGCTGCAGGGTGCCGGACCCTGAGGATGGCAGCTGGCTGCGGTTCAGCTGGCCATTCTGCAGGAGCGGAGTGGTTTCCGACTGCATACTGCATGTAGAGTATAAACTTTCAAATGAGGAATTCATGTCGTTTACCAAAGCTTCCAGGTCCACATCGTCATCTGAAAGACAAAATAAAGGCAGCGTAACACATTTGGAAGTCCCAGGCAAAGGAAATGTAGTGAGAGCAAAGACTAAGTTTCAGTAAAACGATCACATAATTATTTAACTAGATTTTTACAGTGCAAATTATTGTTGTAGAAAATATTTATTTATTTATTTATTTATTTTAGAGCAGAAAACCACAGATAGTAAAGCATCTGCAATGGATATTTGTTTTCTCCTCCTTGGCAAAAAACCACTGACACAGAATAAATATTATTTATTATATAGGTGCATGTGTGTGTGTATTGAACCAGAATTTGGTAGGATTTTTAACAATGGCAATACTAATGTGCAGCACCACGACACTTTCTGATAAACTGACATACATTTCCAAAGCATATCACTTACAATTACCTCACTTCGACTTGGCAATGTATCAAGTCCAGATTGTCCAACACTGTAATAAACACTTTGAAAGACCAAATAATTTGGAAGAAAAAAACGTAAGAGAGTGCTGCAGTTCTGGAAGACATCATTATACAAGCAATCATTGTTAATAATCCTACYATATTTTGTGCTATTTTGAAGGGCACTCCAAGGACTTTCATATAAAAAGATGTATCTGTATCCTTGCTCTTGTAGTGATAGATAGACCTCTAACTCAAACAAAGTAAATCAACCAAGGATGTGGTATGGCTGGCTGGAGGAACATCAGCCTCTGAAAAGGGCACCAGCCTTTCCAAATACACCACCTTACCTCACTGTAAATAAGTAACTTGTGCTCAGTCATTCCTCCTTAACGATCATAATTACTCTGCACGACAAGAGAACTCTGGGAGCCCTTTGCACTAACCACTCTCTGAACTCCTCTTSCAGAGCACTGTAATTACTCTCCAGCCACAAGTTACATCACTCCCTATCAGCAGTTCAATGGGCTGACGAACACACACATCGATATCTGCTTCTGGTTACAGCACAGCCACTGCCTGAACAGCTACTTCTCACCAAACAGAGCTTTGTGCTGCCGAAAATATGCCCTGATTTTCCAGCTGTATCAACTGGCCTGGCAAAATATAGCATTGCTGCCTGCAAACTTTCTATCTCACAAAACTCTTCATGACAGGGATGAAAAGTGGAGGCAAGYGATGGAGCTGGCAAACACACAGTGCTATGCTGTGTAAATACACTGTATTTTCCAATATCTGCTCTTTTGCCATGTCTTCTAGGCAAATGATCCATCACAAGCAGTTATCCAGCTTGTAACCAACTGCACTATTTTCTTTCTGMTACCATAAATGATTTTGTACAAATACCACGTTTCTTGAGGAGATAATGTAAAACAGCATCACTCAATTTCTGTCCCGCAACAACATGCCTTGATAAGCATAATGAGATCTAATCATGGCATTTACATGTCCAYTGTATTGGGATGCAGATGACCTCAACTCTCTGTGTTGAGTGAACAAAAGATCTGCTCAGAACTGAACAGGTGCTGGTCATGCCCGTACACCTGAGCTCTATTTAGTGACCTGAAATACCGTGTTTCTCACTGAAGTCACTAGGCTCTTTACTACAAAGTGACAGCCACTTAGCCTTCACTTAAAATGTACTCACGAGGATTTCTAGGTTTGAACATGTGTCCAAAAAAAGAAAGAAAAACCCCCCATTTCATCCCACAAACAGGTTTCTTCCTTTCATRTATATGGTAATTTCCCTCCGTTTCTGTATTTAACAGCTACTAYACTACTACTACTAAGATGCACCGTCCCCAGGCTACACCATCTTGTCTGTGTGTCAGCTACTTCATGCATTTTAAACAATCTAAGCTTTGCTTTGCTTGGACAAAGTCTACAATAATTTTCTTGCTATTTTTAGTTATCTTGAGACAGAGCTGCAATTTAGATTTCTTTCCATCCTCCAGATTCTTATCCTCTTTGGAGAGGACATATCAAAAACACTTCTTGAGCAATCACAAGGGAACCACAGGAGTAGGAGTATAAAGAGGGAGAGGCCGAATTACAAGGCTTTTAAATTTTATCATTCATCTAAAGTACCAGAAGCCCAAGCTGTAGGGTGTCAGATGGTGTCAAGTGAAAGCTTAGGGGTTGGATGTAGGAGACATAATAGACAGACCCTGGCCACAGAGTCGGAGTAAATTACAGCAACTAGCAGTAATTGTTTAGCATGGTGAAAAGCAGAAAGGGAAGAAAGTCAAGGCATATACTCAGTGGAAGTCCATATGGCTTGGTCTCGGAGGGTGGTAATTTATTAACAATTTAGACAAAGCTATTAGCGTGCAAAATCATTAACTTTTCAGGTGATTGTAACATGGGAGGAATGATTAAGAGTCATCGCAAGCTATCCCTGAATAACCAAATAGTTGTAAAGGTGTCCTATGTAGCCTAATATGCATAAAATTAGGCACTTCATGCAAAACACTAAGCATCCTAAGTACATAGTTTAAAGTATTGAATTGCCATTAGCAGGCTTTTAAGTGTATCAATTACACACCTAAATTCAATTTCTAACAGGACAGGCACTGACAAGGTGCATATAGARTTCTCCTAACAGTATGTTGCACTGAAGTTCAGAATCTGGTTTCACTCCTCTGTCAGCTCCTTTTCTCAGCAGTTGCAGCACTGTTAATAATACCCCTCAGTCTTGCTATAAAACTTTTGCAGGAGCAAAAGATCCTTAAGGTCCTTAAGCTTTTTGAAGACAAAGACTGCAATCTTGAATTTCATACAGTTTCATCTCTATACAATGGCATTTACTACTAAATACCATTATGTTCTGGAGAGATTTCAGCATGATGCAATAGGAAACCTCACTGCTGTAGCCTACACCTCGGAAGTGCCAGCAGATGTCTCAGCCTGCCAAGCAATCCAGTATGTCACTGTGATGGCTCTCCTCAGAGCTTAACTAAACAAAAATCAAATAAGCCCTCCACAGGATTTCCAACTACTTCAGCCATTGGCAGATACACTGTTCAGAGGGGTATGTCCTATGCAGTGCAATCCTTCAAAGCACATTTCTCTATCAACCARTGAGATCCAGCCTCCATCAAGACAATCCCATGCAGAAAAAAAAAATTGTTGACAAAACTGACTTTGAGGAGGCTTGCTACTTAACAGTAAAATTTCCAAGCCATGGGACTTTGAGCCAGCACAGCACCATGCTGGTCCTCAAAGTACACACATACAAATTTTGTGACTGACCTGAATAAATCTAGGAGGCGGAGTTGCAGGTGTCTGAGGAGCCTCTGGCTCCCCAACAATCTTGCACACATGCAAGAGACAAAAGGATTTTTTCCTTAATCTGTATTGAATTCTGCCGTAAGATCAAGGARTATGAAAGTGAACACTCAAAGTCTATTCTTGCACTCGAACTGARCAGCACAGAGGCTACTTATCACTTCCATGCACAAACATGCAAACAGCCTTTAGCTTTTGACTGTCATTTTTAAAGGAGAACACTTGCAAAACCTAGCTCTGACATACTTCTGGAGGAGGACAGGGTACTGGCAGTTTTGTAGACTCCTCTGTGAGCAACGTTTTTTCCCCAAACTAGAACCAAAGTGCACACACTGACARCTGTCTGAACGTCATTTTGTTTCTCTGTCCACAACTTGTTAAACTTTGGCTTTGTTCAGAAACCAGCTCTATTGGATGTTGCAAGCAGTATTTTTCGTAAAGTAAATCATTATTTCAATTACAAGAAAATATTTAAAAGTTCAATTCAAGGAAAGAGGAAAACTTTGTTACAAAAAATCCACTAAGCCAGTGAGCTAAGCTATCATGCTCTACTAAAACAGCACCTTGAATAAACTTTTAATGTTTTTGAGCGTTAACACAGGAGAGATGAATAACCCCTAAATTAGGCCTGTTCAAACATTAATCTGTACTTAACCATGTCCCACTTGCCTTTCTGCTTCTAGCCCTTCTCTATCCCCTAGATCCTCATTTATTTACTTATTTTGGTAGTTGTTGGCCTTGACATGTTAAGCTCAGCTAACAAGACTAAGCATGATCCCACTTATTCTGAGGCGACATAAAGCTGAAATGATCCCTGCTCATCTTCAGCTGTGCCAGCCTCCCGAAGAAAGCAGATATTTTCATGGCTGTCAAGGGGTTCATTGCATCACAGAAATTCTGTTTACTGAAAAAATGATGAACATAGAAAGAATTACTGCTTTGGACTACAGACCAGGATGCATTTCATGTCTCTAAATGACAGTTCAGCAAATATCCTTCCCTTTTACATACGGTTCACAGGGAACACTATGAAAAACATCACAGGACCTAAATTAGTTGTGATTTAGGAAGCTTGTAAAAATCTTTTATTAAAAAAAAAAATTAATAGTTTCCTTCTTTGCTCATTTTGAATTTAATCATCCAGYATTATCCCTTGTATCAGTTCCTAGAGATAACTGATGCAAGAGGTACTGGAAATTCAGTAGGAGACTTATAAAAAGACTATAGCACTTTTCTGTCACCATGGAATTAAGTCTGATACTATATGAAGCCTAACAGCACATATATAAACAAGTGTTTGATATAGTAAGGCAGCAGTTGATTGATCTCCTCTTCCTAATTGACAAACTAACACCAACAGTCAGTTCCCCAAAATGAGTTTCAGAGCAGCAYATTCAAGACCCATCTTGACAGAACAAAAAGCTAAGATATAACTAATACAAGATTTCACTGAAGTGAGCTGAGTAGAGGTTGGTATCCAAGTGGTTAGCAGCCCCTCCTGCACATATGAATTAACCCTAAAGGAGACAGATGGAAACAGTGAAAGGAAAGGAACATGCAGTTGCATATACCCCACCATACTGCATAGACGATGCTGTGAAACACCATGTAAATGACAGGTGATACAGATAAAATATATTTGTGTAAAATGAACAAAAGAACTCAAGCAGAATTTGAAAGAGGAAAAAAAGACATAAAATCCTTGTGGTATCTACCTCAACATCCTGCTTCAGATCCTCTAAAACCGCATGTAGATTATTCCGATTCATACTGGTGATGCAAGTATGTTTTGCAAGGGCTTTGGTRTTATGGAAATCTCATGTTTTATGCTCAAAAATGCAGGTAAGGATCACCACAGTGAGATGGATATACAAACTCGTTTCATAGAACAACCCCTTATATCAAGGGGATCCCTTGCACAAGAGCACAGCAGCATCCAGTCCYATGTCCAGATGCCGTTTTGAAAAGACTTTTCAGAAATCTCAATCACTAAAACTTTTTGAAAGTGTACCATTACTGACCACACACAATTGTAATGATGCAAAAAGAAATCCATTCTAGGTTACGCTCATACTCCTCCATTACTTTCTCCCTCTGAGTATGTAACTACATTTGCTGTGTTTACACAAATGTCTCGTATCCCTTTGTACTCTGGTTTCATCTTCCACTAATGCCACAGGCACCAGTTGATCTGCAATTTTTGTACAATTGGTATCCACAGTCCCCTACAGATGCACGTATTTAGTACTTGGCAGCTTCTACACCTCTGAGAGACACATGCAACAGAAGGTGGACGATAATAAGCAGATCTCTCACAATTTTCTAAAAACCCCCCAGTGTCCTCCACCGTGATGCTACAGCTGAATGACACCCCCTGTCCCCRACACCAGCTCCAATTCTGTGCAATTTCTCCCTCCTAATTTCTTGAAAGCTCCATATGGATGGGGAGTTTTGCACAATAAACAAAAAACAGTAYTAAAAAAAATTGCAAACCCTGTGCTTTCACACTGTTCTCCAGATCAGAGAAGGCTGCCAGACAATTATAAAAATATCAAGACTGCCTCAGTTGAACATTAGAAGCTTAGAGGGCTTCTTTATGCATTTCAAGTGAAAGCAGAAGACACAAACACAACTTTGTGTCCTAGAGGCATCACCATCTCCAGAGTGGTCACAGTCTGAATTAAAAATTATGACCTTGAACCCCRAAACTTGATGTTCCCTGTAAGTCTCCTTATGAGCCTCTGCACTGAAGACTCCTTTCCTTTACTACATTCTGATGTTCTTCAGCTTAAGTGAAATCCTCTATTTTGTACTGTAACTACAGTTGCTGGCCTACAAAATGTCACATCAGTGCATGTGCAGCTTGYAAAATGCTAAATGGACCATGCTGTGGAGAGAAGGGCAAGAAACGGAGATGCTGGCTGGTAAAAGAGCATGAAATTGAGATAGGCATCTGTGCTCTTTAAGCGCGCTGAAACACCATACAGAGAAATAAACAGAGAACTTGCAACTGCTCCAGTATTCTCCAGGTAATTTTTAAATGCCATAGGCATCTATTCCCATTTCTRTCAGTAAGGCTGTGACGGCTAACACCAAGTACATGTACATTAATTACAGGTGCTGGAGTGAACTCGCTTCATTATTTCACACCTCTTTTCTAAAGGTTCCTGGTTGGACTCCAGATATGTTCTTAAAACACACCTGATATATTTCTTGAAATAGAACACAAACTAAATTGAACAAAATTAATGTTGCTAGGTAACAGCTATAGGAATAAGCTACATATGAAAGATGTTCRTAAAAAAAAGCTTCAGTGAGCAACTGGCTACAGTTGGAAGCAACTGTCTACAGCAGGAAGGAATGAAGTTGTTGACTTGTAGTAATGCTCTCAGTAAAATGAGTTTTAGGAATTCTTACAGAAAAAGATGTAAGTTTAAAAAATGAAAAATTCAGTTTTCTGAATTTTTCTCATCCAGTTCACATACCTAACGCTTGACATCTTAAAGAGGAAAGATGATGAAAATTAGGCATCTGTGGGGGGGAAAGGTGGACAAGGAAGGTTTATTTGTTTCATTCCAGGGACAAACTAAGGCAAAGCATGTCTGTGATGGAGACTTTGATGGTTTTGCCCTTTGATGACGCTGCAATTATTCATACAACATTCAGAAGCACCTCCCACTGTACATGCTCCCATTTGTAACCCAAGGACCATAGAGTCAGGTTGGTCTGTTTGTGGAGTGGATGGRTACTGGCTGCCTCGACAGGCAATTGCTGCAGGTGGATATCACCACCACCACTGCTGAACTCGTGCTTGGCTCTAAGGCACACACAAGTGTTGGAGCCCTAATAGCATCAGTATGAGAGGGGCTTGAACTCCAAGGAAAACATYGACACCATCTAGAATTCTGATGACACATGTTCCAACTAGAAGAGATAGGATTAAAATATGTAAGTCATGGCCAGTCCCTTTTCCAGACTCACACAGACCATTTAGAAAACAGAATCCTGGTACCCTGATACCTGTTTTCTCATAGGAAATTTCCTGAAAAAAGCACTGGGTCAATGTTTGAACCCAAAGTCAAAGAGGACACCAGCTGATCTCATGAGACTACACAGTGGAACTGCCCATCTCCTGTTGGGTGAGCACACCCTCGTCCAGCTATTGCTGATGACAGAAATCACCTGGTGGCCTTTCAAAACCCTCTTCACAGGSCTGCACAGCCACTGCTGTAATAAATACTGAGTAAACACCTCACTTAAAGCAGAATACCAGATTCCTCTGGGAAGCCATAACTCTTGAGCAGATTACAAAATCCAGACAAAAGATTAATTTTCAAGAAACTGGTAACATCTGCAGCTTTCTTCCATGAACCTGAATGTGGTTTTCCTGCACATTTTCTCATGTCACCTGCTTTTAGTTCATTAATTTCAGAAAAAAACTGATAAAGACCTTTAAACAGAAAGCATTTGTTTGGTTGGGTTTATCAAGACAAGGAGAACCCAAACCAGCTTGATTTACCCAAATAAAAGCAGGCAGAATGGCATATTCTGTCAGAGGCCAAATCTGGGGGCAGAATAGACTAATCCTGACAAAACCTTCAAGGGGCAGAGCAGTTGCACTGGCAAAGGACCCAACACATCACAGGGTATGCAGGCCACATGGATTTTCCGGACTCAAAAGGAGATATGAACATAAGGAAAGTTAAAGCTTAAGTCATRGCTGTGTGAGGAGTAGTCATGAACCTTCTGCCTTATTGTGGTCCACCCTTAACTCAGGACAAAAAAGAAAAGGAGAGAACATGAGACACAGAGAGATCAACTGRCCCAGGGATTCTCCATTCCAGTCTTGCATTCTGCTGAGGTTAACCAGCTGCCTCACTCTCGATGCATTACCTCAATAGCAAAACTGAGAAAGGAAGCCCTGTCCCAACATGATGATCAACAGAAAGATTGCCACTCATCCTTCAAGAGGACACGGCCGGGGAACACCTGGGCAGCAGAAGGGCTCCTGGCCTGTGCCACACAAAACAAACAGAAAATCCAATGAAGCTTTCCAGACAATGGGCAAATCCACGTTAACCTATTGWGCCATTTAGGAACTTACAAGTCAGAGCTCAGGAAGCACAACGCTGGGTGGCATGAAGGGATGAGCTGAAAYGCTGTCTGCTGACCACATGGCAAATATTGACTGCATATTGTAATAGACAGTCATATTTATGAGAGAATGGCTTTAAGAAGATATCCTGTATCAGTGAGAGCTGCAATTTGATACAGCAAAGGTCAAGTTTAGTTGCATTTTTACCAAGATAACGCACTCCYATATTAAAGAAAAGAATAAAAAGTTTTTGCATATTAAATAGTTAAATATTTTTCTTATGTTTACATGATTAAAAATTATTATTTTTCCCAATTTATTCTACCATTTCCCATGTACAGATTTCTACTCATAGTGCTTCTTGAAAATTTTACTTGGATATTTTATTCTTATTGCACGTGCCAGAGAAAAAGAAGAAAAAAATTGAGAGGGGACATCAGATACAAACAAGTAACACTACTATGCAAGTCACAGTTCAAAAGWAAGTTAAAAATTCATACAGATGAGAAGAGCTACACGTGTCTTGCAAATCTAAAACTATTAAAGGCAAAGTTAAAAAGTCAAAGCATCTACTGCTTTCCTTTAGGGAACCTGTGCTCTCCCTCCCTGATTAAACGCCGTAATACCCAGCTGAGTAATCCCAGCTGAACAATCCTTACAAATCAATATAAGCACCACKGCACGGATTAGTCCCTCCCATCCTGCCAAGAAAGCCCAAGCTTTATCCCTACTGCAGGAAACATCGTGCATAACCTCCTAACGCCCTGCCTGCTCCAGCACCAGTGCCCATGGCTGCTCCAAGACAGTATCACCCAACTGCTGGGGAAGTTTCCGCTGGCAGCCAGCAAACCCCAGCCTCCTGCATCGGGGGTTTAATTTCAAAGCCACTCCACTACAACTTCAACAAAGCTTTCAAGTCAAAAGTGGTTGGATTAACACAGAAAGTCCATTAGCATTTCTCTTCTGGAAGTGATGGGTCTGCAGACCTSGTGCTGAAGCATTATTATTATTATTATTGTTGTTATTATTAAAGTAGGTGTGTCTCTGGTCACCTGATACCCGAGCTAACCTTTACTCCTACTAAGGTTAAACCATGAGTTTTAAAATCTGCTGTGAGCAGGTTTTTTGCTGGCTTAGAAAGCATGTTTGAGGATGTAATATAGGTTCCAAAAGTTGCACACAGCAATTAATGAATCAGCTATTCCTCCAAGTTAATTAAATATTGCGTTTTCAGCATATAATAGTTACCTAGCTGTGACCAATGGACTTACAGAGCAGACAACAGGAATATTTCATATTTAAGGTACTTCTTGTCAAAGTTAACAGACCCAAAGCCACATGAAAAAGTGAAATGCTTAGACATCGGGGCAATTTTGGTTTCTTTTTATCAGTTGCTTTAATAGTTTAGTATTAACTACACTTGCCATTTTGGTAAATTATCTACAAGAGACTAAACTGGGGGAGAGTTGTTTGGAATTGCAACACTGCATACAAAAAAAGCCTTTTTAAGAGCCTGTTGGGGATTAAAACAAATTTTGTCGTAGAACATTAAAAATTGCCTCTGACTTGACTTTTAAAGCTGGTGCCTGACAAACAAAGATGAGCAAGCTTGCCTACCTTAGCTTCATTTCACAGATGAAGGCAGCTGCCACCCAGATGTCTTCTTAAGGTCTAGGCAGCACCTTGATAYAAGCCTTCCCTACATTTCTGTGCCCTACTGAAGGAGCAGAGTTTTGGGGCACGCATTTAATTTCATCTGCACAYGGATATGCTGTCCCCAAATCTGGTGTCTATTTTAGGATCTCCTTTCAGGCAAGCCRAACAGTTGCTTCTGAAAAATCACGAAGTCCTTCGGGGTGTGGAATTAGGATATCCCCCTTGGCCTTGCCAGCAAAGGGTGGATAATTTGTGAGGAATTACTGCTGTAACGAAGCGTGAACCTCCACTGCGTGAGAAGGGAACGCCACAGTCCTGCCACACGGATCCCCAGATGGCAAAGCATATTGCTGCAGTCTCATCCCAAATGGCGGTGTGGAGCCACCGCTGAAGGTGTCTGTACCCCACTCTGCTCAGCAGKAAAACAGTCTTTTATAAAATCTCTGTGACGCCTCCCTCTGCCGTGACTACACTGATTCCAAAAACTCCAGTCAGTCAACCTGTTTGTTTTTTTTTTTTAAACATAAAACAACAACCAAAACAACCTAACCCCAACCAAGGAATACACCACCACCAACCCCAAGACCCACAACAATACAAAAGAACAAGTAATCTATATCTACCATTCAAATCTTCACTGAAAACCAGTACTATCAGCCTAAATTTACTTAGGCCCAAAAAACCACGAAATGTGCTAATGTTTCCTCTGAACTCACCAAAATGAATTGCCTTTTTTTCAGYTGGCAAAGCCTGGTCCTTTGTGATTTAAATCCCACAGGTAAGGTACACTGGTGAAAATCAGTCAAGATCAGGTTCACCCGAAGGTGAAAGCTGCAGGTGTGCTACGCAGAAGACTCATCACAGTTTGGCTTGAGCCAAAATGAACTTGTCCATTATGCCCGTTTTCCTTCTGAGATCCACATGCCTGACTTCACAAGTTGTGCGCATTCCCGGTCCAGGTACACAGGGCATACCCCATGATTTTGATTTCGCAAAACCAAAAAAGAAGCTCCTCTTCTCCATCTAGTTCTCGAAGCCCAATCCCCTGCCTAGACTCACCTCCTTGCCCACAGAACAATGCTGGAAGCAGGACAGAAGATATTTTCCCTCAAGGGTACTCTCTTAACAGACCATCGCTTCTTATGAGGCTGTCTCCACTTCCTTCACCCCACATGACAAGGATGTCACCGGCACACTCAAATGATCTTGCAGGGTGCCRATATCCCGCACTGCTTTAACTCACCCCCACCCCTCCTCTTAGGAGAGACACCCCAAAACCCTGTGGATGCAGGGTCAGTGTTCTCAAGAGGTGAGGCAACCTGCTCACCTCGCTCTGTTTCACATCTGAAAGACAGCCCAGGAAAGCAGAGAAGACTGGTTTGCTCCGCCAAAAGCACGCCCACGCATTTACAGACCTAGAAAGCCTTAGACCTAGAAAGAGGCAATGCGTCAACAGGACAGAGCTCAAGGTAGGCCAGAAATGTTGCTGTAAAGCCTGAAGGYTCCAAAGGACTTCTCTCAGTGGCTTTTTAACAAAGTCAGCACCTCCAGGTTAGCCACCGTGGGACTAATATCCACGGGTGTCCCGGCAGCAAGCTTTCCCAGCTTTGGTTCCATGACTGACTGACTCATCAGCAATGCTACCCTAACCTCGGAGGCAACCTCTATTTGGACTTTAGTATATTCCACACTCTCCCTCTGATGAKTATTTTTTYCTGCTYAGGCTCTAAAAGTTGTTGTCATATTCTGAAGAATATTTATGGTCATTCTGGAGCCTAGAAGCTTCCTAAATGTAGCCACTGGGCTCATCACCCACTTGTCTTTGAGTTGCAGACTTGCAACTTAAAAACCCATCATCTGCAGCACTTCAAATTTCAGAGGGACTTGGAACACTCTACTATGCCTGAGCTCTCCAAGATTTTTCAACCACTTAAAGACAAACCACAAAAACATACACAAGAACAGCAATTCCCTTTTGCTCTTGGAACAGCAGCAAGCTCACAAATTAATTGCAAAGATAAACAAAAAAATTAGCAGCCCCCACGAAGCCTTGTTATATATATAAGCTTATTACCATCCTAGCTTATAAAAATGTGGAAGTTCATGCATATGTAAATTCTTGAGCAAGGTATGTTGATTAGGAGGGTTAACACGGCACAGCCAGCACTCCTGCGCAGTTACAGATCCACTCAGACAGTGGTGCTGTAACACACCCTAACATTGCGCTGCTCCTAACCTCATCTTGGACATGGCATAAATTGCCTGCAATCTCGATTCGGACAGAAAGACTTAAATATTGTTACTGCAATCCTAACACCGTTAATGAAATTACATACTAATTGCTTTGGTCAGTAGCACCTTATATACTTTAATTACTTAAGCAGCTGCTTGCTGTTAAGAACTCCAAATTTAGCTACATCTCATGCTATATTTTGAAAGGGTTTTTTTGTTTAGCTGGTTTGCCCCATTTAACTCTAGCTTTTTTTTTTAGCTGAAAATACAACTAGCTTGACAGAATCTTGTCCTTTTTAATAGGCACAAAGAGACTTAGAAAATGTAACAAATTCAGATTGATCTTCCCCTTGAAGCTTCTTGGCTTTATGAAAACCGCTGCAACCTTTTTCAACCTGAATGCAASAATGTCAGCTCCTTTGATGCATTTCTCAAGTATCCTCACATGACACAGCTTGCTGAAGTGCTGTCATGAACCACTTGCAGCACAATGTTTACATAAAGGCAGGAATAAATACTGTGCTGCTTATCACAATCAGGTAAGTTGAAAGACTGATGACTGAAGCTTATTGTTACAATTCTGCACTGTGGTAAGAGATTTTAGTGCATAACTGACATCAAATTACAACAGGGTTGTTTTTCTACAGATTTTGCTTATTTTATTAACCTATGATTTGAGGGGTTTTCTCCCCTACTTTTATGACGTGAGCTTAATACAAGTCCCGAGCTTGGTATATCTGCTTTACAGACACTTTGTAGTAAGAAATTAGAATTACAGAAAGGTACTATTCCAGTTCATTTTGGGACAGTCTTAACATCACAAGATTTTTTTCAAAGCTACAGKCACAATAAATAATGCAAGACTACAATATTATCTTTTGCTATTATATTCCCCTTAAAAAAATTCAAAAGCATTTTCTTTGGCATGACAATATACTTTTACTGATGTTCCTCAATCTTTTCCTAGACGGACCTGAGGACCATCTGACTAGAGAAACAAACAAACAAGCAGACTTTGGTTCTTTCTTTGAAAAACTTACAACTTAAAGCACAAGCCAAGGCAGCTGCAGCATAACGTAAGAATGTACAGTTACCTAAAAGTATTTTTAATCTTTAGTAGTAAAAAATAAATGAAGGTTCTTTCTTTTTTCTGATGTGTTTATGCATGTAAACATACCTAACTCTAACCATAAAATGAATAAAACACCAACATACAGTGCCAGAACAGAAAAGACCTGCACTAAGAGCTTCTGCATCACATRAAGCMATAGAAACAACTTCAAAATTTCCTCCAACTCCAACAGTCCTCCAAAGCGAACACTCCACATGGGCYTCCTTTTAACTTGCAGCGAACTAATTTTGAGAGTTATCCTGCTGAAGAGCAACACCTTCTTTTATACTTGATTCAAATGAATTTCTCACTGTCCTCTTTCACCACAGCAGGGTACAATTTCACTGAGAGCTACTTACGTYCTTTTCTACTCTATTAACCTCTCTAGTGTCTATTCTAAAAACAACATCCCCCAATTCTCTCATTAGCCTCATTAGCAAGTCAGTCTGTTGGCCCCTCAAAACTGAGGATGCACTAGAACACTGTCTTCCCACACGCTCTCAATACAATTCATTTTGTACAGGTCTGCACATTTGCCTGAAGTACAAGTAAAGGTTGCTAACAGTCAGTTCAATAGAAATGACTCCACATTTCTACTGTTTTCTGTGTTAAAATGTCTGTATTTCTAGCCCACTGTGTCTCAGAATGCTTTTATTGCTGCATTTCATTTCACTTATGAAACAAGAATAAACTTCCTTCAGAGAAAGTGACTTTTTGCTATTACAAGTACATTAGGAAATGCTCCAGTGCAGCTGTACCACCAAACCCCAGGGAGATATCAGACCCTAGGGACTGCAAATGGTATGAGAACACCTCTTCTCAGGGCAAARTCATCAGCACGGAGATCACCAAGTCTTCTTGCTCAAACACTACACTGTAAGAAAGGAGGCATTCACCCCARCCATGCCTTCAGCAACTTTCTCTGATAGTCTTAGTTTGCCTTGGAGCCAACAATCTGCCAGATTCATCTCTAAACTTGCTCTTCAGAAAGAGATCTCTCTGCTTCCTATTTCACCAGCATAACACAGCAGGAGACATGTATCCTGGCCCCAAATGCTCTGCACTGTTGCCATACTGAGGAAGGGTTGAGAGGTTTTTTTGTTTTGCTTTGTTTGGTCGTTTTCTTAAACAGAAAGTTTATAGAGATACACAATAGTAGAAARATATTACCACAAACATAAACACTGTATTAGTAGACATCTTGGCTCCTACAGTAATAAAAACAAATTAGATSTCTTTCAATAGTTTCATTTCAGCTACGTACTAAAACCATCTTAAAGAAACTCCATGGCTTTTCACTGTGCTTTATGCCTCAAGTGTTTTTAACTTATCTCTTTATCCTACATTTAATGTTTTGTTTTTCTTTTTCAGTAAATGTTCCAGTGTCAACTGGCAAGTCTGATCACTGTTCCCAACTTTAATTTCAACCCCCACATGCACAAAGCTTSAAGTGCCCTTCAGCTTAATTCACTGACCTCCTCCCTACTGTGAGTCAAGAATTATGCACCATCAATCAAAGCACATTTATAGTACTTAGAAGCTGCATCATCTCTCATCAGTTCCATGTCATACACTGCATACAAACAAGTCCATTTACAGAAAGGCGACCCATCATATCAAAGTCATACCCTATGGTTTACCCAATGTATTAGGACACAATCTCACATTTCAGTCTTGACTTCATCTTTTCAGAACAGGCTCTCAATTTCCTCTCATGAACAAAGTAAGACTTCACCTCCAAAAGAGCAAACACACTGCTAAGCAGAACTCCAGCACATACTGACAGAAGTTCTGCAATAGTAATATCCTCATTCTGCTGATGGGGAAAATGTAGGTAGACAGGTACAGTGATTTATTTCATTCCATGTAGAAGCTGATGTGTTGAACGAGGGCTTCYAAGACACTGTCCTGCTCCACACAGGCACAGTGGACAACCCCAATGAGTACTTCCCAAATTCTACTCCGAGGGGATTGTGGGTAGTGGAGTGGAGAGCCCACAGTTGCTTCTGTGTGGTCATATAAAGAAACACACACTTGGCATCATCCTCCTGCCATCATTTCTGCAGTCCAGTTAATTCTGAGCAGCTTATGGATGCCTGAGGTATAGATGGTTAGCTACCACTACATGGGAGCCACGTCTGCTGCTGCCATCATGAACTGCTCCCATCTGTGCCTAAGAGTCCCTGCAACCCCACAGCACCACTTTGGACATTTTGGTACTCCACGCAGCTTCCAAAAGGAGTGAAAAATAATCACCCCCACAACAAGGACCCTGCTACCCATAAAGCTGCCAGCCAGCCCAAGGTCAGTCACATTCTTTCGGCAAGGACTGGCTGTAAATACAGACAGGATACTCTGCAGAGATGCAGGGCTGACAGAAAGAACCAGAAAGTTCCTGTAATCAAAGCCTGYGCCATTTTACACTCTTCTTGCTCTCTGAAGTCTGACTTCACTCATGAATCTTTAATCATTTTTAAACATAGGAAATCAYATTGATACTTAAATAAAGACAACTCTGCCACTAAGAAAGCCTACTTTCACATTCACGCAAAACCATGGAAATTTATTAGCCCGGTGTTTTTAGTGGCAYCCATTTTTTTTCTTGATATACACAGTGTATGTTCTTTTTGACATAACTAAGTTAAGGTATACTTGCTGATATAGAACATGAGTGCATTCCAGTGTAATTTGTTTGTCTCAACTAGAAGAGATATGTTCTCAGGCTGGAAAAATCTTAAAATCTGCAGACCTTAACTTTCCAGTCATCTGGCAGAACCAGTCTTTATTTTATATATACATTAGAAAAGACATTTCTAAGAAAGATCATGTTTAAGCTGCAACTTGAACTAGGCATTTTGCTTTCAGCTGTACAATTTATTGTGTCCTTTTATGACAATCCCATTTTTCTAGTACGTAAGCTCCTGAATATTGTTTTATTATGAAGAAAAGGATATTAAAACCTTAAACAAATTCTGTACTTGTTCAGACTGCTTAACCTAAATTCACTATAACACTGTCAGCCAACTTCTAAAATCCATTCAATTTTTAAGCACAAGGCCAACTTTTGTTTAGCTTTTGTAATTCTTCCTCTAATTAAGACCAACTAACAAGTGCAAAGGAGAAGCATGAAGTGGTTGGACCATAAGGAATCCTAAAGCAACAGAAAGAAGCTTTTGCCAGGAGAACTGCGGTATCACAAATATGCCCCATTTCACYATTGCAAACAAGTCTTACCTCATCCTTATTCTGTTTCTCACCCCTGAAAAAATTACAGAGCTAGACATGGCTTGGTTATTTTTTATTTAATAATTTTTATTTTTAAAAGAGAAGCAAAGTGAATTTCTGTATTCATTTCTAAGATGATAAAAGCTCTGCTTAAAGGATGAAGATCATAAATAGGTAAATTAACTTACACTTTTCTTCACCTGAGGCACTGGAAAGAAGAGACAGAAACCAAAGGATAGGATGCTTATTAGGACAAACAATGGAAGGAAATTAAGAGCTGTACTGCCTGTTCTCCACCCTCTCACTACTTTGACAGAGACCAAAAATACAACTTTGAAGGTCAGGGGAAAACAAAAATCCAAAACTTGGATACATGTCTCTCAGTATTGTTTGCAGACAAAAAGGCTGCACTGTGTCAGCTATTAAAAAGCACCTCCATCATAAGAGAGATCAGAGCGTGACTGGTCACAGACAGAACAAAATTCAGTTCAGTGATTTAAACGGGGATGGAAGTAAATCAAGACTTTATCTGGCTAAATGGATTTCATTTGGAAATAAAAAAAATCTGATTCCAAAATCATTAAATGTACAAGTGAACTAATGCTGTCAAAAGGTTTCTTGCAATAATGAAGTCTAGCCAATCTCAATTCAGGGAGCAGTTTCTCACATTACATCGCCTCTGCTTCACCACACCATCGCTACCACACTCCTGGAAATCAGTTTCATAGATAATCGGGTCCATTTTTCCCACTGCCTTCAGAAAGCACAGAGACACAGTTAAAACACTGTGCACTTGAGAAATCTGTCTGCTTTTACTAGAACAGAGAGATTTAAAAATTGAAATAACCTCCCCTCAACAGTCMCAGTGATTTCAAATATTCCATGTGCTGCAGATAAATAGCAATCAGCTTCTGACAGATGATACTCTTAAATGTTCGAATAAGCAGAATAGATTTATTTCAGACTTGAACACACAGTCATGAAACCAGATTAAAGCCCTAGAGCTTTCCATGTAATCAGATACTGAAAGTCAGTTCTCTCTCCATTAAAGCTGACCTTGCATAGTGACAYTGTACTTTTATCTCAAAAATTAGGGACACTTCTTAAAATATTATTTTCGAAATATATAACAGACAGCATARCTGCAATGAATATGAACTGTTTCCATCTCTAAATTTACCCTTCCCCTTTCCATGTCAAATTGCCTTTGAAACTTAGAATTTGATYTTGGTTAAGGTGTCAGAATTCAGARTTAATATTCTGATGTTGCAGAGACATGGTTTTTACTGAACAACTGCCATTGTTACGGCATGATTAAAAGCCAGGCTACATAATAAATCAACTTTCTTAGCTGGAAAGCTCATTAGTGTTGAGACTATTTYAAGTGCCCACAGTCATGTTTTGACATTTGGCTATAACACCTTCACTGAAAGGTTCAAAAGCTTCTTACATAAAGCTAAATACACTTAAAACATTCCCCCTAACAGGGAATATGCAAAACCCAAGGACATGAAGGAAGAGGGTGTAGTGGCAGGCAAGAATTCAACTCAGCCACATTAAAARTGTCATCCAGATGCTCTCAAAAGAGTCTGTGTTGATACTATTAATTTCCATCTTCTTGCTCTCACATGTTGCCAGTAGAAATTTAGTCAGATTACAAAAGAAAACAAAAAGGCAATACAGGTATGCCAGAAAACATATGAGSTCATCCCAAGATTTTACAGTTAACTTGCAYTGATTAAATTAGAAGTGTYTTCAGAACACTAAGCTCAATTTTTRACCATKAACTCYGACCAAARAAATAAGCTGCCTAGGAGGTAGAGGAACACCTGAGACCAGAAGTGCCCCAATACCTGTTGGATGGTATAAATAAGTAAATGCACATACTTCAATATTAAAGACAAAAGTGAATTTAAAAGGACATTAGAATTTACAATTGATTTGTGGCAAGTTTCTTAAAGCGTCATCGCTGTAGGCTGGTGCTAGTACAAAGCTAACTTATTTCCAAGGAGGCAACACTTAAGGGGTGAGGGAGGTAAATGCCCTCTTTTTCTGAGATGGATGTGTAAAGAAGCAAGASAATCTCCTCACCCAGATACCCAATTTACATCTTCCCCTCCTAAAGCCTTAGACAAGAATTGAACAAYAATAAGAAAGGAGCTTCCAACTACCCTGAATTCACACTCTGTGAATCTGCTTCCCTCTGTGCCATGGTAACTGCAGTCATAGATCTTGAAAGAGAAGGTGGAGGAGCATCTATCTGCAGTACATAAAAATCAGATGCTGTACACCCATTCAGTCCCTGAGGGATGAGTATGGTGTGCCATGGACTATCTTGAGCAAGAAACCCAATTTCCCAGCCCAGCTCCTCTTGCTGTCCCAATGCAAGTGCTCTGCCCCAGCAACCATCTCCCCCCTCCAGCACAGCAAGAGGGTCCATGCCAACCTGGTAATAACCATTCTTCCATAGGCCACAGGGAAAAAACAGGCTTAAAATTTACTCTGACAGTAACATAAATAGGGAAAAGTAAATTTTAATATTGTAGTATTTCTTGGTTTAGGCTTACTTCAAATTCTTAATTTTTTCTACATATCAACTTGTAAAACTTCCAGTGAACAAAGGCCCCAAGGCAAACCCTATGCAAACAAGACAGTGGGCTCCTTCCCTGCACTGAATCCTACCTTGCCAGAGAAATTTAACAGATTGATACACTGAATCCTGAGAKATTATAAACAGGCCTAAAATACCATGCTTGTCAAATATGAGATATTACAGTGCTTTTTTATTCATCAGGTCGCTTCAGAGGAACACAATTAATTTTAAATATGTCCAAAAGCAAAGATTTGCAAAGCTAATTTATGAAGTTGAAAACAKGAAAAATAAAATAAAAAATAAAATTAAAAAATACAATAAAAAWTAAAGAAAATTCATCAGTTACCTACAAATGCTTTTCTTTGAACATGCAACAGTTTAAATAATTTTTGGTCTGTTTCTTCTCATTTCACTGATTTCACTCAATYTTCATTATATTATGTACAGAATCTTCCAGCTAAACTCAATCAGTTCAGTTCATCTTCTTCTGTTGCTCGCTGCAAATCTCTGAGACAATCTGTACTAAACACCAATCTACTCTGTCTTCTCTTTTCATAATTTTTTTTCAGAGTTCTGTCAGCCCAAGGGTCTGGAAACTAATCTAATGAGGGAAGTTAAACTTCTACACAGCTATTATGGGCGCCCTCCTAGTAGCTGTGCTAACAAGATTCATCACCAAATATAAATGGAAGCATTCTCCAAAAGAAGACAAAGGTACTGTAATGAGCTAGGCAGGAAGCAGGGCCTCCGCTCTCTGCGTAAGATTAGTCAGTGTAAATCATTTTGGCACTAATGGTGGTTTTTTTCTAAGGCTGGACAATGACAACAACATTTATACAAAGCACAAGAATTCATGAATGTCTGGCAGTATTGTCTCTGAAATACAAACAATGTTTGTTTTTCATTCTACACTTTCAATTCAGTACCAGCTGGATTCTGCAGGAAACATGGGTTAGTTCTGATATGCCAGAAAACCAACTCATCCCAGTCAGATCCCACAACTGAAGCATTTCAGAAGCAGCACCGAATGTTACTAAACACACTCCTCCTTAGCTACAGAATGAATAACAACATCTCCCCAACCTCCCATGCCTATCCTGAGGCAAATACAAAAGAAAATATATTAAAAGCAAGCAATAACAACAGTGGTGGAGAAAAAGAATCCTACACAGTATTGTTTCTCTGGGCTAAATCTTAGGCATTGTAATACTTCACACCCATGCTCACTCAAAAGTCTGCCTGTGTTTACATGGGCTAATATTTTTTGGACCCGGGCAGCATGCTAGAAGGGTAGTTTCCACCATGCTGACATTTACTGTCTCTATAAAAATCAATGTGTTAGTGAGTAGCCAGYGAGGTACAGGACAGCATCCACCTCAAGAGTTGGCTGCAGTATGATGCAAGTTGGCAGATGCCCTGGATCTCTCCAATCTTACTGCGAGCCACGTGGTCTGTACATACAGACAGGAAATCCAATGCCAYCCCAATCGCCAACCAAAGCATAAGCATCGTCTTGCTACAGACAAGACTTCCTACAACCAACCAAGAAAGACCAAAGGCTGGTGACAAAGGACAGCTCTTGGCTAAAACAACTCTTAYCACCATTTCCTTTCTGTTGCTAGAACCACTGGCTTGTGGGGCTGGAGGTACCATGAGGTTCAGCTCAGCTCTGTCTGCAAACTTCAGTGACAAAAAGCATACAATAAGAGCTGAGAGCGCCTAAGGAAAGGAAAGGGAGACTTCGCATGGATTCACTAATAAACGGAAGATAAATCTTTCATCACAGACCCACGGCAGAACACATTTGTACAGAAACTGACAATCATCCCAGTAGTACACACATAGATAAAGTGCCAGAACCACATGTCCAATACTTTCACTAAAAGGCAAGGTGACAGAATATTCCTTATTTATGCCTGGCTTTAATATTCTGAATAAGAAGTAGCTACGCAATCTCAAAAAGTACATGTCAAGCACCAATAAAAAATATTGCCCATAAACTTCACATCTGGGACTGGAGTTGGCAGTATTTGCTGMTCGCTAGAAAAACAAACAGAAAAAATGAGCTCCAAAACATGCATCAACAAAGAAAATCCCAGAAGTACAGAGCAAGAAGAGAAATGGCAGTGGTATGGTGGGCAGGTKAAACCCCCTGAAGTTCAAGAGCCAACAAATTCTATCGGGCTTACAGTTTTCTGTAGCACAGTGTATTTTGCCATCACAACTCATAGAGCAAAGCTCTTCCTCAGTAGCACAGGGAGATCTGTCTGATAGCTTTGTCTTTTTACTGAGACACATGCAAGGTTAAATTTGGCAGCATCACAGAGCAGTCAAGAGGAACAGAGGYTGCAGTGCCAGGGTACTTGGGGAAGAGATGAGAACCAGCAGCATCTTTTGGAAAGGGACAAAGGAGAACAAATGCTGGAGCCTATCACCTTGATGAAAGGCCTCTAAAGGGCATCCCTGTGTGAATGCAAGGGTTGGAACTAAAAYGGTCCCCAGCTCTGCCTCTCATTACTGGACACAGTACAAATACTGTAGGCTACACACTGCAGAAAACTGGTCATTGCAAAATTTTAAAYAAACAATTTGTGACTGCTGAATCTTTTGCAAAGTGAGAGGAAAAAAAATTCTGAAAAAATCAATACCAGCTGTCACTTTCTAAGCTCTTGCTTCCTCTTTCTCTTGGTGTTTTTGAAGATGGTAAATAATTGTTTTGCTTGCTTCTTCACCTCTTACCTTCTCCTCTTCAGAAAAGCCATGTAGTCAAACATGTATTTCTTCTCCAAGCCTAGAGGCTTTACTACAGCTTCTGGAAGGACTGGTCCAGAAATACTTGGACTTGCTGGTTATTAAATGCCAGGTCCTGGCTGGCTGTTCTTAACTTTCTGTAACTTTTAATAGGTATCTGAAGCATATCTGCTCCTTTGCATTAGTGGACACTAATMCTGTTAAGCAAGACAGCTTGTTCTTTTCTATTACATTTGATTTATGAAGTAGCTTATGGGGAATATAGGAAAAACTTCCCATCTTTGCATTTAGTACCTTTACAAAACTTGCCCAATTAGCAGAATCACTGAAAAGTGAGTACTAAATAATGGCTTAAGATATAAAAACACTTAACTGTTAAAGCAAGCAAGTTTATTAGCATACCTACACACAAGCAGTTATGAAACTACTTCTAGGAAAAAATACTATTCCATCTGCACTCAATTTTGCACATTAGCTTCACATGAAACCTCCCTATTCCACAGACTCCTCACTTTACAGAAGAATCTTCTGCTCCCCAATCTTTACAAGATACTCTTTTGAAAGAAGAAGCTGAAGAGTTATAAAGCATCTGCTTGTGCAAAAACAGTGATTCAGCAGGAAACATGTACTTGAAATACCCTTCACAAGAAAGGGCTTATTCATGCAAGGACAGTTGGCAGGGCTATCTCAGTCTCCACTTGAATGCTCTTTTTCCAGTTTGTGTTAMAGGGATTCAGATGCCTGGGAAGAAGCTAATCACAATTTTTATAGGCTGTGGAAAGCAGTCTTGGTTGAGAATTGCAGGTGCTTGTACTGAAAGCTCTCCCAGTGAAAAGTAAAGGACCACAAGTTAATGTTCAACAGAAACTGGCAAATCTGCTGCGCTCACAGAGCAATGTGGTCAGGTGTGAATTGCAACTGCACACATAAAATACCGTAACAACTACGGCTGCTCAAAGTTCAGCTGCAGTGCTTAATGCATTATTCGCTAAAAAGGCAGAGAACATTGAACACAGGAATTACTTCAGCCAATTCTAACCCATCCACAATTTCTGCTCATGCCAATCCCAGAAGCTTTAGGCCTCCTAATACGTATATGCTTAAGTCAGCAAGCAATGTTGCATATAACTGGAAGCAAAACTTGCCGTAACCTGTTGCATAATCATCAACCTAATCAAGGCATACCACCAAACAGATTGATTTGCAGTGGTTCTGTAAGTTGCTTTTGGATACAGGTTTACTCTTTTGAGTTTTAAACCAGTGTCAGTGCCAGCAAGGCTTTAATAGAAAGTAATGSATAACAAAGTTTAGTGTGAGAGTAAGAAAAAACAAAGAAAACAGTGACCACAGAATGTAAAAATCCATTTCATGTTAATAATCAAATCTTCCTACTTATTATGTGACTAATATCACTGCATGGCAGCTGTTCAAAACAAGTTGCAACTCCCTGAGCTGAAGCTCTTTGCGTTGTATTTTTCTAATCTGGAATTCTAGAATATATGCCAGCTCTAAAAATATTTGTACTTTCAAGTTCTTGGACAAGAATATTTCATATGCTATGAAAAGAGTGCAGATATTTCTACTTGGACAGAACAAACACACAAGACATGATGTAACATCAGGCCACTTCCATTTCCAAGAGGGTCCCAAAGCAGGAGGTATCAAGCCCGCAATGTACCTTGCTTCCCTCCAACACTGAAAAAAGGCAGAGGCCCTACAACCCAGCTCAGCATTAAAGGTCACCTTTGGGCATTTAGGTTTCTGTTTTTAATCCATACTGCTAACAACAGCCTCAAGATTAATACTGTACCATGTATTTACCTCAGCAAGAAAATTAGATTTGAGAAATAGTGGATTTGATTGCTGTCAGTCAGCTGACATAGAAGAAAAGCCCCAACAAATTGTGCTTGATGCCTAAGTGATCTCTACTTCAAAAAGTACTGGAGAAAAACTTAACTGAGTCTTGCTTGAAAAACAGGCACTGAACTGCCAGTACCCTCCATGCAAACCATTTTCTTTAAAGACAGCTGTTTCCTAAATTAATTTGGACCATCACATACAGTCATTTGTCTCTAAGGGGCTGAGAAAGAGCCACATGTCAGGTGACACTGTATGGATCCTTTTGCAGTACAACAATATTGATAGAAGAAGGATCTGAAAAGGAAAATGTCAGGCTGCAAAGCTGGCCTTTTGCCATCAAAACACAGTATTACCTAYTTCTTCTATAAATGTTCAGACTTCAAAAGCAGCAGCCACGTGCACTGTAAAAAATGAACCTGGACCACACAAGGCATGTTTCCCTGTTTTCCCAAAAAAAAATCCCTTGATTAGAGGGGGATGTTTACAAATAGCTTCAGAAGTCACATGTATAGATCTGTTCCATGATTTGCACATCCTAAGATAGGTGAAAATAATGTAACAAACATTATTAATTCTAAAACAAATGAAAAACTGCACTTAAAAATGTGTTTTATGCATGCAAATGCCACAACACACTGCCTCTGAGACTGCAAGTTTTAGACTACATTACATTACAACCTGTTGCCTTCTATTTTCAATTGACAGCAAAGCTTTAAAAACACCAGAAGACTTGGAGCATGGAAAGGGGGAGCAAGTTAAAATACAATCCTCATTACACTCTGGGACTTGTTTGTGAAACTTTAATAGTCTTGATAATCCACAAGTCATGAAATTCAAGCCTTGCTGCCCTTGACAAATTAAAAAAGCTGGATTTTTAAAGGAGAAGTTAAGCACGTCATGTTTGGCAAATATTTTAAGTAATGTGCTTGTAATWTTTTTGTTTCAATAGTCTTGTTCTGTCTGCATTATTATTAGTTGTTGCACTGATGAAACAACATGTGAAGATGACCATAAACTTGGTTTCAAATCAAACCATCAGAAACCCTGAGGGTAAGAGGGTTCACTGCTTAAGAGAACACTATKATCAATAATTTCAAACCTAACAAAATTAAGCTGAGCTGAACAGTCTCTGTAAGAATAATATCTATTGTCTTTTACATCTCTGAACAAACAGAAATCAGTGAAGACTAGGGTTTTAAGATTTGTTTTAGCTTTTTATGCATGGTTGTGTTGACTAACAGAAGCTAAACTATTACACCAGCATTACAACTAGTCTAATTCAGGGTTAGCTTTTTTCCAAAAGAGCTGATTTCTGTCATGGAAAGGGAATAAACATGCCCTTTTTTTGTCTTCTCCAACTGCAGACATTAAGCCAGACCCCCTTCTTATGGCAAAGATTTTTTTTAAAATGCAACCTTAACATTACAAATGCTAAATTCAGTGTCAGTACTYCCCTCCTTCCCACCCTCCAAATCGAAGAACATCCCTGCCACCCAGGCTAGTAATCCCATCTTGGGCTACAAGGTTTGAGATCCATWCAAGTCCTTTGTCATCTTCACTCACTGATCAAAGGACAAGCGTGACAAAAACTGATTTCTTCAGTTCTCCTTCTCCRACCATCCACAACATTCCTATTTTCCCCCAATGAGAAGGAGAAATTGCAACAGGGATGCAAAACCATGCCAGAATTCCCCCGAGAAGCYTGGATTCCCATGCACTGCTCCTTACCTTGGTGGCTCAGGGAGATGCGGTTAGATGGCTCTTGGAAACCTGGTTCCACCAGATCCCGCCGACCATGAGCTGAAGTCTGATCTACATTGTCCTAAAAACAAGAAGAGGAATGTCTTATCAAAAGAAGAATGTCTTATCAAAAACAGACATTTTGTACTCCCTGCAAGCTACATTACACAGAGTCAAACCACCAACACAAAACAAAAAAACCCTGCCATGCCTCTGAAAGGAGAAACCAATGTCAGAGAAGGTGGGGGAGCAGATCACAGGGGGACACTAGGCTGTCACATTAATACGTGTGGCATGGATCCAGAATCAATGACTGTGCCTGTTGGCTCATCTGTACACCAGTTTGCGCTTCAAACTGAGAAACAGTGATGCAAATGCTTTCCTAGTCTCACAAAAGTTTCTTCTTGAATCAAATTAYGCAGAGGCTTGGGGCTTTGTTTTCTTTAATTCCAAGTCTGTGTCTTAGGGCTTTGTAACTAATTAACTGGACTGAAACAGATTCAGTAGTGAACTACTAAACCTCAAGAGAAATCAGAAGTTCAGTTTAGATAAACATCCATGGCTCTGGATGCCAACCTGTTGTTTTTTTCATATTGGAACTCTCACAAGATCAAGTTTCACGAAGTTTCAACACAAACTGAATTTGGCTAAGTCTAAATTACCACCGTTTCTCACAGATCTTGCCAAAGAAGACAACTAGGAGAAAGCAGGAAAATTGAAATATAAACAAGAAAATAGGAGAAGCAAGATAAGTCACATTTTAGAAGTATGAGAAGGAGATTTAGATCAGATACATGGTTTTACAAAACTGGCATACCTTTGATTATACCAGCTAAGGGTGGGTATGGAAAGTGCATGAAGTTGACTGCATTGATGCGTTACCAAGCATAAACTGTTGCAGTGACATACGTGACTCTGTACATGATCCCACTGTGCCCAAAGTGTGGGATAAACACACAATGGCAGGACCTGCTTTTATGTCAGAACATAGGAACCACCTTCACGGCAAATGACATGGTAATTAAGGCAGAGCAGTAACGTGCACACAGTGAGCGGTAATTCAACCACGCACAACCGTGAGCCCTCAGTCCAGCACTTACAGAATATATGCAGTGTTTGAGGACTAGGACTGTGTTTGGCTATAGTCATACAGTATATGAAATAAATTATCGCTTCATCACAGAGACTGTCTCAGCAAACGCTTGAGCTTTGATTCAAGTACTCGAGCACTGCTCTCAATTGTCATCACCATCAGGGATCAGTTTAGGAGCCCACAGGCATCTATAAGACAGAAACTGACAGCAGTGGTATGACTAAGGAAGGTTTTTATGAGTAAACACTGTATGATAAGATACAAAAGGCATCCATCTATCTATGCCAGATACAACTGGGATCACTCAGACTTCTGCCTCCATACTGGCTATGTCCCCTTACAGCTCTTTACATTCTTTGCACTGATTTTCACAACACTGGCTGATGTTTCACGCGACACATCTTGCTTATCTCATGAGTTTTTGTTTTTGCTTCTCAGGAATCCAAAAAAAAACCCCCAAACCACATCAGACCTTCTGTCAGCACCAGCATCTTTGTTCTTACTTTCTTGAAACACAGCAGTATTTGTTCGCGCTTTCACTGGAGCTAACTGAACACTTACCAGGAACAAGCAACTCACGAGCTCCTGTTTTCATCTAATCCTTGCAACCACAGGGCATTGCATCCTAACATTGTTATTAGTGCTTCTGGAACGCTAGTCATTCTCACTGGATTTATCACATTTYCTCTAGGACACCACACAGCCATCACTGACCTGGCCCGTGTAATCTCCATTTTAAATTTCACGCAGGAAATTTGGGACTTGCAAGACAAGAAGGCAACTGAGAAAGGACGTACAAAATTATGAGTCTGCTCCCCAGAAAGCTCAGCTGAAATTTTTCCAAGGTGCCCAGGGCAACAGTGGGGAGGAGACGCTTATCTAGGAAAAGTTTCAGTCAAAACTTAAAACTGAAGCAGACTGCTCTCAATACAAAGGCTAAGAGGCAAGCATTGCAGGCATGGAGAACTCAGCAGAACATGTTTGTCTGGTGCAGAGCTTTTCTCTGTGTGTTTTCCTCCATGCAATTCAACATGACAAATTTTTATGGGGGAACTAAAACCCCACAGATGAAGTTAAGCAGCATTAGTTCTACCTTGCAGGAAAAAGTCCCAATGTGCATTCCAATAGAGGCAGCAACATGCTGCCTCTTGGCTGAGAAGAGCAACAGGTCATCCCAAGAGAAACAAAAGCTGGAACATGAAAACCAGTTATAAACTATTTGACACACACCTAAATGTGTTTTCAGCTGCCCCAACATACGAAAGGAAGGCAAGTACTATGTAGTAACAGAGATGAAATGGGGCCAAGATGCATCATTTCACATTTGGGTTTCCTACAGCAGTAACACACACTTAACTGAGAGACCTTATTTCAGCTTTCACCTGGCTCAAGGCCCGTAACTCTTCAATTAAACCAGACTTTTCTTTTTGTTTTTAAACTAGCAATTGCCAAAAATTTACAGGAATAGGATACACCCTCTCTGGAATCACCTTAGATCTGCACCAGAAGATGCTGAGAACCACAGGCCTTACTCACAAAGTTAAGCCAAAGCCATGGCAAAGGCAGATCAAAGTTTTCAGAAGCAGAGGTTGCAGTGACTAATGGCTGCTGCTGCTGCCCTCGTGAGACTGAYGCCCCTGCCTGTTTGGTTCCGTGCAAATGCCTGCCCACAAGATCCAGAGAGTTCTCCTGCAGCTTGAGCAAAGCAGGGAGGCAAAGGTTTCCTCCGGACACGGCGGGCCAGCACAGCCCAGGTGCTAAAGCAAAGCGACGGGCCGTGCATAAACAAAGCCACACCTGTGCGAGCAATGCGGGCAGCGGAGGGGAAAAGGCAAGGGCGGTGAGGTTTAAAGAGCCAGGGGGAGTTTCACATGACCCTCCAGAATCTGTTTGTGTCCCCTGTGCGCAGACAAACGCTGGCGCCCGGCCAGCTGCAGGGGAGATCACACACTGGAACAAGGTAAAAGYACAAAGGGGAGGGGGGCAGGAAATGAAGTTATATAATTKMTCCGTGCCAGCAGCCTTGTTGCCGRGCCCCGGCCCTCAGCAAGGTGGGCACCTGCTCTGCTCCGGCACCGTCCCTCCTGCTGCTGCTGAAAGCGGCTCCAAGTACAGTCATTTGTTTGCTTCATGGTTTAATCCCCAGCTCTCCCTCCTCTTCCAATAAATGCTCTCAATATGAAATTAAAGCATGTTACTTAACTTACTGTACCATCCAGCTATTGTAGTATTTTTAGAAGCTGGCTGAGCATTAGCCCTCGCTGGCTTGTTTGCATGTGCTCTTTTCTCTGTCAGTCAGCATCTGCAACCAAGGATGATTTAATCGAGTGACTACCAAGAGCGCTGGAAGCACCTGAGGCAGGGTCCTTTAAAGCATTAGCATTTCATAAAGCCAAACATACCATCATTACAGGTCAGATTAGGGTGTCCTGTTGCAAACCTATGTTGCACGACACAAAATGCGACGTGCCTGTGTTGCCTCAAGAGCCAAAGTCCACTCATAGACAGCGTTATCTCTACGTATCAGTAACCAGGACAATCTAGATTTATTTTTCAATCTATAACCAAGYCTTTCAAGTTGCACTCCTTCAACTATGACATAGAATGTTTGCTGCTGTTTGTGCTAGCACAATAAGCATTTCAATTATCTAAGAAAACATTAAATCTCATCTTTTAATCAGAGAGTCAGCCAGACGTATACTACAGCAGCTCTGCTGTCTGCACACCTGCTCTTTAATCMCCTCTCTGGCTCCAAGTGCCACTTTTTCCACCTGCAGTTTAGCTCAGGAGAGTATTTATCAGTATGASACAGCATTATGAGATAGACCGGTGTGTTGGTACTACTCTACTGCTGCTTCTCTCATCCCAGTTTTTTCAGCAAAGGTTRTTCAGTCAGTCATTCAGGGTAATCTTACAAGTAAATAGTGCTTAGAGAAGGGAGGAGGCAGATTTGAAAGCACAAATARYGAAGTATCAYYTAYACTTCCCTTCTCCCTCATTCTTTKCAAAGAGAGGGGTCTAGCATTAGCRGAGACAGAGCAGCTTTCTGGAGAGGGCTGGAAATCCCCTGTTCCTGAAGGCTTCAGCTTCTGCTAATTTGAGCAGCCGCTGGAAGTTTACGAGATGAAGAAAGGCTACAAGTGGCAGCWCAGCTTCTCGGAAGCTCCCGGGAGCACGGCCAGACTGAAGATGTCCAGACCACCAAGACGACAGTCCCTGTTTTTGGCTTTACTGTTGCTGTCTGCAAACCCACACTGCCGTGCCCCTGAACAAAAGGTTCAATTGAGCAAGAGTCACGCGTACTCATGCCAGCAGCCCCACAGCAACAAATTAAGATCATGACATGCTTCTGATGTTTGTACACCGTCCAGCCCAACAGAAAGTAAAGTCAGACGTGCTGACGGGTCTCACCGCAGTTTAGGAGACTATCAAGGAAGATATGCCTCAGTTTGCAGAGAGGGCACTCCTGCCAAACAGGAGCTCCCTGCCAGCCTGGCAGTGCTCCTTCATCACACCAAGGTACGGTCTGCAAACTAGCTGAGAGTAAAGAGAAAATTAAAAGTCATTATTTGAACCACCACAGCTTTACTCTGCTCGGGAAACTTGTGCAAAGAAAAATGAAGAAACCTTATGTCAGCACAGACCAAGGAAGCGATTGCAGAGTGCTCAAGTGTAAGTGGTTCCCAGAAAAAAAAAGCAATTACAAAAATTCACTGAAGAGGTGAACACCAAGAGCCGGGAAAAAGTGGACACAGCTCCAGGCTTCGGGAGCAGAAAGGGGATATTTAGAGAAATTACACTCTCTCTTTGTATCTGCAACTTRTTGCTCTTCCACGAGGGACACAAAGATAGACAAACGTTTCTTTATCTGACCCAGTACTGTCATTCTTAACATGCCCCTGGAGTTTCCTCAGGCACTGAACAGATTAGACAGCATTTATTCTGAGGACTGCTTCATAAGATTCTTCACTTCCCAAACAAAAGACTGTTTGCATTTATGTAAAGTAACTTCCTGCACTGCTTTTTAAGCCGTGCTGAGGCTTTATACCATGATTTTGCAGCTTTGGTTTACTTGAAGCATCCAATGTGCAAGGAGGATAATAGACTCGATTATGCTAAGTGCCAAGTAGCCAGCTATTCATCTCAGTAAACTCCGCTATAGCTTACTGGTATCCACAGCCATCCAGAGTTTCTGCTCACTCAATTTTACTCTTAGCCCTGTGAAGGTAAACACACAGGCTATTACAARAATAAATCCAACTGACAGATCCAGACCAATGTTCAAGTTCTAATCCAAACTCCACAGTCCAGATCAATTAGTAATTCATGTGACACTCCTTTCTTAAAAATACAGCGGCACAGTCCCCTATCAGACAGCTGTTTAGTACAGTGTATTTTCAGCAAGCTGACACCCCAGAGTTTGAGCAAATGTGTCCCAAGTAAGAGTCCCGAGGGAAGTGCAAGGCTCTGGGGTTTGTCCAAAGCCACTGCTTYGCAAACGATTTCAAGTTTACTCAAACAAAGTGTGTATGTTCTACTGTTTTCTGCCAGAGTGCTTAACATGTCATACAAATAAAGAAAACATGGGCTTTGCACACTAGGCAAAAAACTTTTAAGTGCATTCTCAGACAACCCACACGTTACATAATTAAAGACCTGTAACCTGGTTTCCTGCCTCTTAACTATAGTCATTTGACTAGGTAAGAGCCAAGTGAAAGGCTCAGTAAGTCAACAGAGTAACTGTKAACCTAGAATTTTAGCATTCCCATTGCTAAGAGAAGCTTGTACAAACAAGGGCTTAAAATAAAGCCACTTAGCTTTGTCAAAAGTTGGGCTCTCTCTCCTGAAGTAGCAAAGCCACTAACTGCAGGAATCCTGATTTTACAGTACTGGCTGTCAAGACTGGGAGCAATAAGCCTAGAGACCAAGAACAAACAAGCCAGCTCAGGATTACAGGAGCAGCAAAGGCAGCAGCACATTCCTCCCAACACACCACAGCACCTCCGATCCTCAGGGGCACAAATCACTGGAAACATGCGATAACTTGGCAAGGCACACAGACCTGCTGTGATCCACTCATTCCTACCACGCTCAGCAGACTTACCAGCCCATCATGCAATGTATAGCTACAATAGACCAGGAATTAGCAAAGACAGAAGGAAAATAAGGCTGACAGACAGGACAGACCTGCGTCCGTGGTCCACSTCTCTGCAGTGGCAGAGAATTTGTTAAATGAATCACAGGAATTATATTACATCCCATGATACAGGGGAAGGCAGAAAGGCTTGTCAGTCTGACCTTGGGAGGAACTTCTCTCCCAACCCCATCTGGGCTTTAGCAACCCACTGATCAGAAATCCTTCAAGTCTGAAAAAAATTGGGGGTTTGGACCCTGCTGTGCACTCTGAAAGCCCAGTGTGCATGCCMTGAGTCAGTGAAGTGTTTCTTCCTAGAATTCACTGCTATAGCTGAGCCAGGAAGTTATTTTGCTGAAGGTGCTTCAGGTTTATTTATAGGAGCCTGGTTATGTGCCTTATCACTACCTGCATTGCAACTGCTATCAGGGCAAACCAAAAACCACCATCACCTACCAGCCAGCTTCTTCTGTCACCCCTGCCCCCACTCCAAGAGTCTCTTTGGCATGCAGTAAAATAATTAATTAATTAACTAATGTAGTCTAGCGAGAGCTGGACCACAACTAGCAACCTCCAACAGTACCTGGTAGCAGCAGTTTACTCCTTAAAGGCTTTTCTCCAGGAAGGTAGGAGTGAGCAAACGATGTTAGCTGACAGCTCCAGCAATGYACTTTTACAGCATGCATACAGGCTAACATTACAGATCCAGCTTCTCTAGGCTGATCTTTGCAAAACTGGCATTAACAGGGTTTTCAATACTCCTGATCCCAAATTTTGGCAAAAACTCTCTCACTAGATGCAGTCCTCTCTTAGTAGGAACTAATCACTTCTGCAAGAATTGAGCTGTCTGCTTATACTCTGCACAGAGAAAATGGATAGTATATTCCACAGTGTGCACTTTTTGGACCAGACTGCCATTTATTATGGTAGAAGAAAATTCAATACATCATGGTTGCTGTCTTTTAATCAGCTAGCAAGGAGGGAATCCAACTGACAGGCTTAGAAATGCTAAAAGCTTTGTTCTATTTTTAATGAGACTAAAACCACAGTGGCTGTTAGAGACAGTTTACATAGTTTACAGCTAAAATAAAGTCTTGAAATACAGAAAAGAAACAATTGCACAACGTTTTCAGGGAAAGCAATCACTCCTCAGTGGTGTCTTCACCTATAAAGTACTTACAAAAATGAAGCATTTACTTACTGATAAAGAAACCTTTTATTTCTTTTTTTTTAACCAAACTAGGTTCCTTTTCWTTTATAACAAAACACCACTGAATAAATAAATTTTATATTAGGAAATTCTTCACAGTAGAAAAGTCACATGCTTACATGGAAATTTTGCTTCTTCTGCTGGCACACAGAGAACCTGATAATGTATCTKTAGCTTGTACTCAATTGTAGCCTTACCTTCAAAGCAAATCACTCTCACTGGCAAGGGACTACCACTAACAAAGCTGCATGCTCARAGCTACATCCTTTGCTGCATGTTCTAACCTCTTTGATTTTGGTCAATACTGACTCAACCAATAAAGTCCCAGAAAAATATGGGTTTTGTTAGAGACAACTGTACTTATCAACTGCAATTACATTTAAAAATTGAGTTTTGGTGCCATAAGAAAGTATGAACTAAAGCAGYATGTCATATTCCTCTTCTTTTTAAAGAGGCTTTTCAGTAAGATCTTGTATCRAAGAACTGACACTTAACAGACTGCACTATTTAAATTGAGCCAAAAGCACAAGTGCATACATGTTAACTACTACACTGGATGGTGCTCACATAATCTAAGGGAGTTATGCAACCCACAACAATGTGTTGCTCATAAAACCTTTAGCCTGCTCAAGAATCCTTACCACAGTCACTTTCCATGTTTTGTCCAAGTTTCTGAAGTGCAAAGTCAGACTATATTCCTTCATCAGAAGGACAAAGAGAAACATAATGGGAATGAAYATTTGTACCCTGGTGCAATGGAAAATTTCAGCATGTCACACGCTTGCTAATACACCTGTCCAATGTGAAAAAGCATCCTCAGAAACATTTCTTTTTAGCTTGTATTAAAAAAAAAAACAAAACAAAAAACAAAAAGAAAACCAAACTCCATATATTCTTTGGGAGGAAGCTGTAACACAGAAAGAATGTACAGGATATTTGATCCTTTCCAACACACTGGGATCCCTATGCTCAGACCTATGAAATACAAGGTAGCTCATCTGTTCTACTTGGCATCAAATCTACTACAGCTTTGGTACAGCAGCACTGCTGGCCAGCTGCTTCCAAGAACACTGGCTTTGGGAGTCAGGCTTTGACAGCATCCTTCTACCACATGGACAGGCAATGTTCCACAAAATGCCTTGGACAGTCTGTCCCAGAACAGGCTAATGATGCCCTAAATTAACCTTGGAAGGCTCAGTGCTTGAAAGGATGAGCTGATGGACTCTGAATCTGGCACTGCAGCAACACATTTGTGTGTCTCAGGCCAGGAGAGGGAGGAGAGAAGGGATGACGACACCTGGGTTGAAGGAACCACAATTTCCAAACAAGCGCATTCTCTTCAGGAATTTATATTCAATCTCTACGCTTTGGGAAGTGGCAACCACAGCCAGATAACCTAAATTATGTTTAATTGTATATAAGCTTGTAGCTAGGAAGCCATAGAAATCAAGACAGATGGAACTCTAAACAAAGGAATGGAAGCAGCAYGAAGCACAAAGGAATTTATACCGTCTGAATGTGGGTCTGCTCCTTGCAGGCAATAGTGCTATCCCCCTTTTCTCTTTGTGATGTTCAAATTGAGAATCTGCATAGGCCAACAAATAAGGATGGTTCTTCACAGACTTTGTCAGTAGTGATAAAATGACAGACTTCCTGTGGGGCAGGAGCCACTGTGCCCACACAGACCATTACTAGATATCAGCGAGCAACGTAACTCTCACCAGCTAATGAAATTGCTCTTCAGGTCTTCAAACTGAAAATCTGACCAATTTCAAGTGTCATGTTGAACAAGCTCATGCAAGACTACTTTGCTATCCTTCCTTGTTTCAACTATTAACAACATGGACCTCATCCCTCTACTTTGGAGCCAATTTGCTCAATTMGGGTGCACACACATTCAGGGTGTGCTTAATACCCCTTCCCTGCTTCCCAACAGTGATCATTGGCACAACATACATAGTTAACTAGGTCTAGAACTGCCTGTCCCATCTGATCAAACCTATGATCCTAATTACCTGGACCACACGGCTTGCTGCTCAGACAGAGAACCATTCACCAGTTACATGGTGCCATCTGTCCCAGAACTCACTGCCTACCTCAGACAAGGGCATTTGTAATTCAGGTGACTTGCTCTCAATTAGATACAGAACAAACTCCTTACACATCTCCAAAACAGCAAGCCTTATAAAAAAACAAAGATATTTTTAAATCTCAGATATGGGGCAAATGTTTATACACTTCAGTTGACTACTTCTATACCCTACTAAAACCCCACAGAAATCACAGACACCTGTCTAAGGCACAATATTTATTCATAATTGATAACCTAACATCAAATCTTGTATTGAACAGACTGCTGGGCTCTCTCCTAGCCGAATGTCAGGGTTACACTCTGAGCAAATCAGTAATGTAATTTATGCAAAAAAATGTTGGGAGTCTAGAAACATTCTGCAACACATTCGTACTTAAAAAAYCCATTATTTTGTATGGCTTACATTGCAGTAACAGGTTATTCTGCAAGATTTCAGAATAGAAAAAAAATAAACCAAATCCCACATCATTACCAACAGAACAAGAYGCCTAAATGACTTCATTTCTTTTCTGAATCAGGTATGAATCTCATTTAACCTATGCAGCTTTATGCAAGTCACATACATAACTGCAACTTTCACARTGATGTTTAAAACCGTTTTCCTGTTAAAAAAAAAATCCTCACAGTAATGCTCTATTTGACTTCATAAAGTTTCCACCCCCAACTGTTAGCACACAATGATTGGACAAAATTGTTAATACATTTGATGCTGCAGCCTGCATTACAAGAAATACCTGCATAGAAATTGTCAATTCATAACAGCTGGAAAGAAAACAAAAATTAAGGGAAGACTAAGGACAGGAACAATCCTGACTATTTCAYATCACTTTCTTATTCCCATTTCTGCAAATGAAAGAAACTTGCAGGGCTCAATATTGGCTTCAGTAGCTTTACTGATGATGTAGATGAGGGTATGAAGTGCACCCTCAGGAAGTTCATGGGCAACTAAGGTGAGTGGGAGGGTTGATCTGCTGGAGGGTAGGAAGGCTCTCCAGGGGGATCTGGATCAATGGGCCAGTTATACAAGGTTTAACAATTCCAAGTGCCAGCTCCTGTACTTGGGTTACACTAACTCCATACAAYGCTTCATGCTGGGGAAGAGTGGCTAGAAAGTTGCCCAGTGAAAAAGAACCTGGAGGCGCTGGTCAACAGCAACTGAACATGAGCCAGTACATGTSCAGGTGGCCAAGAAGGCTGATGACATCATCCTGGTGTGTATCAAAAACAGGCCAGCAGTACCAGGGCAGTGATCGTCACCCTGTTCTCAGCACTGGAGAAGTCACACCTTGAGCCTCTGTGTCCAGCTCTGGGCTCCTCATTACRAGAAGGACATTGAGGTGCTGGAGCAAGTCCAGAGAATGAGTCCTAAGAGGAGTAGCTGAGGGAGCTGGGGGTGTTTAGCCTGGAGAAAAGGAGGCTCAGGGGTACCTTACCACTCTTGACAACTGCCTGACAGGAGAGTGCAGTCAGCTGGGCTCAGCCCCTTCTCCCAAGCAAACAGCGAYAGAATGCAAGGACACAACCTCAAACTGCACCAGATGAGGTTCAGGTCAGATATCAGGAAGAATTTCTTCATGGAARGGGTTGTCAAACACTGAGACAAACTGCCCAAGAAGGTGATGGAATCACCATCCCTGGAGGCGTTAAAGAAATGCCTGGATATGGCACCTAATGCCATGGTCTAGTTGGCATGATGGCGATTGCTCAAAAGTTGAACTCAATGATCTTAAAGGTCTTTCCCAACCTAAATGATTCTGATTTTATTAATCTTCGTTTTCCTTAGAAAAAGAAGTAACTAGGTTTCACTGTAGTAAAATCCAAGCACCTCAAAGTGTGAGAGAACTTAGTGCTCTGCATAGCTTACCTATCTCTAATTTTCAAAAATCTAGGAACCATATGAAATATGCTTAATTGTTACAYTTGTTCCAATATTAATTAAAATATATTTTTGTATCTATCCATCTCAAGGTAACAGCTGCCATGTTTTACTTTCTTTGAGAAAAGGGAGTTAATTGCAAGTAGCTCTACCAGTTATCCTGCATTAAGATGACTTTATCAGGAAATCTTTATTGACTTAACATTCTCTGAAGGAACAAAATTTACAAAAGACCAGCAATTTGCATTTAAATAGCAACAAATTACATGTAAAATTACACGTTATCCCAGGAAAACATAATACAAAGTATAAATCTTCAGCTTTTGCAGAAGCTGGCACACTAAAAGCAAGCATGTCAATCACCTCTTGATGTTTGGAAGGTTTTCTTTTTGTTTTGTTCTGTTTTAAAGTTGCTCACAGTGTAACTATGTCAAGCGACCGCTTATTTTATACAGTTCCTCCCCACTTCTTTTAACACCTACTGGACACATCCAAGGAAGTTATCCACAGCACGTCAGAACGTACAGTGAGGTGCTTCAACATGGTTAGCAGCAGCTGCTTTAMCTCCACACAAAGGAGTGTGGAAGCTACATTAAAGCCTAGATCAAAAGGGTTTCACAACTACCAGTACGCTACTGGAGGAAGGTCTGGTGTGCCAAACTTTGCCAAGGCAGCACATGAAACAAAACAAGCAAACCACCTCAAAACAAGACCTGCCCAGGTAAAGGGTCTCCAGACAAGGAGAAATTTGAACAGAGACAGCARAGCTCAGAAGAAAAGTTCAAGAAACACCAATTGTAATAAATTAACGTGTGTAATGTTTGATCATGCTGGCTTTAGCAACACTGAAACACTACAGATATCAACCACAGGAACATTTCTGCAAATGGGTTTCTACAGTTTGCTCCAAGAAAAGATGGGATGCAATCGGATGAACTGCTGTTCAGTCGGTATTGAAGTGGCTTTTCTTCCTCTTCTGTGAAACCACTGCTGAAGACTAGAGAGGGCAAGTAACTTGTTTACCTTGCAGTTCAAGGGGCTGGCAGCTTGCACATGAGCAGCTACCACACTTCTGCTCAATGGTGATTAATTCAGGGTGGTACCTTTTACTGAACAATCACTATTTATTGTACTGCTTCCTCTAGTTCAGAGCTGTTCTTTCTAACCCAAAAATGCAGGTCTATGAAATAAAGGTAGTGGAAAAGATTCCTGCTGAGATTAAAAAAAAAAAAAAAAAAAAAAAAAAAAAAAAAAAAAAAAAAAAAAAAAAAAAAAAAAAAAAAAAAAGAAGAAGAAGAAGAAAGGAATCATAGGAAGAGGAGGAGAAGAGGAAAAACTTTGAACTAGGCTTCAGAAGCAAGCTGTGGGTGAGAGGAATGGGCCACCTTCTGGATACAGATGAACAGAAGACTACTTATTAGCTAAAACAAGAAAATTAACTGTGACAGATTAACTAGAAGCTCATTAGCACACCACAGTTCGACAGCATGTGTGTAATCTTACATCATAGTAATACATGTTATTGTGTCAATACCCCTGTTTCAGAGGATGTTACTGGGACAGTTGATAGATAAGAAGTTTCTGGTCTTGTGGGTTTGGGTTTATTTTAATCTTCAGGGCAAGTCATACTCTAAAAGATATGCTGTCAGAAAATTATTTTTCCAACTTGCTCTCATCCAGCATAGCAGTTATGGTTTGTGACTTAACCATACAGGCAGTTCATGCTCAACAGCCAGCAGCTTGTCATAATTCTGAGGACATAAAGGACTCAGAAAAAACAAGATCACAAGAGATGCCTTTTCCAGGCATCTTTAGCACACTTTAGTTAGCCCTTTGTTCACATCATGGCAAAAAAAAAAATGTATTTCGTGCAGCAATTTCACCAGCAAACATATAGGAAGGAATTTTTTCCATCAAATTTGCAACACATTGCCTTATACCTCTATATGGTCAGAAGCAGAGAAACCTGCCCTCTGAAGTCTTAGTTCACATCCATCTTAGAAAACAGGCTCTACAAATGCTTCCAGCTACAAAACACCTAAGATGACTACCTCAAATACTGACATTTATATCTGGGTTGTAAAATTCCTTGAGTCTGCCCTGAATTCAAAAMGGAAAAAAAAAGTTCACCTAACTTGAGTGTGCATGTGTGGCTGAGTAAACATGGCAAGTTGCTTTAATAAATGGATTATTTATGCATGTATGTAACACGTACATTACATATGATCCTGCAGCTACCTTCTGCAGAAATCTTTCCAAGAGGTCATGACAAGAGATCATGGCGGTGTGGCTCAGAAAAACAAGCCTGAGAAAGAGCTTTAAGAAGAAGGAGAATATGCAGAGGGAGAACAGCACACCGAGCACACAGAAGGATTGTGCAGGATAAAAGGGCTTCACTCAACCACCTGCCAGGAGACCCAGAGCCCACAGAGGGTGATTAGGAAAGAAGGCCCGTGGAAGTGGACTATCCACAAACACAATTAACTGTCTCCTGACATCATCATTGCAAAGATGTCTTCCAGAAAGAGCCCATGATCTCCTTCCAGGAGGGCCAGAACATCTTCTCCCAAACTCCCCCAGGCACTACTCTCCATCAGCCTAAACATAACCACCCCAGGAAATCCTCACAGGTCGGGTTTCTGCCAGAGAGGCGGAAGAGACAGAAAATCCAAAGGCAGGAAAGGGAGAWGTTAGCCTTGCCAGGCTAGGCATGAACTCTTCATAGTCCATAGAACAGCTGCTGCATTTGCAGGCTTTTGTCAGCCCTTGGTCCCTTGCACTGCCTCCCAGCTCTCCAGGAATACAGAGGGCATCTCTTCAACCACGGGCCCACAGTGGAGAGAAATGGGGAACATCTGCCCAGGACTCTCCTAGTGCCTCCCCAAAATGACCTGGAGCCAAGGGCAGTCATAAAGGACAGCAGCATCAGCCAGATCAGGGCTGGAAGCTCAGAAGTCACTGAGCAAGGGGGAGCTTYCCTACACTGCTCCAAGGGCAGTTCTGGGGAGACAGGGCTGGCAGYAGGTCCTCAGAGAAGGCAGAATGGGAGACAGTCTGCCTGGATGTAGCCTTGTGAGAGAGAGTAAACATCAGAGAAGGTTTGCCACAATAGAAGACTGAGTACCAACAGCCKGCCTGGGGAGCCACAAAGGACAGTGCTGGGACAGAAACACCTGAACTATTGGCTAGCACCCCTAGGTCCTTCTTTGCTTCGGTCACATTGCCAAGTTCCTCATTTTCCACCTCGGTACTTCTTCCCAAAAGAGGCACACACCATTTCTAAGAAGATAGACGTTCAGAATACCAGCATTACTCAAACCAAACGAATCCGTTTTTGCAGCCAGGTGCATGGGATGGGGAGAAACAGGACACAAATCAGCTAAACCACGTTTCTGACCTACTCACAAGCAAACAGTGCCATTCCAGCTGCAAGCAGCACTAGACACTACAAAGATTTCTGGAGTGGGTTGAAGATAGCTTCACATCACAAATCATCAGTGAACCAACTGGGGAAGCATTTTCCTGYTTGACCAGCAAGCTGGAAAAGCCAACTGGTGGACAAAGAAGAGCCAGTTTGGGAGGAAGAGGTTGAYGGCAGTGGAGATGATGCAGAGATGACGGTAATGAGTAAGCAAAGAGAGCAAGACTACCAGCAGAATTACAGTCCTGGACTGTGGGAAAGCAGATTTTGGCCATGTTCAAGCATCTGCGTGCGAAGTTCCCAGGGCAGACTTCTCTGAAGAACCAAAGTGCCCAGGGCAACAATCTGATCTTGCAGAGCAGCCTCCTCAAACCTCAAAAATGGTCCATTGTGGCATGCAGAAAGTCACAGGGGAATGGCAGAAAGCCAGCTGAATAGACAGGCAACTCCTGCCTCAGCTCAAATGCTGAAACGCAAAGAAGGTTGAAGCAGGAAGAGGTCATACAGAGAAAATATGGAGACTGTGCATATGCAGGACAGCTGGAGCAAGCAAAGCATGCTAAGGAAAAACAACAAATTGTTATATAGGCAAGTAAGGACAAAAGGAGGCTAGTATCAGTCTAGTCAGTTCTCAGCTGTGCACAGGAGCCAGCAGCTAAGGACACAAAAGACCGATGATTGTTTTGCCTCAGTTTTTCATGGTAAAGTTTATCCTGCTGTGTCCCAGTTCTTTGACACAGTGTCAGCAGCTGGAGGAGTGAACCATTACTCACAGCAAAGGAAAGTTATGGATCAGACAAGCTAACTGGGAGCAGACAGATGCATTAGAAGGTGCTACAGAAGCTAGCCACTGGGAGGCTACTCCCTCTTATCTTCAAAAGAGTAAGTCACTAATCAGAGGATGATCCTGGTAACTGCAGAGGCAGAAAACACATGCTTCTTCAAAACAGGTGAGGATGKCAATGTGAAGAACCAGAACCTGGTCAGCCCTGACAAGGTGGCAAGAGTATGGTGCAATTCCTCCTGGAAGTCACTGGCAGAAAGTCAAATCATGAAGAAAAGCAACTGGTAAATCTATGCTGGCTGTTCCAAAGAACAAGTCATACCTGACATTTCGGTCTGCAATTTTATAACATTYGTACTAAGGGTCTTGTCTCTCAAGAAACCAAAACACATAGATCATGGTTCATTGTGCTGCCTTCTGATTTCTTCATTTAGCTGCACATACTAGGTTTTTCAAATATACAGTTACAATTTTACAATACTGGGCAATCATATGGGATTTCTGAAACATCTACTTTCATTAGAAGAGCAGGCACCTCCCTCATTTGAACTTCCCACAGCCCAAAGCAATTTGCCTCAATWTGGCTGAAGGCTGTAGAAAAGTCAACTGCAGACTCAAGAAGAATCTACTGCAACAGCATAAAACTCATCAAAAATACCTCTTTGCCTCCACCGAAGTATCAATTCTACAAAACTCATGTGAAATAACAGCCTGTCACTCTCCTACACTAATAGCTTCAAGATCTTCTCCAAGAAAGATGCCAACACCACTTTGTCAGAAACCCCCTCCTGAACTGTGCAGAAGTATTCACTATTCTGGGGAACCTGCCAGCATGACAGTATTTACCRTATGACTAATATGCATTAATGAAGCACAAATGGACAACTATTTACTTGTGCTAATAACTAAAGCACTTTATTAGAGCTAAGGCCTCTAGCATGAAGGATTGCCAGGTTCCCCAACTTGCCAAAATTATGTCAAAAATTGGAGCCAGTGTGTAAGACATCAAGAGCTACAGCCAGTGTGTAGTAGAGTCTTAAGTCATTGTTTAACATTCAGCTTGCAAAGGACCAGCATGCTCCAGAACCACTGGCTGTTTCCGAGGGCTTGTCTTTTCATTGTAGAGGCTAGAATTTCAAATATGCACACTGGTTGTACCAGYATGCAGGCCAAAGCTATCCTAAAATAGCAGTTCAGCCTGAGAGCTTTGCTGGGCATTTGTGTTCTACCTTTGATTGCTCACTGTTCTTTCAAAWCCAGAAATAAAAACATTGTATCTTAATGCCTCAGATTAAAATATCAATACTATCTAGCATAAAAGGCCACTAATACCAATAATCTGGCCCTTTATTCATTAAGGATTCCTGAAAGCTGATCAATTTGGTAAAATTCCATCCTGAAATAGCAAAGTCAACCACACAAGAACAAAGTCCTTGCTTTGTGCARCACTTTCCATCCCACCTCTCCACAAATGGAACATACCTGTAACACCAGGAATGAAAGATACACCTTGAAAAGCTGCAGGGTTTTGTGGGAACCTAGGAATAACTTTTTTAAAGACTATTTCAGATTGCATTATATTAGGAACTGAATGAAAAATTCTTAGGGGATGCAAAAGAAGAAGGTAAAGACTGTTGTCAGTCATAGCTAATGCTAGGTGGACCTGATATAAATGGCACCTTCACCACACCAAGGCCATGGTGAGCTCAGGCTCTCCATTGTTCTTTGAATCAGCAGCTTCAGCTCAGGGCTCAGCTGCTACATTTGGAGTAGAAAGTCTGCAAGTGCAGGAGCAAAAAGATCTCTGCCATGAGGCATCACATAAACAATAAAGTTTGGAAACTGCACCCACACTTTGTTTTTAGAAACAGGAAAATTCTCCTCTCAAGAGTTGATCAAACAAACATCTTCTTGTAGAATTACAAGATTTGGGGTGGTAGTTTGGAGTAGTTTTTTCCTCCCTCCTTTTTTAACATAATAAAATAATCAACTAAGTAAGTGCTTATGAAATATTGTCCTTCCTTTGATCAAACAGATTCTCTTTAGACTAYGTAAGACAAGAAAATGTACTGGGCATAACTTTACATGAGGACTGTATCTAGATATATTTCTTGGAAATACTTAAATATAAGGCAACATTATATCATTGGTGTTTTCCAAGGATAGAAAAGACCYCTCTGAGCCAACTGGCATGGACAACAATACTAAGAATTATCCAAGCCACAGTGCTKTCTTGAAAAGTGACAGCTCCAAATACACAGCAATATTATCTCCCTCTTAAAAAACAAAATAATCTGCTCCACTGGTTACTATTTACTCATATGTAGAGCACAAAACAGCTGTAGGAGGAATGTTCATTAAAAACACCCTCTACCCCCCAAACTATCACTAACATAATTCCAGTTGGCTGTAACAAAAGCAATTAAAAAAATGCTTCAATTCCTTTGTATTTCAGGTTTCTACCCTCTTATATTTATGCAGACATTTGAAATGTGAAGCTGTCTTAGAACTGGTACATCAACTCTCTTCTGTCAAATTAGAGCTGTTACTAACACAAAAAAAGCTCATACTGGTAATTCTCCAAAATAACCAGTTGGTAAACAGCTTGTTAAATATTTACTCATTTGGAAAAGATCCAGCCCATTAAAAAATATACAGGATTTTGTTGGGTGCTATAGTCTGCTAAACTGATTGTTACCATTGCWTCAGAATGTTCTCATGAAGTTTTGTGAAAGAAGACCAGAAAATAGTCTTCTTATTGACGTGAGGATTTTTTCAGTCATCTCAAAAGTTGCATAGAAGTCAGGACCTCAAGAGACCCACTGCTTCTGATYTTCACAGATTTCTGATATCACTAAATTGCTGGGGTTGGAAGAGACCTCTCGATGTCACCTGGTCCAATCCCCTGCTCAGGGCCACCTACAGCCAGGTGCCTGAGCCCATGCCTGGATGGCTTTGGACTATCTCCAAGGATGGAGATTTCACCACCACTCCTAGGCACCTCTGCCAATGCTCGGCCATCCTCACAGCAAAAGAGTGTTGGCCAACATTTAAAGAGAAACTCCTGTGTTTCATATTGTGTCCATTGCCTCTTGTCACCAGGGAAAGAGCCTGACTCCATTCTCTTTGCAATGTTTCAGGTATTTATATATATTCCTAAGATACCCCCTCGACCTCCTCTCAARTATAAAAGTAGCAAACCGTAGGTCTAAACGTGTATGAAAAGTAGAGCTGAATCMGCAGTCTGCTTGCATTTAATGACAGGTTCAGTCCAGTGTTTATGCATGAAATCATTAACAGGAAGATGAAAAATTATTTATTTCCTCACTGGATTTGCAACATCTATGTTGTTTCCTGACCAGTATTAGTAGTAATGCAAGCAGCAAACAGTATAACTGACTGCTAGAGTCCTTTGCATCCTGTTTTTGATGGGTTGAGAAAGTTCATACAAGTGAAAAATCTGGATTGAGCCACTTGAAGTTTCTTGGTTCACCCTGGTTTCTAGCATTCACCTTCAAAAAATTACTTAATGTTTTGCCAACCAACTTCTGCATTTGTGTGCTAATTTACAGAAGTGCAAGCACTAAGGTACCTATTTGTTTCAACTGGAAATGCAGAAAGGCAAACTGGTACAGCAAAAAAAGAAAAAAAAATAGAGTATTTCCTGTAAGAAGGAAAACCATAATCAATTGTATATAAGCATAATGCAAGATAAAAATTTCTTTGATGTTATTTTGCTTTATGTAAAATAATCTGATGATATACCATAGTGATGGCAAGTATACTTCTAATGGCCTCTTTAAGAGGTAAGCACCACACTTTTATTTCAATGTTAATGAAAACATCTGGTTTGGGAACTATTTTTGAAACAGTTTTCTTTCCAAGAAAAATAGAGGCTAGAAATCTAACTTCAGTTGGTCTTCAATGAACACTAACAAGCAGCATCAACTCTATCTGTAAAAAACATTTCCAGCCTGTACTCAGGGAGACAGATTTCATAACTTCATATTGGAGGCAACATGTCTTGTAAAAACATTCACTAATGTTCGCGCTGCTTTGTACTTTATGTCTGCTCCAGTCCGTCAACCCTCTACACCACATACATGTAAACTGTTAAAACAAGAGTATCGTCAATAAAAGATCTGTTGACTGACACCATATTTCACAAATCTGATTACTTTCTGCATTGGCAGTAGCAACATTTCAGCTTTTCTTTATGCAATATGTAGAAGAATGATGCAATGCAACAATGCATCTGGTGTTTTTTCACTCAGCTATGCCCAAGGACTTTGAGAGCCGGCTTGCGCACTCGGGTCCTTCCATAATATTGTCCTCTTAGCATGAAAACCCCAAACTCTGGGACTAATTTTATGCAAGCAGAATACTTCTACATTTAAGCCCAATAAGAGTAAATTAAGCCACAGTTTATTTTGAATCTTAAGAATGATGGTACTGGGTTTGTGTGAGAAAGCTTTGGTAGCATGAGGAGGGGACAGGGGTGGCTTCTGTGAGGAAAAAAAACAAACCCTCTGTTTAATTGTGTCCTGGTTCTGACTAAGACAGGGCTTATCTCTGCAGTAGCTGGGAATTGCATGGCTAGGATAGGGAGGTTACTCTATACCACCTCATCTCATTGTCAAGGATGGAAAAAAGTGGATTCTGAGGAGAAGGGATTCCTTTCTGATGAGCAAGCCTGGTACTGGTCAGGTTCAGTGATATTTTGCATGTGAAATCACTCTCTAAGAAACATCTTTGTTGTCAATATTGTGGCTGTTACCATTCCTTTTCTTATCTCATGGTTGTTTTCAGTAAATTCTTCCCATCTTAACCTGTTATCTTTGCTTTTTGTGCCTCCAATTCTCCCCTCTAGCCACCCAAAGGAGTGGTGCTGCAAGGGGGCAGTCCACAGCACAATCCCGCCAATAGTGTGGTGTGGAAACTCCTTAGTGGAAGAACTAAATCAGGGAGTACCATTCCSAAACCACAACAAATAGCAGATKAAGAGAGGAGTGGGAATATGTGAGAAAAACAGCTCTGCAGACACYGAGGTCRGTGCAGAAGGAGGCAGGAGGTGCTCCAGGCACCGGAGATGAGATTCCCCTGCAGCCCCTGGTGCAGACCATGGTGAAGCAGCTGCACCCCTGCAGCCCACAGAGTCCCATAGAGAYTCTCCTACAGCCCATCCAGGGCCCTATACAAGAGCATGTGGATGCACAAATGAGGCTGTGACACTGTGGGAAGCCCATGCTGGAGCAGGTTCCTGGCAGGGCCTGTGCATCCACAGGGAGAAGAACTCACACTGAAGCAAGTTTTCTTGCCCTGTTCCTGCCTTGTAACCCTACATAGACAGAGCAGCCTGCTCCTGAAGGACTGCACCCCATGGAAGGGACCTATGCTCATGTGGGAAGGACCCACACTGGAGAAGTTCATGGAGATTTGTCCCTCTGAGAAGGGCCCCATTCTGGAGCAAGGGAAGTGTGTGAGGAGTCCTSCCCCTGAGGAGGGAGGATTGTCAGAGACAGCGTGTGATGAACTGACTGCAATCCCCATTCCCCAGCTCCCTGCATTACTGCAGGGAGGAARGAGAGCAAATTGGGAGTGAAGCTGAACCTGGGAAGGACACTGTGGAGGGAAAGTGTTTTTAAGATCTAGCTTTATTTCTTATTACCYTACTCTGATTTGATTGGTAGTAAATTAAACTAATTTCCCCCAATCAAGTTTGTTTTCCTTGACATGGTACCCGGTGAATGATTTTTCCTGCCTTTATCTCATCCCATAAGCCTTTTATTATMATTTTCTCCCCCCTGCTCAGCTGAGGCAGGGAGTGACCAGAATCATTTTGGCCTGGCCTCTTTCTTACCACAATTGGCAGGAAAGATCTCCACAGAATTGATAAACAATTGTCAACAGCCAAGCGAATAAAGATTTTCAGTGTCAGGCAAACAATGAGGGCTAAAGCAYGGGTTTCAACAGCCCTTTCCAAGCCCATTTGGGAGACAAATTTTGCAGCTGAATGTTTCTCATGCAGGTTTTTTAGGACAGAAGACATTTTACACACATGAATATGGACAGCATCATGTATACCTATATTAACACTAAATAAGACTGTTCGGTTCCAAAGTGGCAGAGGTAAGATTGAGTCATATAGAAGGTACCTGGATGCCAAAAGGGTGAGGATTATTGCATCCATCAAGGTAATTCTCTAATTAAATTAGAGGTTTAATCAAAACAAAATGGTTTTTTTTTTTCTCCCCGTTCACTAAAACAGGAATCCTCTCTTCTCTGCCCAATCTAAGCAAGCCACACCCAAAAAAAAAAAAAAAAAAAAAAA
>NW_026623371.1:357466-395949 GCF_030028575.1 Malurus melanocephalus
AAAAAAAAAAAAAAAAACGAGTTTCCTTAAAAACCACACTCACCAAGATGAAGAACTCAAGGAAAACAAGCATAACCTCAATATGCCATGGACTGGGATGAAATTACCTCCAAAGGTGTCTTCTAACTTACTGCATCATTTTATGGAAAACAAGGCTCAAAGCTGCCATATTAAAACCTRGAGAACCTCTGCTCACTGCTGCTCTGAAGGCAGAGGAATGTCACCATTGCAACTGTAGTATTAACAGTACATCACCTTCACATCCACAAATCTGACATCATTGAAAGAGGCTTTCATTACAGTAGCTAGCCTCTGATTAATTCCCTTAGGTATTTAATTCCTACTCTTGAAGTGCACAAAGCTTCTCAAGTATGATGTGCAATATTCTGCACTCTTATCTGATCAAGGGGATTATTAGCAATCCTGAAATCCACAGCTCTGTACACATAAGAGAAAGCAATTTCTATTTTCTCCCTGTTTTGTGGCCAAGTGCTTGTAGTTCATTTTATACCAAGTTATAAGTCCTTTCTCAAATAAAAATTCAGCTAACTAAAACCAAATTTTATTAATTATTACTGAAGTCATACCTGCATTTTGGTCATGAGAAAACAAACAGAAAGCAGAAAGTGGAAGATGAACAGAACACTCCCACATGTGCAAAATTTTATCTTCATAAATCGAGAAAAAAAAACCCTGTCTTTTTTGTTATTTATGTCACTGACACTTCCACAATAAATGCAAAGGGTTAAAGAACTAAATATTCCCCAAGAGTTCAAGTCACTGCATATAAATACTGTTGTGACTACAGATTGCAAAAGAACGGAAACACAGTAAATCATCCCATTTTTTTCTGAGAAATTCTGGGACTATGTTCTGAATTTCCAGGAACAGAAGACAAACACTGCCAATTCTCACTGCCGGATTTTTATTGAAGAGTTCAAGAATTTGGAAAGGACTCCTGAAAGCCACTGAAAGATAGTATTGATTTTTTTATTTTTTTTAACAGAGCTAAAGGCTGTTTCTAGGAGAATGCACTCAGTGTGACTGGTTCATGTACTAACTCCTGAGAAAGTTAAAGAAAAAAAAGGCTCTTAAACGAGACTTGAAAGCTTCTGAAAGCAGCCAACCTTGCAAACAAAGAGCCCAGTAAGAAAGTCAAAGACCTATACCTTGCCCATCTCTCCAAAACCAATCARAAAAAGAAGAAAAGGTGTACTGGCAGCGAGACATCCTAAAGGATATTCTGTAGTGCATACTCACCTTTGCAGGTTCTCATTCTTCTTGCCCTGAATATAATACCAAACTCCAACGTGTCAATTTATTCTACTACTGAATTTAGTGCATTAAGGTCCCAATCTTGGGATCTCTGGAGCAGTGTCCTTCACAGCCCTTCATTCACATTAAGTAAGAAAAKGCGCTGAAAAAATAGAATACTTCTTTACACTCTAATCTAGAGCATATTTAGTTTAACCTTCTTTCAGCCCTTTACCGACAAAATGCTTTCACTGCAGCCAAATTTGAAAGACAAGTTGATGAAAGCTCCTAAGTCAGATTTAGTAGGGGTGGAAAAACAGATGTTCAGGGTTTTTTTAATGCAAACTTCAGTTCTGACAGAAGGCACAGTAGCTGTGAATGGGCTACCACAGCTAGTCTTCAAACTGGTTATAAGCACTTAGGGTAGTTAATACACAGTAAGCTTTGACCAAAAATAACTGAGTCACTTTCCCACCATCTTAAATCACCCCATGTTGCTCTGACACTTCCAGTCTGCTGACTGCCCCAGACTAAAGCAGATTATCTACAGGGTTTGCCAGAGCAAGGGAAGTACCAATGAAAATTCGCATTCCTACTTCCTGTGAACCACTAAAGACACTATTTTCACAGGAAAGATTGACACTCAGTCGAAGAACTTGCAGCTCAAAAATGACTGCCTAGAATGTCAAGATTCTCTTACATAGCTCTCCTTCCCCTCAGYTTCGCATCATGACTCAGATGATGCTCTAAATGAATTGGAAGCATAATTTCACAGTGCATCAAAATTATGAAGTCCAGGCACATCTATTCACATACTCTTTTAAAATCATAGATCCAAGTATAGTAACAGATTTTCAGGACATCCAATTTCTCAAAGTCCAGTCTATTTTTATAGCTGTAAAGGAAGCTATAAAAGAACTGTTGTGTTTTTCCTGTTATCAGGAAAAGCATTCAGGTACATTCAGCTGACAACTCAGCATATACTAACATTAGACTTTTAACTAATTTGAGGTTTCCTGTTGGGGGAAAAAAATTGTAAGCTGACATATTACAAAACATGTAAAAATCCTAAAGAGATATTTTTTTAAATTCTGCTGTTGTTCTTGTTTGTTTTTTTGCTTTTCTTCCAAATGAGTAGCATGACTGTAGTAATCACTACTAGCAATGYTTCTCATGGGATAAAGGGAAAAGGTTTAAATGTCACATGACRTTGTTTAATTATTTGTGTATCTGCAGGATCCAAAATCATAACKGAATCCTCAGGGTGGTAATCATATTATGAAAACAGAAGATAAAAAGTGCAAAGAAAAGATCATATCCAAACTAGCAATTTGAAGTTTCATAAAAAATACAAAGCAWGCATTATGCCAACTAAAACTGCCCAGGGAAAGAAGAGAACTTTTACATGCATTTTTGCCAAGTAGCTTTGAATTTAGATAAGKTTTTTTTTTAAATATACTCTTTGTGATATGCCATATTGGCTGCTTAGATACAGCACAATGACTCAAAAAGCATAGGATCTAACCAAGTGTAAAAATCTCTGTCTTTGTTCCCRCAAATATAGCATTCAGCAAACATTGATATATTTTGGTGCAAGGCATTTCACTGGTATTTCAGCTTGCCACCTTTTCTTTGGAAACAAGTGCCTTCTCCCAAATAGGCAAAGGCTATTTTAAAGACAAATATCAAATCTTAACCAATATACATTATTGACCCAATTTTTTTCAGCAGCAGAACTAGAATACAGGATGGTAACAGAGGCTCTGTTTCCAAATGTTAGCAAAACCCAGAGAATTGCCAGACAGCTATTAGCAGTTTGATGAAAAGTCTGAATGCACAATCAATCATCGGCACACAGCAATATGATGCTACAAGCTGACAGGAACATGCAGTTTCACAACTTACTATCCGATAAGGAAGATGTAAAAAGGAGTCTGGGCAGCCAGCTAAAGCCATTTGTTCCTTCAAATTTTCTTCAAATTACATCTACTGCTTCCCAGGACCTGCAGAGTACAAACAAACTGTCAGAAACCATACTGAAGACATTTCATCAACTTATTATTGAAAACAGTTGGAGGAGGAAGACGGAGAAGATCAAGATGAGGTGATGAGGATTTGCATCAACTTGAAGTAGAAAATGTACACATTCGCTGCCTGTAGCCCAGAAAACACGTTTAATTTGATATTTCATTTAAAAGCCAACAAAACTATTCTCAGGCCRTGTGGCTGCTCCTTTATTTCTCCTCTTCAGGCAAAAATGAAAGCCTCTCTTCACAGCAAAACCATAGCCATTTGAAAACTGGCTCTCACCAGCTGAGGTTGTTTTCAWTTGTGGAAAAAATCCACTGAAATCTGTGAGTGAATTAAGATTAAGATGACAGTCACTTATCACAGAATCATTTAAGTTGGAAAAGACCCKTAAGATCACCAAGATCATTATGCAGCATTAGCCCTCAATGCCTGGTTACACAACTTCTAACCTTTACCCTTTCCTGCCTGCCTTTTCTCCCTTGGTTTTATTCTCACATGATACATCAAACAGAGTGTCACACACAAATTCATTCAAGTCTTGCACTTGCTCTTCTGAGTCATTGTTAGCAGYGACTTTGCAAGGTGAGCTGCATTTCTTTAAAGCATCACTTTGTGATAAGACAGAGTTTGAAAAGAAATCTGCAGGCATTTAGAGGTACAGATGGCTAAAGAACTAAAAGTAASAAGGCAAGACAATGTCAAGAAAGCCATTAAAACTGCTGCCTCATAACAAAGGAAACAAAAAATAACCCTAAATAAATAAATAAATAAAACAATATTTGCAGATCCAGCATTTCTTCCGACCAATGTGGAGACATCCCTGCAGTGCAAGACAAGCAATGCCATCTCCAAGTAGATACAAAAGGGTGACTGGGGCAGAGAAAGCAAGCTTCAAAGCACAGCCAAAACTTTCACTTCTACCACAAGAAAGCTCCTGTCTTGTTCACTGTTAATTATTAATCATGTATTCAAAATAAAAGCTTGAGTTTTAAACAGGCTACCCACTGCTCACAGGTAAGCRTGAACTCTCACCAAACCAAAGCTGCCAGCAAAATTTATGGGWCAGTTACATCAGGGACAAGGGTAAAAAACAACTTGGAAAAACTGTTCCCAGAGGACTTGCAGCCTATGGTCCACAAACCATGCACTCATCAAGGAAGCTTTATTTTACTTAGTTCCAGGTTAAGTTTTGCTGAGGCATGGTAGCCTCCTCCTCTATCAGCAAGGCAGGCAAACTCCTGGGAACTTCTTTCCAGGAAGTAAGTTACTGGGCTYCTGCAGTTTTCTGTGATCAATTCATACAGCCAATTACCTCGGGAGAAAACTRGTTTTGGCAACTGCAAGTCTGAAAATCTATTTAACTAAATATGCATAAATCAAGTTGTTTATTCTAGGTAAGTAAATACTATGGAAAAAGAACTTAAMCCCAAAATCTTACACGATTCAAAGTGGGGGGGGAGGCCATATCAGACACTGAATTCTGTAGGCACATTACTCGACTTGCACTACTGCTAGTCTTTAAACATATAAACAGTGGTCTACAGCCATCTAACTACTTCTCTGCACCTAAAAATTTGCAGTCAGTTTTAAAGATTGATCTGAAGATTTCACTTTAATCACCCAGTTTGYTCTTAGATAATTAAGCACAGATTTAACAAAAGCTCTTAAAAACCTTTTCACTTGGAGGAGTACCATTTTCTGTAAGCACAGCTACAGAGAAATTAAGCAAGCCMCTGGAATAGCTATTATGGAATTAGTAAAATGCATCAAGAATAAAGAGAACTGTATTATTAGCCTCTAAACCTGCCAAGACTAAAGGAAGTTCACATAAAGGGGTAAGGGAAAAGAATTGAGCTTTACACAGCAACAGTTTTATGTTTATTATCACTTCAGTATTTAGAAACAGGAAAAGGCACAAGTGCTGCAGATTTAATGGTAGGTTATTAAGGACTTAATATCAAAATACTGGACTTYTGATGTTTCAATAAAAGGCTCCAATTCACTCATAGCAAGATAGATTAAGTATGTTCCTAAACAATACCAGACCAATTTGTCTACTCCAGGGCGTGCTGCAGTTTATGCCACAGCCCCATTACACCAATGGAAGATCATAAATTACCTCAAACAATAGCTGGAGTCAAGACTGCATAATTTATCAAGAACCATTTGCTTTGCTGCTACATTCTTGAGCATTCATTTGTTAACACTGCAGAAACAGAGGAAAGCAATAATCTCTAGATGATATCATTCCTGGTCAGTCCCACATTAACACTGATTTAAGATCTCATCTCTTTTGTCTGTCTAAAAACAGTTTACTAAACTAGTCCAACCCTAGGAATATGAAAAGAATTCTCTCACCTTTAAGACCTAAGGCCCTTTGTACCAAATCAACAAGTAACAGATTTCATAAGGGTAGAACTCTACATCAATTCATGTGCTCAGCAGGCAAATATGAAGACTTAAAAAGAAAAAAAAATAAATTAATTTTTCCTGCGCTGTTTTCTTTAAACATGATTTTTAGCAGTCACTTCTCTTCAGAGACTGCAGCTGCATACAGACATACATGTTCCTTCCACACACGTTACACAGCACAAATCACAGACATACTCCAAGTGCCAAGTTATTGCCCTTCTCCTGAAATGCCTTAGATGGGGGAGGGAAATTCCAAAGGATTGTAAATAGAAAACAAGCTATGTAGTTGATCACTGTTACAAAACTCAGGACATTCAGCAGTGAGAACCACTGTCATGCAACATGGAGCCAGACAGCCTGTGCACATTCAGAACTGAGCAATTTCATGTGCTTTTATTGGCTTCAGAGCTCTGCCTTGGACAGAGGCCCTGAAAGAAGGACAGTCATGATAGACCAAGCTTCAAAGGTCATGAGACTAATTTTTGGTATGACATTCTCTAGAATAAAGAATGGTCTATTGTGGGGAATCTAGCTTTGATGTCTCAGTCTCTCAAAAGTGTTAAACGAACTCACACCATCTAAAAGATTGATATTATTCCTGGATGGAAAACACTGCAGGTAAGCACCCTGGAGGTTGTCRCTGTTCTGAATGGGTTGTTTAAGTCACAATCAAATTACTCAGCTAACCAGCAGATTAAGTTGTCTATTAAYTGCAAATTAAGCCCATCACCAGGTATGTTTTTCTGATTTATCACTTGCTCTCTGCACATTCCCAGCAGACGAAACGGTATCTCGCCCAGCACTCTGGAAGCAGACACAGCCTACGCACCTACAGATACTGTGGTAGGAAAATGGCAGGGGTATGGTCACTCTGCCAATTCAGGAAGTTTTCCAGGTTCTACATGTGCCATCTGTCAAAGTCTTTAAATTCAAGAGAAAAATAATTTTTAAAAAAGCAATTGCTTGCAGATTAGTTAGGAACAGGAGGAGGAGGAGGAAAAAAAAAAGAAGGATTYTAACCTGGCAGAGTTGCAAGACAAGCTCCAGAGCTCTTGAAAACTGGATTTATGCTCTTTAATGAAAGGTAACTTAACAAATTTGTTGAAGGCTACACCCTTTAAAGCATGTAATTATTTTTTCTTCTCTAATGTTCTGCTTTCTATAACTGAACTGTCATAAAAGAAGGAAGGGGAAAAAGCTTCAACACTGACTTAATTTTGACCTGAAGACCTTTATCTAAAATCTCAGGCATTGCAAGTTAAAAATCTTTCCCTCTCTTTTATGCATATCTTTTATTCTCTCAGACACTATGTATCACTGTTCCATTTCTCCCCACAATACARAATTGATGTTTAGCAGGCCAAACCTGGGTTTTTCAAAGAAACTAGAACAAAGTCTTAGACCTGAATCAATACAATATTCTCCCCTAAGTAACCCTCAGGACTGTCTGGGTTTAAGTCTACTGTACTTAAAATTTAACATCTTGAAGATCCAGGGGGATTAAAGACCCTCTCTTCTTGGTTCACACAAGAGCAATCTCCAGAACTTCATCCGGCTGCTCTCCTGGCTCCAGACTCCCCACTACTTCATATCATCTAGGAAAGCACTCTGTTTTYTTCTGCAGACATGTACATACATAGATCACACACACACATATATATATATATATATATGTATCTGTATCACTGAAACAGGTGTACAAGATGAGGCAGCTCTATGGGTACATGGAGCAACCCTCTGCAACACAGGCATGAGAACCCATACTCTGACACTTTCTTACCAGTCTACTCCCATTGCCATAGTTACAATGGAAATAAAGTTGGATACAAGCAGCATGAGGCATGCCAGCGAATTTTCTGSAGCTGAAAGACCTGACAGCTAGCAATGTCCCCAGCTGCACTGAAACTGCGGGACCCAGATGTGCTTCTGCATGCAAGACCCACACAASTTCTCACAAAAATGAAGCCTGAATGACTCTGACATGAAAAGAAAGTGCCATCAGATTCTTTACCTGGCTGGACCAAGGAAACTAAAAACACCCTTAGCAGCAAACAAGTTTGCCATCAGATTTCATCATGGCTTTGCCCATCAGKACATGTAAGGATTTGTAAAGCATCTTCCCCTCTTTTGGTGACTGGTTCAGGTGGAGACGGCATCAGTTTACAAACCTGAGAATGCCCTTCACCCTCCCCAAGGGATCACCTGGTCAGCAGGACTGGATTCATCACCTCAAACATTTCACTGAACACTTTCTCAATTTACTCAGTCCAAACACAGGCTTGYTTCTCTCCCCAGCTGAACTGCCTCCTCACACCCGAAGTCTCCAGTCTGCCCATGCTGAAAAATAATACTTGGCCAATATCCCTGCAAATAAGTTTTTTTTTCCTCCAAAACATCTCCCSAAACACACCAGAACAGAATTATTCTCCAGCCACAAAAGACTTAACATGATCGYCAACACCCTGATGGCCTACTGAGATTAGCAGCAGGTAATATTTAAGAATACCCGCAGCTTTCCCAATTTCTCCTCATTTCCCTTGCACGAGTGTGTATCTTCACACTCATTTTGTTACACATATGTACCCAAAAGGCATTTGCAAGTCTATGATAGAGAGCAACTGCCTCACCAGAGGAATACTTTGAACATCTTTGAAAACAAAGCATTGTTCTAGCTAAAATTTCAAGTGAGTGTTGCGCACTAAAATGAAAAGCACTGTTCAAAATATAAATCATCAATCAAAAGCATTTCAGTTACGTCCAAACACTCCCACGAAACCATACTAAAAAATCTGGTCTTATAAAAAAAGGGAATATAATTCTCTTTTGCCATTCTTAATTGCAAAGCTGTTAGTCTAAATATTACACCTTGTAAAGGAAGCCATTTGCCATTGTACTTTTGCCAGAAAGTGAAGGATCTTGGCAAAGGCAATTCAGGCTTTTGAAAGCCAAAACAGATACATACTTCAGAAGAAGCACAGAAGAGCTGATGCCATCCCACTTCAAGCCTTGCCAAATAAAATTAAATAAAATATACGCAGTTCAGCGTTTTTTGGTTTCCTGAATCTGCCTAAAATTTTGAAAAGGCTCAAGACTCGTAGCCTGTGAATTCATGTTCACCTCCTGAGAGAACAGCTTCTCTGAYGGGAAAGATAAAGTTCTGGGAGAAAAATAGCATTTAGCCCAACAACACTGGACAGCACCAACAAAAAAAAAAATCAGAAAAAAAMCCCCAAAACTCCCAAACAAAATCAAAACACCAAACAACAAACCCCAAACCTATAATGAACTTCAGAAATATTTACAAAATTCTGCAGTTTCACTGTCTTCCTTGATCACTGAAATCCTCTTCTCTCTCCTAATAAATAAATCCATAGCTTTGAAGGAGGAACTTTGGTAACCTGAGCCTTGTACCCAACTCTAAATTAAATGTTAATTAGACAGAAACTGAAATAAAAAAACTATGTAGTAGACAGCCGAMAACCTCATCAGCAAGACATATCCAGAGGCAGGGCAGGTCCCTGGATGCATGGTTGGGACATGAGATGCACAGTGAGGCAGCCCAAGGTGAACTTCATCTGACAATGCCATGACCAGAAGTCTCTAAGTTTGTCTGTACAGCTCCTCACTACATCCTTTGCCTCCAGAGAACTGAAAAAACACTATACTCTCTGTGTTGTTATTGTCTTGCCTCCCCTTCCCACCCCAATCTAGTCACATTTCTCATAAAACAGAATTCAAAATTCTATAATTTTGGGAAGCAGTCTAAATAATTATTTCCTTGTGTTATTTTAAGCTTTCATTACCCAACCTGAAGATTTAGAGTGAAGTTATACAACAGTCAAGATTATTTAATAGCTTGTTACTGCCAAGAACAGGACAGACATCCCACTCTCTTCATCAGCCCTTGCTCTGCTTTCTTCCTCCACTTCCTCCAGCAGCCTCATGGCACTCCCGCCTTCTCCCCTTTTGTGTCGTGTCTGGTCCTTAATGAGTTCAGCTTGTGTTAATTAATGCATTTGTTTTTGCTGGGTTAGTGCTCTGCTAAGGAAGCAAATGCAATAAACTTAGATCTGACAGGCAGTTCAGCTGGCACAACGTGAACAGCAGGAGACCACGAGCAACAGGGGAAGGGAACAGGATCACCCCTCTCCAGTGGCAGCAAACCATCACACTGGCCAAGGTGACCTGTGAACTTTCATTTCCTTTGTTTACTGCCTTTAGGAGCTGGCAAACCTTTCCTACTGCACACCCCTGAGAATTACTGCTTTCCAGGCATCTCACAGAAGTTAAACATTTGGACAGATCCCCAAATAAAATATAAAGTTTTTTCAAAAAGGAACTTACTTGCACCTTGTGGTACCACCTCAGCTAAAGTTTGCTTTTGTTGCACACTTRAGTAAAACATTGCTTTTGGTATTCAACACACTAATGAGCCTTTATGCTTCCAACCTGCAACTGCTCTGAATGGTCCTTCTGCCTGCTCAGTGGTGGGATTTGAAAACCAAGGGCTCTAGACCCCCCCAACCCAGAGACTAAACTACACGCAAGACATTTTTCTAAACAATTAGGGCAAGTTCATCAGGCTCTGTACAGTGTTTTTTTTTCTTTTAAGAAAGTCAGATCATTACAGATTCTGCTTGAAACCACAGCTTAATATCCATAAACACCTATTGGAAAGATTTACTAGACTCAACTTGCCTTTACGGAGGTGACAAGGTGGTAGTATGCACCCCTCAGCTGTTACCTGTACAGCCTCCTGACAAAAGTTCAGAGAGAAAATATTTGAAGCAGATATACAAATGTTTGGTAGAGAGACCTTTAAATTCATGGAGTAGCAAGAATGCCCTGTTCCCAGCATCTTTCCCTTATTTCTGTAACACTCCATTTGGGAGGAGAATCTTCCAAAGCATGCAGAAGCCTTTCTTCCCCTCCTGGCTGCTGCAAAAGCCAAAAATATAAAAAAACCAAAACAAAACAAAAGAACAAAAGGCGATCTCCTATCACATGATATACTGATCAGTTTTTCAAGCACTTTAAGCCTGTTTCATCCAAATGATCCATTCACAATCATTAAAATTATTCACAGCCTATTTTTCTTCACTTGGATCTTAATGCAGGGGGCTTCATAGCTTCTCAATGAACTTTAGATTTTGTTACACCGTACTGGCTACAGAGGGCYGGCCATAAGGCTGACTTCAAAAACAACACCCACACTTGTGCACAGAAAGTTACAGGCAGGTATCTATCAATACTATTCACATCCCTCCTTAGGGTTTCTCCTGCTCTCCAGGGTTTTCCTGGATTTAAAACTTCATTATTGAGGACCAGTGACATCAGACATTAGGGTCTTTACTTGATGATTTATAGGGTTTAGTACTGATAGTTAACACAGTAAGTGTACATGTATCACTTGCTGTTCTTTTGGTGCAAGATTTTTTTGGAAAAGTTATTAACTAGCATTTATCATAAGCTTTTATTTGGACATCAAGGTTCATGCTTTTTAAGAAAATCGATTGACAGAGGTTTTTACAGTTATCTATGATTTATGTTCACAAATAAGCTTGGTTTATTTACATTGTCTCATCCCATATAAATGGTTGAAGCTAGGAGGCAAGTTGAAACATTTCAATTCAAACTGCAAGCAACTCACAAAGATGGTATCTTTTTGAGATACCATACCAGGTACTTAGGTAAGCTGGTTACTTGCAGTATACCGTGTTTGCATGTTTAGAACACTCAAAAGAGAGACTTTCTGCTTAGCCTCTGAAAAAAAAAATACCATTCTGTGCGCAGAGATCCCCAGCATCAASAGTATGTTAATTCACCCTCCAAATAATTTTGTGGCAACCATTCGCAAGCACGGTTTATTCTAAAGAATTCAACAGTTGAAACAATTCTGACAAAGACACCATASTAACAGTAGCAAGTAGCAAAAAGAAAAAAGCAAACCCGTTTTACCCCATGCACAGCAGGGTAAGGATTACCACAGAAGGGCTTGCAAGTGATAACACAGCCAGGAGAGCCCTGGACTACATCAACCCGGAGCAAGCAGGCAATGACCAGCTCTGCTTCTCGTTGCAAAGAGTGCAAGGAGGCAACTCCAACAAATACTGTGCTGCTCTTGAGATGAACAGAAAATCCTGCTTGTACAAAAGGGCTACAATAAGGAAGTGCAAGAGGTGCGAGGGGTAACACACAGAAATTAAAGGAATACATACACCCCGGATTGACTAGAACATAAAAAAATGCACCCAAATTGGAGACTGCACTCCTTCACTCCCATGCAACGAAGGACCAGCAGCGCCGGAGCATGCTCAGCTGCAAAAAAACTGCTTGTGGTTTTAAGATACCGATGTCACAGATACCCCATGTGTACTTTAGCGCTGCCCCACTAACAAATCACAGCAATCTCTTCTTAGAGCAAAGAGACCATTTTGTAATCTCAAATGCATTTGCTGGCATTATGCAACACACAAGCTTCAAATCCACGGGTGGCTTATGGTTAGCAGCAGGCAATCAGTGCCGACTTTCAGAACACAACTAAAATGTTACTGGTGCTCTATTCTTAAATACAGGCTAAGAATTTCTATAAATAAATAAATAAAGGATATCGGCAATGAGAAAGTCTTTCTTACCCTCTTACAATTTTTAGCCCTTGGAAAAAAAAAAAAACAGTTTCAAGCTGACATCTCAAAAGCGAGGATGCTGACCTACTTGCAAATATAATACCACCCTGGGACAAACAGGGCATAGCTTTTTTTAATAAGTGTAAACAAAACAGAAAATAAACSTACAGAATAGGTTAATATTTTGTAGAAGGGCTAATGTTCAACAAAAAGCTGAAATCTGGCCAACTGATCACATGTTCCATGTGCAGTGGTGAACATTTATTTATTGCTATTAACTTGTACCTGCAGAGAGGAAGAAAGAGAATAGTCCTTGCTTTGATTCTGAAGGCCACAAGGTGACCAAAATCCCAGCTTAATGAAGACGATGGAGAGGTTGCAAGTGTCACAGCTTCCACTAACCCTTTCAAAACACAGGGAAGAAAACTGAAGTAATACCACCCAGGCTTCACAGACTATGTCAGCTTAATTAGAATGGTATTTTGGCAGTGCCGAAAGATTACATATCGAAGGCTGGATATCAGGCCAAATAACTTGACTAGAATATTTTGCCAAGCCACCTACATTAAGAGCTACTTCCCTGTATTTTCAGGGTGCCATAAAGGAAATCTGTTGTTTCAGGCCTTATGAGGCTGTTTCACAGAGGTGTGAAATGCTGAATATCCCCAGYACTGAAGGCTTACTAGACACACATCAAACAAGGAACATCCCTAGTGAACCTTCAGACTACGGAGCTGCCAAAGGRGAACAATTGCTCTCCAAGGGTGCAGGCTGCAGATGTAGCCAAAGTGCCTCTCCTGTGCACCGATGTGCTTTAACCCACAAAAATACCGTACCCCAAAGCCTGGAACTGATACACAGGTCCCCTCTGCATTCTCACACCTCCAAGGCTGTCCAGCTGGTACTGGCAGCAGTGGAAAGGAGGGAGAAGRCATTAAGTGTCCCCACACACAACATCATTTTGTAGGCCTGGAGCACATTGCCCACAGAAGCAAATCAACAGCCAGGCTGCGCACGGAGCTGAGCACAACACCATTACAGGACATGGAGACAGTCACACACCCTGGGGGTGGCAGCGATACGTGTACAGGAGAAATGTGCACCCCTGCACTGCCACATCAGCCAGGGAGGAGAAACAGGCTCTCCACATGTGCAATCCAGCTCATTCCACAGACATTGCCTGAATGTCAGAGAAAGCTGGGGCTCGGATGAGATGAGCCCAAGAAGCCACTTACAGCCTACGCAATTCAGTGAAACACACCACTGGATCTGGTTCTTTGCATTGACAACAACAGGAATTTAGCAAACTGGTTCAGATGGAACCATCCATGATCTAGAGACATAAAACCAGCCAAAGGAATCCTTCCCCACTGTACAGGACCTAAACTTCAAACTCTCAGTACCTCTGGACAAGACTGGCAATCGTGCCAGACCAGTCATGGACTATCCCCAGACTTTTGGTCTCTGTACTCCAAAAGTCAATCCTGACAAAGCTTCACTTCCTCTCAGCAACTTTTAGGGTTTAATTTCCCTCAGTGGGTATGTGTGTATAGTACATCCATTATGTACATATGTTACACACATGCACTTACACATACATGTGAATTCGATTCTTTAGCTGCAGCACAGAATGCAAGATGACATGGCAGAACTCAGTCAACCTCATGAAAAATAAAAAAAAAAAAATCTCAGTTCTCTTCCCCGAATTTCTTTTGCTGTTTAAGACAGAGATTTTGTTCACGCTTTGCTCTTCTAACACATTCTCCCCCTCCCAAAATGCACTGCAGTGTAAGAAAACAAAACATTTATCAAAGGAGCAGATGAGCTCTCTTGCAAAGCTTCTGTGAATATCAGAAATTCAAATTTCTAATTGCTGCTGTTAATTGATGAAGTAACAATTCAAATGTTTTTTGCTACTTTGTATTTTGATATATAAAAGCATTCACTCATCATTAATACAATCAATTTGACAGATGCATCAGAAAAGTCTCGATTTTCATTTCAGCCTTGCTAATTAGCAGTTCTATTTTATTAAAACYCAGCTCTGCATGAAGAGATGGCTTCACACAACTGCTTATTTTACACAAATACCTCCCACAGGCTTTMATGCTACTTTCTGTCATTGGAAGAGAGAGAATATTCCCTTCACCTCATGCTCTGATGCTTACAGATGTCAGCAATCACTTGCTTGTAATATTCCCCATCTCCTTTGAATGGACAGCAGTAGCACAGAATTGCCACCAATGCCTGATATTCTCTCTTTATGGCATTATTTGCCTTAAATAAATTACATTATGTATTGGAAACTATCACATTTGTCTCCCGGAGCATCTTTTCCTACACATCTTTTCCAGTCCAATAACTCACATAAGCCAATAGCCTAAAATGAGCAGCACAATGCTCATGAGAACTCTCCCATTTAACTGGCAACCTTCTAATTACACAAAACCAGAAAGTTTCTCTCTGAAACACAGGACAGAAGCAGAAGTTCACTGAAGCTGGATGGCTTTAAAAGAGTCAGGCTCGAGAGGGCAGCTCCATACAGAAGTGCCCTTCTCTCTGAGGCAGGCAATGCTAGCCACTGCTCCCAGAGGAGCTCCCAGRTGCAGAACTTCCTAATGTTGTCTCTTAAGCTACGGGCAGACCCTCCTACTCTGCTCCTGAAGAAATCCAACAAGCACTCGGGTCAGTCTCTCTGGGAAAAGCAAGAAGCAGCAATGAAACAGATATCATGACAACAAGTAGCAGCACTTGGCCAGAAAAGATCTTGCAAATTGAGTAAAGAAATGCAGGACTAGAGAAAATCACTACCAATGCATAGGGAGGGAGAAAAATTGAGCTCACCAGGAAAAAAAGCACCTGAATTGCTCCCATGGACTAAGGGACAGAAAGACATGGTCGATTTTCTATCAGATTTGATGATAGATCCCCCAGTCTTAACACAGATCTCTGCCTCAGGCAGGTTAAACCTTTTAAGGTTTAAATGCCTAATAAGATCCACTTTTAAACACATCAAAAAAGTCAAATGGAAAGCACAGAATCACTCAGTTTTTGCACCAGTGAGAACACAAACAGCTCCTTATGTGGAGGCTACATGTGCCAAAAAGAACGAGGCTCCAGCTCCAGGCACTTGAGCTGGACTGAAGTTYGCATTCTGTGGATGGAAAGTACAACACTGATGATCATTTGCTCTGCAGACAATTTAAGAAATCACTCTGTATAGTCAGACAAAATGAAGTAAATGTGTCATCCATTACCAGAAACCCTCTCCCTGATATCCAGTGACAGGATGTGTGGGAATGGTTCACAGCTGAGTCAGGGGATGTTCAAACTAGATACACAAACACTTCCTCTACCAAGAGGCTAGTCAAACACTAGAACTGGCCTCCTAGAGAGGTGGCCAATGTCCCAAGCCTGTCAGTATTTAAGAGGCACTTGGACAAYGCCCTTAAGAACATTCTTTGACCTTTGGTGAGCCCTGAAGTGGTCAGACAGTTGGACTGAATGGTCACTATAGGTACTTTCCAATTGGGATGTTCTCTTCCATTCATCAGCCATTCAATGTTCCATTCTTTTATACCAAAATGGCCTTACCTGARTGAACAGTCTTAACTGAAGTTCAAGACATTCTTTAATCTGTAATTTTTTTCTGATACAAGTAAGGCATCAAGGGCACTGGAAATAACTGCATCTAGAAACATCCACCTCAGAACACTCAGGTGCTCTCTTGCCATCAAATYTGAGCTTATGGAAAAAACAACAGCCAGCTGCGAAATGGCAACCTTCCCCTCAACAACCCTGTTCTGTCTCAAAGTAAAACCAGTCAGAGCCAAGAGCAGTTTAGGAGAAAACAGTTTTATTTTACACTGAAATGGACTGGGAAGTTCTGTCAAGGGTGAGGGGCTGACGACATCCCACAGCYATGTCAGGAACCAGCTGACCTCCASKGCCACAGTGCCCACGCTGAGTTACACACGATGCCCACTTCTCGCCCTGCACCCTCACTTTCAGCACGTGGCTCTTGGCTGAACTGTGCAAGTTTGCACCGACTGCTGGCCAGTGATGTTGGCCAGCAAGGGACCAGTTAACAACAGGAATTTCACAAGCCCACAATTACAAAACAGATATGAGCAAGTACTCTGCCAGCAATTAGAATCCCAGCTTTMTTTTATTTATTCCAGTATAAGAACAGATGTTGCAGTTATTCAAAGGTTTTCACAACCTTAATTGCTGACCTTAATTGTTGTTAATCTTTCCCATGAAGTGGAGACAGACAGACGCCACCCGTATTTTGTGAAGATAGGGAGCTGCAGGGTATGAATAATAAAAGACAGTATTGTCTGYCTTCTCCCTCCCGTGTGAAATACAAGGGTATAGGGATTGGCCGGCAGCGTGGAAGAAAAAGAATGAACGAATGACTCAGCTGTTTTATTTATTTTTTTGAAGGATGCATCTGCTACAGGGTTGAGCCTTGACACTGACACTTCTTCCCCCTCCCCGGGAACGGGTGAAACTTCCAAGTGCCAGCTAAGGAAGTGCTGTATTTAGCCTTCACCAYGCCTGAAACAGCTGATACACAAAGCACCCTGCCCACCTCACTGAGCATCACTAAAGCTGTAGTATTAAGAAGCAAAGTGTTGAGTTTCACAGGGCAATATTAAGTTTCATAAACAAGTTCTCAGGCGAGACAGGAAAGCAGCATTTAATTATGTGCTAGAAACATTGCAAAAGATAGATGAGAGCTTCTCAAGTCTTGTCCTTTGCTAGTGGGAGGCCTGCCTGAATTCTTACTCAGGTGTGGAAATTTTATATCCATCTTTTTGCTGCGGAACTCAGAGATTTAACTTTTCTAACCAATAAGTACATTCCTCTGACTTTGTTCTGCCAAGTRCGCTCGAAGATGTTAACTTGGTGTCCCAGTAATTTGAGACCAGGCAACGCAGAGGAGGGACACAAGTTCAGAAATGAAACACAGGATGTACTGATGCTGTAACAGGCTTGCCCTATAACCTAAGGCAGGAGCCCCACAAGCCAGGAGAGTGAAGATCAATTTCATGTTTATGGTTACCTTCAAACAAATGCACAGAGTGAACTTGGGGCACAAGACTTAAYCCAAAGACCAGATTAGAATGGCACCAACTACCAGTTCTGCTGCAAAATACAGGCAATCAYGTCTTTCCCYCACRTCTCCCACCAAAACCCACCTTAACYGCAAATATCTTCAAGGATTTTTAACAGAAAGAAAATGTAAGGACTGGTTTGTTTTTAGTTCCTTAAGAGATATTATGTTTGTTCTTTAAAAATGTCGAAATAAATAAGCCAAYCAGGCACCATGTATACTAAGTAACTGCTCACAGATTAGTTTTTAAGAGCAGCATTAAAAGATTGTTATGAATTACACAATGGAAAAAAAAATCAGTCAAGATTTCTAAAGGAAATCATCAAACTCCCAACTATTAATTACTGTACATGTCCTGTGTCATACCCAAAGGGATTTGGACATAGCATGAAAGATGCTAAGTTACATCAGTTTTTAGAAGTGAGCTCAATGTAAATCCAGGCAATTTAAAAATTAGGAAGCAACTTCTTTTCTGAAAGAACTAGCTAAAACTAGATAACAGACATGAATAATCAATAAGATGGCACAAGCAAGAGTCAGTACAGCCTTTGCAAAAGTTAGCACTAAAATCTACCCAAGATTTATGATACTGCATGAACGAGACACATGTGGACATTATCCCTGGGGACTCTTAAAAGGACGAGAGCTGTTGTAGCTTGCTGGAGTGGTTCCCCCCTTAACACCCAGCCAAATTATAACAGTTAAAGATAGGAAAACATGGGAGCTTTTTTCCTAGAGAAGGAGGAAATGACCATAGTGGCGCTTCTTTTCAACATATCCTTAAGGTTTCTGAAATGTGACAGCCAGGGAGGTGGACAAAGTTTGCCAGCAGTATGATGTGCACAGTCAAAACTGGAGCTTCATGCAGAGCACAGCAGAACGACGATCACAGGCAAACGGGTAGCCAAAAGGGCAACTGATCTAATTTCCACAAACTCAAGTCAATGTGCTAGAAAAACAACCCAGCTTGTGTGTACCACCAAAGTAAGTGCCAGGAGTCTGAAGTCTTGTTTGAAGTAGCATCTTAGAGGAAAGAGGGAGAGGAGGAAAAAAAAAAAAAAAAAAAAAAAAAGCAGACAATACCTCACAAGGAAATACAGTATTAAGAATCAAGGAACTGCCACAAGCAAAGTAGAATCATGACAAGTCATTAAACCCAGGGCACACCCACTTCTTGAAAACTGTGGGCTGTTATGACATTGAAAGGGTAAAACAGATTAGAAAGAGTAYAGAGAAAAGGAATTCCTAAAGCAGATACTAAAAGTCCTGGATCATTTGGCACAGAAAAGAGASAGCTGAAGGAAAAGGAGGAAGACATTGAATCAGTTATAGAGGACACAGTGAAAATGCCCAAAGAATAAGCATTCACTCTCAAAAGAAAAATTCAGAAAATCTGAAATCAATAGGAAATATGACAATCTTTTCCATGGGTTGACTGGACCTAAGAATGTGTTAAAATAATAATAAAAATTTAGACAGGTGCTGGAGAAAGCTCATAAGGGATAGCAATGATAGTAATAGATGTGCACACTCCAGACACATGCAGCATGGCTCACCATGAAGCAGAAGGGTCTTAAAGAGAGTAAAACTCCTTGCAGGCTTTTACCTAAACAACTGCAATTCAAGTCAACATTTTTTCCTTTCTAATTAATATTCCTGGCTGAGAATTGTGGGCACTAGACATTAACCTACTGGGGCAAGTGAAGGAGAGCTGRAGGAACAACAACATCACCGCGGCCCCGAAGCAGCACCTCAGCACTGCCACGCTGCATCCTCCAGAAAACGCTGCACCAATCTCACAGATTTGCACCTTTAACAATTTGGCACAGACACCTAAAAACCACAGTTGCTAGGCATCCTCCATGTAACATTTACTTTTAACAGCCAGTCCTGCAGGCTGCTGCAGTATGCAGAAGGTAGAATCCATGKAGCCCACAAGCACATGCCCAAATGCTGGCTCCTGACAACCCACAGCTTGATCCGCTTCTCCAAGGTGCCTCTCCCAACATTTCCCTGGGACTGTACTACATCCATGATGAGATACGTTTTAGCATGGAATACAGAGGGTCCTGGTTTCATAATGGGCATCTAGAGAGACCCTTCCTTTGCGTTTCAGGCTGGGACAAAAGCAAATTGAAATCTAAGGTTTTAAAGAACATGAAACATTCGGCATGATTAAGGAAACCTGATTAAGTCCTCCCAAAATCACAACATAAGGCCAACACCCTACTGAAAGCTACTAAGAGGCCACAGCTCAACAAAGCCTTGAACACCCCTTATCAGCTTTTTATTTTGAAAAAAAAAAAAGAAGAGCTACTTTCAAAACAGTGTGAGAGTCACAACACCAAAAAGATTCTGGCTTTTTCATGTTCTCAAAATAGCATGCTACAAAGACTTTTACAAAAATAGAAATTTTAGGTGCATTTCGCTTTCATCTYGAGTATCAGCTCAAGTCTATCCAACGCAGCATTTGCATAAGGCTCCATAAAGCATTCCCTCATCCACAACCCCACTCTGATCAGTGGCAGAAAACAGTGATCAGATGCAGCCAATCAYTTGAAAGCCCTCCAAGACCAGAGGAGTTGGATGCTGGAGCATGCTTGCCCACTCCACATCACTCCACACACACTGCGCACTGAGAAATTCAGGTTCCTCTAACTTGATTCACTGAAATTCAAGCAATCTAATAGAAGGTGGCAGCCAGCAGCATCACCAAAAATAAAACCATCAGAGAGAAGCTACTGAAGTGTAAAGTAACGCTTTGTTTCAGGAGGTTAAACGTTCATGTTATTTTCACTGTACTTCTTGACAAAGAAAAGCAAGCAGCAGCAACAAATTTCAGGAGCCATACTCCCTTCTCCTCCATCCCCAGGAGGCAAACCAGGGGGAAAGCAAGTGTCTTCAAATAGCCCTTCGGCTCCTTGACTGCCCCCATTCACCCTCGCTGCCCTTCTGTGGGGCAGAGCAGAGCTCTCTCACTGTGAGCACCACTCCTCACCTCTCGCTCCCTGCCTTCTAGGAATTTCCCAAGCCAACACTGAAGGATTAGGAGCTGTAATGCAATTAAACACTGCAATATCAAAATGTGAACCAAAGCACATAAAGCCTGCCTTAAGAGGAGGGGTATTTTTGGTTGTTTTCCCTTTTTTTTTTAAACCTCTGGAAAAGCATCTAAGGAAAACAGCGAGGAAGCAGCGTCAAAACTGGCAACTCCRCAAGCAAAACAGCCGAGTTTACGTGCGCATTGCAGCCTGCCTGCTACTTCAGATTGCTGATTGCAGAGCAACAAGTTATTCTCTCCCTAATTGGGTCCCAGTCTAAAATAGTCCTGTTATTTTTAGTACAGTACTTAAGTATCTGAACTGTGCCCTGTGCTGCCAAAGCTGGCATGCATCCCTGGCCATACCAGAAATTCCGATATTAAACAAGAACACACATGCCACATACCCAGGCCGACGTTTGTTCTTCTGCCTTGGCTTTAGTGGGTGACTTTAAAGACTTTAAACATTAAGAGCCAGCCAAAAACTGCCCAGGCTTATTGCTAATTCTGCATTTAAAGCCTCTCTCCCAGCTACTGTGCAACAAGAGAATCAACCTGGCAAGGAAAGATTCACTGTTCYAATACCACTGATTAGTTAGAGACAGTGTTTGATTTTTGGGGACAGACAGAAGATAAAAATGGGATTATTATATCTCCATTTTGCTCGGTTTGAGTCGATACAAGTTCTGGGGCACTGGAGGAGAGGACAAATCCCAAACGCACTCTAATTCACCCCTCTCGTGTCCCCTTCCACACTGCATATACACTAAGGATTAAATTTAAACTAGTCAAGAAACAAAAGGCCTGTGTTAAATGTGTTTACACACACCACAGAAGGACGATTATGTAAGCTCTGTCTCACAAACAATATGTTTCTTCTGCAGAAGAAATGAGATGATCAAAGCAAGACTTGTGCATGTTTCCAAGTCAGTCTTCCCACCTTCCATCACAGGGGTGACAACCGTCCTGCAGCATGCTAATTCTGGAGTGCAGGGAGCAGAACAAAATTCAAAATACCCACAGGCTGCTCTAACAAAGCCTACCTGTCACTGTGAGCTGACTGTCCCTTACCTTGCACTTTCAGTGTAATCTCGTTTTTGTTAAACCAGGAAGAACAAGTTCCCAGGAGTCATTTACTCTGTCCTTTTACCAAGTACTTTGCAGCAAGRAAGTCAACTCCATGAAAGAGCTTTAAAGACAAAATCCTAACCTGAAARACGGCTGCCAGCCAACAAAAATTTGTTAGTCTCTATTACCACTAGACCATCTGTTCTTGAAACTGTACGTTCCTTTTCAGAAGGGTTCTTATTTTGTGAACAGCATTAGCATTGTTCACTCTCTCCACTCTGTCAACATCCCCTTATCCAACATGCTTCTAGATCTGGTGGTGACACAAGATTAAGCCCCTAGTTTATCATGCCACTATCTAGTCATTTCGGGTTCATCCATATATTTCAGTACTTTCTAATTCTAATTATTCTAATYTCAGACAGTAGCAGAAGCAACATATATAAAACCTTCCATGGCTTCTGAATTATGGCTGAGCTGATCAGGGGCATCAATTAAATGTTGTTCACCCAAGTCTGACAAGAAAGCTGAGACAAAAATTCAGCCTTTTGGCATTTGCCCTTTAACCACTTCAGTACACTGACTCTGGATGAAGGAACTTTGAAGAGAGCCTTCTGCCACTAAGTTTCTTCTCTCTTATCTCCAGTTTTTAGTTAGTCCTCAGACCCAAGGAATTTAAGTTTTGCTGTTGCCCATACACGACAAAAAGCAACAATTAGTCTGTCTGCCTCGCTAGGTAAAGAGGTCAAGCAAAGTCCAWCCATTTGCACTCCACTAAAAGAGCAATAGCCTGCAGACAATTATTGCAATACCAAAATAAGTGAAAGTGAAACAAGAGACATCAAAACCTCATTCCGCAATTCCACAGCAATAAAATAATGATTAAGGAAAAGGTCAGCCAACTCATCACTTTCTCAAAAAAGCTACAGGTAACAAGCCCAAAACAGAAACCAGCCAACCAACAACCAAAAAAAAAATAAAAAAAAAAAAAAGAAACAACAACAAAAAAAGAAACTTCAAATAATTAACAGTTATTTTTCAAAGTTCGTAGTGGATTGACAAGGTAGTAAAGGCTGGAGAATGGCAAACAGTGATTTCCTACAGAAGTGGCAGGGGAAAGGAGTGGAAAGAAAAACATTAAGAATGACACTTGTTGCTTAATTTGCACATTTGCCATTAAACCCATCTGCTAGCACCAAGAAGAAAACTGAACTCAACAAAAACTGGTTGTTCATGTATAAGCCAAATCAAACCAACTCAACATCCTACTGTCTCAGAATAATGAATTTTAGGAACACAGAAGCAGTAGATACTGAATCTGAATCTCCACATTAGCAAAACCACGTCAAAAAGTTTAAAGTTGCATTCTTACAAAAAGTTCAGAAAATTTTGTCATACTATTATCAATGCAAACAGTCGTCTTAGGGTAGATTTGAATTTGACTGGCCAACTGCACTGACTTACATTTGCTTGGCACATAAAAAAAAATTGAAATACTCACAAAACAGCCTGACATGCTGAATAACCTCTGCAGAGATGTRCCCTAGTCCCACACTACTCTAACACTAACAATCTAGATAATGAAGGAGAAAATGACACTCATTAAACTTGAGGAAGCTTTTAACTTAAAACTGTCAGCTTGCTGGAAGACTTAATTCAAAGCAAGTTTTAGAAACTGGAAAATTCTTTGTTGAGAAAGAGGCAAATACCACAGAGGAATGTACAGAGGAACATATGTGAGAATCATGAAGCAACAGTTCTGTTCTACTTGTGGCTGATAAAGCTTCCAGTACGAAGCTGTACCCAATCTTCAGCAAATTTCAGAAAAGATCAACTGGAAAGGATCCAAGCAAAAGCAATACGAACATCACAGAATTAGAAAAACATGACATCTGGGAGGAAAAAAGAAAAAACAGAATTAACTGGAGCTCAGCCAAAAGAAGCAAAAGTAAGGGTCATGATGAAATCTTTCAAATCTATGAAAGCCTGCTGCAAAGAAAGAGGGAATAATATGTTCTCCATGCCGACAACTTTCAGAAGAAACAGGAAGGTTTAAAAAGCAAGGATTTTGGAAAACATTACTGTACTGGGTGGAGTGAGGGCATAGGGAAAAGCTAAGAGAAGCACCAAGTCAAAATTGCAAAAGGGGAGAAAAAAAACAGTGAGTCGACAGCCTTTGTGAGGAATAAGCAATTTCCCCCAACCAMTGTCACCAGGCTGCCATCAGAAGCACAGCTACACTCCAGCTTGTCATTGACACTAACCTGTGTGAAGCCCCCTCCCCAAATCAAGCACTGTGCTACAAGAAAAATAAGCTTAACACATGCATTGCCTCCTCTCTCTCTTCAAAGCACAGTACCCACGATGAGAACACCAACAAGCTGCAAATCAACTGTAACCTTCAGGGCTGAAATGGCCTAAAAAAAACCAAAAACAAAACAAAAAAATAACCCAAAAACAAATAAAACAAATAAAACCCCAACCAACTCAAAACTTTAGGTGCTAAAATAACTTTTTAAGAAGTCTAACACAGGCACTTGCCTCTGTTGATACATGGATGCAGCCATGTCCTTACACTACAAACAAAGCAGCACCTGAGAACAGASAGGCACGGGGGCAATACCCTCAGCTCTACGAATTTTGCTCTCTGGTCTCATCCTGGAGGGCAAACAACAGAAACAGCACATTGACTGCAATGTCTTGAGTATTTTTTAATGCTCACCCCCAATTTACAAGCTGTAGATCAAAATCTTACAGTTTCACTGCCTGTCAGGTTTTTGAAGGATGCAAGGARTAGAGAAATTTCCTTTTCCAGAAGAGGGTGGAAGGTAATAATCCATACATGGCTACCCCAGCACAAGTGACTGGAGGAGTACTGCAAGGTGCAATCCAATCATTCTGCAGCTTGGCACTAACACTTACTCAGCAGCAAACATCTCTGGATGTTTGGAGGGGCAGGGATAACCAACAAAACCTCATTCTCTTCAGGTTTTTTTTTAGCTYGTGGACTGTGAGCACCAGTGTATTCCAAACTGCATTTGCATTTGTTCTCACTATGCAAAACCTCTGGGAATATCCACAGGAAATGAACTCTGATTAGACAWAACTGCAAGCACTATCATCTTATTCAGCCAATTTTCTCTCTCCAGGCCCCCTCCCCACACACCAGTTTGACCTCCACTATTTGCATCTATGGAAGTAGCTGGGGATAGGCATTTCACAAATCCAGCACTCCTGGGTACAAGACTTATTTCAGCCTTTAACCACGCAACTGGAAGATRTTTAAGCATGCCACAAAGGCTTAGGGGGCCTTTGAAACTGCATTTGCTTTATACTGTGCATGTCAAAAAGACAGTCATTTGTCATCTTTTCTTGAGTATCCCTGAGTAAGATGCTGATACAGAGATGAATATTCATCAGGCTAGCTCATGCAGTTTTCCTCAATTCTGACTAGATCAAACTCCCTCTTGTTTTAAGAAGTAGGAATTATATGTAAATATCACAGCAAAGAAAGACATAAGAGTTAAAATCAGGTTTCTGTGCATGGGAGGGACCCGCTGTGGATTTACAGGATTAGTGGCAGTGCCCATCCCTCCCTGTCAGGAATGACCCTCTGCTCTCCACTCTGCATATTTACAACTGGAGCATGAGGCTGGCAGTCCATAAAGGCAAAGCAGTAGTCACTCCTAAGGAGTGACAGGGCTGGAAAACAGAAGGGAAAATAAAATAGTTTTAAAAAATTAAGTCAATAAGTGTAGACACTCAAGACAGGTGAGAACGTATTGCTATTCCATGGAGTTCAACTGTGCCACTGTTGGCATTCAGCAGAAGCATTTTTGCTCAGGGGCCTCACCATGTGGTTATCCCTGGAATCCCTGGCTGTCTGAATGGCCACCAGGCCACAGGACATGGCACATAAACATCCTTTCAAGAGCAACACTTGTGGTTTAGCCCAGAATGGAAACAAGGCCAAGTTTCAGACATGAAAAAATATCTACCTGTATCACAAATGAGATGTTTACTATGCACTGTGGTATAAACACTCCTTCTCCCCACATTTATTTCCTAACACTTCCTCTACCTTTGGAGAAGCCATCATCTCTGAGAGAATTTAACTGCCACAGGCTGGGATGTGGGAGCAAACACAGAGTAATACAACCATCACACAGGCAAAACGCATCCACCAAAACCTGCAGGCTTTTCTTATACAGATGCCTCACAGCAGCTCCAGGAAAGCATCAGCCTAACTCCAAAAAGATAATCATATCAGTAATCATTTTCAGAGCCATGATTTAGCCATGCTGTGACTTCAGACATTTCCCCAGCCATCACCTCATCTTCACCAGAGGAGGGTGAGGGTGCAGCCTACTCTGCCTTTTCTCTACATCACACTAGAAAGACATACAAGGCTATGGAAGCCAATTTGATTCCTTCTCCTCTCACACTGTTGAGAAGTGGGTGCTCTGTGAGGAGGAAAAAAAAACTCCAAAAGATCAAGTGGATGAAAAAGTTGAGCTGTATCAATATTCCCTTCTTAGTGCCCTCTCTTCCAGGTTCTCAGCACGACTCCTAAACTCTCTCCTTTAATGCAGCTTTCCCTCTTCCCTCCCAAAGCTACAAAACACGCATATGAGCAGAGAGGTCACTTAGAAACTGCTGATCAAATGCTCAAAACTAGACCAAATGTTTTCTAATATTTCTTTTTTTTTCTGTGTAGCACAATGAAAAAAAAAAACCCAACCTTTTTAGTTTGCCTTCCTTTACATTCTTAGATAAATTCTAGATCTTTAGTCTGTATTCGATTTTTCCTCCCTAATAGTTGGATGGGTTGATTCTTTCTGACAGGATGCAAAAGGGCAGGACACTTTTTGCAGTGTTTCCTGGTGGAAGATGACATGATAATTCAAAGCTTTATACATTAGGCCAGTTTTAGGATACAGCTACTTCAGATTGCTCTGCTTTGGTTTATACAAATCTTTTTACTTCTTCATTGACCAGGCAARTCTTTAGGAAGATTACTGCCATGCTACAAAATCATTTCCATTGATAAAATAACACATTTCCAATCCAGGCTGCACTTAAAGCAACAAGGTTGTAAATKGACTGTTCTAAGAAAAGTGGCAGAAAGTCATTAAAATTCATTTAAGCTACCTAGAATATTTGGTTAATTTTAAACTRCTAATGGATTTCAGAGACAGTATCTTGGGTGAAAATCACTTTTTATAAAACCTTTGGTTTTCTCAGGACTTCATTTGACATGGCTAAGGTGTTAGGTATCCTGAGCTGTCCTGTTACAGCACGACTTTTAAAAGGATCCCAGAAGACTACAGGAAGATTTAACCTGAAGCTCCCTCCTCCAAGCCTCTCAGCCCCACACACAGCCACAGCCCTGCAAAGGTTCCAGACTGACACCAAGCCCAGCAGCCCCCCGGCCCCATAAACCAGCCCTGCATACTGATTGCCCCACATTCAGCCCCACATTGCTGAAAGGCTTCATCCCAAGGTCCCAGGGACACCAAAGAAGCATTGGATGCAGCATACATTGAACTGCAGAGGAGATGCACCTCACTCAGACACCATAAAAGGACTGTATAACACAGTAATATATCTAGCGTGTATATATGCTCCACTTGGGAACATCCAGGCTTTCCAGAGGGTAAGTCAGGATTTAAAGAGTTCACAAGCTCCTCACACAAAGCACACGCTTCCTTGCTTGGTTTCACAGAGTTACAACTGCAGTACTAGGGGATATTGGCAGGAAGAGGGGACTAAGCGCAGGTACTGGATGAAAGCATGACTGCCCACATACTGCAACAATTTATGGCACTAACATAGGTTTAGGCAAAAATCACTCTGACCACACCRCCTGATCTGTAGTCAAACACTGACTTTAGAAAAGCCGCAGTTGCGCACAGGAAGAAAGCTTCAGTCCCTACTTACTTWAAAAAAATAAATAAAACAATTAMTTTTAAAAAGTACTCRTCCCATGAATGGTTCACKGGCTGGATGAATCTTCTCTGAACCACTGCCAAAGTCAGTACAGATATGACATGGCTGAAGGCAAGCATACWAGTTGGTCAGATACCCTGAGAAGAGGAAGAAACTTACTATTTGTATGCAACCCCATTAGTGTGCCCATAAAATTGCTGCTCRTTCATTACCTCCTTCACCTCAACAGCCCCACAACCCAACACAGCTCTGCAAAGCAACTGARTGAGTAGCATTTGTTATAAAACCTGAACGACATTCAGCAGCTGATGGAGAATTCTCAAAGTAAAACACAGGGTATGGGGTTTAAYACACGTTTAATACACATTTTGTCACTGTTCAAATGACCTCACAAAAGACAGAAACTGTTTCTAGATGGAGGCAAGAAGAAGCCTGCAAGAAAGGCTGAGAAAAGATCTCCTCCTCTATCTATCCAAGAGTCCACATATAATGAAATTGGTATCCAGCCTGACTAGACTCATGAACTAGTCATGAGTAATTTTTGTGCTAAAATCATGGAAAAAACTATTCAGAAATGTTTCTGAAGAGAAACCCTAGTTACTGCTGTGCAATCCTGAACCCAAGACCCTGAACTCCAGGTCTTCCCAAACTCTSTTTGGTATAATGAAGAAAACGCATGACATGTCACCTTGCCTCTGAAATCATTCCACACTTAGCACAGAAAAGAACAATTACTGGAGAACRYATTTTGGTATTCAGTCTGCAGGGTYGTTGGTTGGTTGGGCTTCTTCCCAGGCTAAAGCAGACCAGCTTCAGCACGGTTGAGAAATCGCAGCTCTAAGGCAGCCCCTCAAGAGCCACAGGAGCTCACAGGCAAGATCTGCCCCTCAACCATCAGGACCATTTCCTAAGCAGATGCCAGAGCAGTCACCTCAAATGCCTTTGTTTGACTTTGGCTACAGAAACCCATCTTGATCGGAGCAGAACGGCTGAACCAGCTCACAGGCAGTTCTGGGATTCCGAGACTGGGAACAGATGAGACATTCCAGGAATAAAAAACATTTCAGCTGGTAACTGGTCTGAAACAAGTATGTTTTACCACTACGTTTCAGAGCAAGTCAACCAAATCTCTGGTGTTTGAACAGCTATTATGTTTGYTATTTTTCGTAATATGAATAATGATGGATTTATTACCAGTTACTTCCTCAGTGGCTGTGTTTTATGACGATCATATAATAAGATACAGCTACACATACCTTAAATAATTTTCTGGAACTGTGAAGGTGCTATTTTTATCTTCTTTAAACGTACAAGAGCAATAGTAACATTTTTGTTATGGCTGAGTTGCTCTATAAAAAACCCCACCTAGAACTGACACGTTTTATATTCATTTTAAGAAAACAACCCAGCAACACAAGCTCATTTTATAAAAAAGACGTAAATTTAAATAGACATGAATAAAGACAACATCACTTGGATCCACATTCCAGGGCAGCAAAGAGATCAAACACAAGGTTAACCCCCACATATTGCAGAAAACTCCCCTCAACAGGTAAACCTTGCAAATACAGGCAGGCTCTGGAGACCCTCTACTAAGCCAGGTCTAGTYTTTAGTTTGCTTGCTCATGTAGCTCCATAAGATTTGTTGAAATTAACAAAGAAAAAAAGAGAAGAATAGGTCCCATCTCTTTTCAATGGCAGCAAACTGCTGGGCCAGCTTGGCAACCTAACAATTCTTTCTCACTTCTCTTCCTTTTCCTGGAAGAGCACCTCACCTCAGCTGCCTCACTACATGCTTCCAAGGACTAATCCTATCCCTTAACCCAGAAGAAAACCAAACCCAGAAAAAACAAGTACCCAGGATAGCTTTCCTACCCAGTTAGACAGTTAGCCATGCACGCACACACACACAGTGAAACACCAAGCCGACTCAAGGTAAGACACCCAAACAATTCCAACAAAAACATCATCAYGTTTTGGCAGCAGTGAGCTCTTAATATGGCCCACATCCCTTGAGAAATGAAGATGTGCCTCTCTTCCAGGGAAAAAGTTTCTTCATCTCTTCACACTGTAGATCTTTCACACACACACAAAAAAGTTGTATTTCAACACTCAAAGAGATAAAAGTCTCTGCCTCTCTTGACGGCTGCATGTGTGCTTGTCTCCCTGAAACCCCACCAAGCACTGTTAAATTGACCCGAAAGGCAACTTCACATCACCTACAGATATGCCACTTTAGCTCATGTGAATTTTAAATGAGAGCCCTGGGGAGTAAATCTTGCTAAGGAGGTGGACATGAAGGACCCAAGATGTTTTCAGAGATGAATAGAAGCCAAATGAAATCAGGCTGTTACAGCACAGGATTCTTTCACTGAATTTTTCAAAATCATTCATTTTCTCCTATGAGAACTTCTGCTCCTGGGAAGAAGTGCTGAACCATTTGCAAGTAAACCATCATAGCCTTAACTAATTTTGATAAAGGTAAGACTAGCAACACATCTTGCAATGCCATTCTCCTACTTTAGGCTGTTTTTCAAAGGGCAATGGGGAGGAAAGTTATCCAACACCTCAACTAGGTGTTACAAGTGTTACCACACACCTAAACTGCATCAGCTGCAACAGCCTTTGCAATGCTCCTCTAACTTCCCATGTGTTATCCACCTTTGTTAGCAAGGAGCTCCGGAGATTTTTCCTGATCCTTTTGAGCATCAGCTCTAGAACAAAAAATGCATGCCAAATGTGAAATAAGTCTGAGTACACATTAGAGATGTCAGCAACTCGAGGAGCATTTGCTCTCCACTCCTACAGCTCATCTCACAGTCTTGCTGCACAATTTTCATGAAGCCTTTTGRAAAATAAACCCAATGCCTCTTCGAAAACCTTTCAGTGTGATGCTAAATGTGATGATTACATGTAATTTATAATAGCCTACCAGTAAAGAATATCAAAAGAATCAATTAATGAAAATTATGTACAGACTGTGACATTCCATTCTAATCACYTCTTGTACTGTTCATCACTTGTTTGTATACTCTTTTCTTAGTTGTTATTATTTTACCTTCCTTTTCTGTTCTACTACACTGTCTTTATCTCAACCCACGAGTTTTGCCTTCTTTCCAACTCTCTCCCCCATCCCACTGATGTGGGGRAAAGTGAGTGAACAACTGTCTGGTGTTTCGATGCCTGACAGGTTAAACCACAAGGGCCTTCATTAAAATCATGATTTAAAAACTAAAGCTAGGTGCCCAACAACCAGTGAGGGAAAAAAAGCAAAACAAAAACCAACAAACCAACAGACCAGAGGAAAAAGAAAAAAAACCTCCACCACCAAACCCACCCACTTTTGGCATCAACTTTTGGGACTTCAGAATTCCTGGAATGACAAACAAAAAAATATAAAAAATAACAGAACAAAGACGACAATGTTACAGCTGGTGAGCTTTTTAATCAAGTGTAAAAAAATGCATTCATTCTGCATCTAGATGATGGCAAATCTGCCTCTAGCRTAAGATGCAGAGGCAAGAAGTACTTTGTCCCCACAATCATGCTGCACAGATAYGCTTCTCTTGGAAATTGTTTACTGCATCTCTTGCTGTGACCACGTACAGTAAATGGAACAGTTAGAGATGGACAGGATAAACAAAAGCAACCTGACCCACYGAGAAAGCATCTGCCAGCACTTGAGCCATTGTTCTGCACAATATCAAAGCTTGAATTCTGACATAATCCCCTGACATCTCGGGTGATGTCAGCATACACAGCTATTAGAATGAAGAATGATCCCCCACAAGACATTAATTCAGAAAAAATTGATGGCCTTGAAATACATATTTCTCCCTTAACATTTTCCTAAATGGACTCTAATACATTTGAGCCAGAAGGGAAGCAGGTCTTTTAAGAAAGCTTGTGATATTTTTGCCTTGTGCCAAAGCCTTCTGAATTTTTAGCTTTTCCAACTCCTTGAAGTTTAATTCCACACTTGTGCTTCGATATAATAAAAGCTCCTCATTCCTTTCCAAGGATGCTCAGAGCTTTAACAGTACACTAAACAAGACCAACCTACAGATTTTACCTTCCCCCAGTCCTTCTCACCCCCTCTCTCAATTCCCATTTAAGGAGAGAGAACGTTCTCCTATCTGAATCTGTACCTAGTAGTTTGGCAGAGATGAGCATCACAGAAAAGGACAGAAGAAAGCAGGGAGAGGGGAAAAAATCACCTTCTCATTTTTATTTCGGCCTTGAAAACTTCTGCTTTAATCCTTTCTAATATACAACCATCTTGTCCTACCATCCTCCGTTAAAACCAGTAGGTGGGAAAAATTTTCTAGCAGTTTTTTTCTCTAGTAAAGGACTCAAATCCTTGCTGCCAGTTAGTTTTGACATCTACAGATATATGAAGCATGCACAGACACTGAGTCCAACTGCAACTCCCTGACCAAAAATACATTTAAGTGCCAAATCAGAATCACAGAACCACAGATCATTCACTAACAGCAAAATCAGCAGTAAAAGAGATCTGGGTGACATTTTATGGATTCCCTTCCTCACAGTTTCAAAATTTAAAATAACACGTGAAGATGACCTAGATAAAAAATAAGAAAAAAAAAAGCAACTTCTGAAAACTTAGTCTACACTACAAATCAACAATGTGAGTGTGGACAGAGCTGCAGCTCAACCAAGTCATCAAAAAAGGCAGAATTTAGATGCTGGGCAGTGAAATAAGTTTCTAAGTATTCATCAAGTGCTAATCTGCACTATGAAAGGAGTCCACAGAATTACAGATTCTCCCTGCTTATTGATTTTCTCACCAGGGATGCATAATGGAAGAATGATACTGGTCTCATGGAGCATTATCCACCCTGACGTAGCTGCCTTCAGCAACCACAGGCTCAGCTTGAATGCAGATGCTCAGTTCCTCAGATTTCTCTGCTGACACAAATTCTGCAGCAAGAGCATGAAGGGAGTGCAAGGACCATGCTCTGATGTTTACYGTGTGAGCAAATGTAGAAATCCCCACTGCTGCTCAGCAGGAGAGCTCCTTCCCACTAGGCTATAGGTTTATTCCAACAGGATGGCATGGTATTTCCTCTGTGGTTTGTCTGCCAGGAAAGTMATTTCCTATTTTTGTCCTGTTGTGAGCTAGCAAAAGCTGGCATTGATGGAGGCTGGTAAGAATGAGAGGTTGGTTTGCTAGTGGTTTAACCAAACATATGTTTACAATTACCCCATTCATCATGCCCTGTCTGTGCAAAACTGTCTTTTTTGGAACATCCCCATGGCTCTTGGGTTTGGCCTCCAAAAAAGCTGAAGCAGACTCACTAAGAAATAAATTGTTCGAATATTACAGCTYGAGCAGAACTGTCCAATGGTTAACATTGTAACCATTAACACAATTGGTTGGGCATTAGGATCAACATAGCTGCTCAATTTGCTGCTGTTGGCCTAAGGATGACAGCTCGACAGCAGGAGGGTAAGATAATGGGAAAACCTCTTGCAGTCTTCCCCAGGAGCCCAACAAAAGAGTACAGCAGAAATAGGACACTGCAATTCTCTCTCAAATATTCTTACAGCATTTGCCCACAAGAAGAGAATGCAGAGATGGTTGTGGTGTTCCCAGAAGTTTGTTTAGGGCACTCATCACCTCTGCATCCAAGGACCATGACTATCACCATCCTCCCTAAGCTCTTTTCAGAAATACACCACACACTATAATTAAGACTTGCAACCCCCCCTCATCCTCTTCCCAATTCTCACTTAAGGGAAGAATAAAAGGAGTCTGTTCCATCATCACGTAGTAAAGGGGGAATTTCCCATTGCTGATCCTTTCTCCAAGAAGAGGTCAAACTATTCTAGCAAATAAGCTTTATCCCATCATACCTGAAATTGCATAATCTCAATGACAGCAGTCTTGAAAGCTGAAAAGAGTTCCAAAAGAGACACATTTGACCTCTCAGTATCAATGACTTTCATGCCATGTGCCTACATTATGCCAGATCTAGTTTGGCAATCTACAAACTTGACATAACCTGCAATTTCACTTCATATCATACATCGGAGACACATTTTCATATACATTTTCCTCTACAATTTTACTCTCTCCAAAGTTATCATTTGATATCCAGGGATAATGAGCTACCAAAGGTTTCTGAAAGGATTCAGGAAGATGGAGGTCCCTCACACTAATTTAYAGGAATAGTTACATGTTGTATAATCCATGATACTGAAGAAGGTATCTATTCTGCTAAAAAGATCATCCACTTTAAGACAACCGATCTTCATGCCAGACAGCTTTTGCTGTAGCCATTYAGGAGTTGTCATCTGCATTCCCCAGGGGTTAACTAATTGGGATGCAATTAGCAGGTTTCATTAAAAGCCCTCTTGACTTGTAAATGAGCATTAGTGTTGGGCTTTGAAGAACCCACCGTTATTCACCCTGACTATATTTTAGTTCAATCCACACCTGAGTCTCTGGTCAATGTCACAACAGGTTGTTTGCCTGTAAAAACCCAAGCAGCAGCATAAAAATGCTGCCACCTTTAAGATTAAGTGACTGACCCAGCACTCAAACTAATACTTCTGTGAGTGACTCCCCACCATTAAACAGAAATCTCTGGTCTTTTCTGTTACAGAGACCAGGAAAGACAGAATTGTTCACAAGGGCACTACTCTAAAGCAGGGGATGAACTTGCAATGCCTTCAGTCCTGATAGCCATGTCCAACTGCTCTGCATGAACTGATCCATCTACAATTTATGAAGGACCCTAGGAAGGCAAAGAGGGAAGGAAATTTTCAGTCAATGGATGCACATCTGTGTAAATGTGAGCATCTCTTTATTAAAGAGTTTCAGGATACTTTGGCCCTGGTGGTGAGTCAATCCTTCAATATGCAGTGCTCCTGTGTACATTTGAAGCCCAAAAGCTGCTGGAAAYCATAAACACCACCATTTTCAGAGGAATGTACCTGTATGAAAAATGTAATGCCTGTCTGTCTCTCTACATCAGGTACCTGCTGAAGAGAGGGTATCCAGGACAGGGAATGTCAAATATATCCAACCAAATTTATAAAGTCAGGCTATTCTGGTTRTTTCAACACTGAAGGCATTAAGAGACTGTAGAGAGGATGCCTCATACTCATCAACAGTTTTCTTTTATGCTGCACTCATAGTGGAATCTGGCTGTCCAGGACAGTACTCTCCACATTCACAATGCAACAGAGGAGCCATATTGAGCTAAAGGGAGAACTGCTGCCCAATTCAACAGATGGCATGAGAATAGGAAAGATCTGGCATGGGACTCGTTCAGAAGTGCACAGTTCAACATGTATAAAGAAAGAGAAGTCAGTGAGGTGACATCTGTTTACTTCATCATAATATGTTTCCCTACTACCACTGGTTTGGGAGAAAAAAAAAAGATGGGAATGAAGACTATTCTGTCACATCCAAGTTTAGACTGCATCATCCTCTCCTGACCAGCAGGCAGTGCAAGGACAGCAAACCTGAAAATAAAGCTCAATACTAATAAAGGGATTCCTTGGCAACCTCATTCCTTATAATTCCTGAAAAAGATTGTGGGGTTTCAACTTTTCGGTAAAGGATCTCCATTCCTAGATCTCCCTGGGTGAAGAGCTGCAACTGATATATTTTGGACATGGCCAGGAGCAGGTCCAGTTTCCAAGAAAAACAATCCTAACTTCTTAGCCTGCTTTCCTACAGAAGGAGGCTTATGCAATCACACTGTAGCCAAGCCAGTTGGCAAGCTGCATGCAAGCCTGACAGAGGCAGAGGTCTCAAGAGTTATCTTCCTTGTTTGTGAAAACACTGGGCCAGGTGGGCACACTTAAGAAACACTGCACTGTGAACTGGCACCAACACTCTCATAGCTGAGATAAATCCGAAGAAAAGCAGGCTTCCTTCRTTTTAGTTTGGACAGAAATGTTGGCTTAAAGTGAAGAAAAGCTTTTCCCTTGACCCCATTAATAAAGTTCACTCAGAGGTTTAGAATAAAAAGGCCAGCAGAAAATAGTAAGAGGTCTCACCACAGTGTTTACTGCAACCAGTGCAATTTYTAATTGAGCAAATACTTAAATGCATCTTAAAAATGCACACCACTGGACATCAAAAAGTACCCTTCTATCTATTCCCCCACCCCAAATTTCAGTGCTCTAAAGAAGCACCTGAGTGAATTTCACACACAAACATACACACACACACTTCCCAAGACAGAGCTGAGCTGGTCTAAGCAAAAGTTTCACCCAGAAATCTGGCCTCATTTAGCATCATCACCTCCATAACCACACATTAAGAGGCATGGCAAAAGGGAGCGACAGCAGGGTCCCACCCAGAGTGACACTGCCCGGGAGCCCCCCAGCTTGCCTGCTGCCACTGCTACACGGGCCCAGGGAAGCTGACGGTGCCTCATCATCTAGAGGGACATCTGCTCCTTTGGGGCTGTCAGAAAACAAATTCCAAGCACAACACTCTGGTGCTGCTGGCAGAAGCAGTGCATGACCCAGCTATGCCTCTCCTCTGCCAGCTGGGAACTCCCTGTCTTGGAAGGATACCTTTGCCAGAAAGATCCAGATACTTTTTGCCCATTTACATCCCAAGCACAGATGAGAACACGATCAAAGATTTCTAAAAAACCTTCGTGACAATTCTTGYTGGAGTCATTTAAGCACTCGCAAGACAGAGGGCTGCAAACACTTGTTTTATTCACAGAGTACACATTATATACTCCAGCAGAACTGAGATGCAGAGACCCATTTTGCATTTAGGCAGTGCTTTTGGACTACCCAGTAAAAAAACACAGGAATATGCTACTGAAATCCAGGTGTGGCTGTATGTGAGGATGAATGAAAGCCAACTCACACAGTRCTAAGAGAAGGGATAGTTTGACTAACAAAACCAAGGAAAACCATACAAGTACCACAAGATCTTTAATATGTAGCCAGGGCAAACAAGACCTACTTTAAGAACAAATAACGTCCAAGTGAAGAAAATAAATCAGACTATAGCAGGGTAAAAYGATCACTGGAGCAAGCGTCAGGGTCTGCTGCTCTGTCAGTTYACTGTTCACAGTAAGGCTACCAAACAGAACCCTTCAGGCTCTGCTGTTTGCTCTACACTGTGCTGAATTTTAAGAGTCCGGTGCTGGAGAAAGAAAACCTAAACAGCCTTGATATTAATGTATACCTGTGCAAATGGATTAATGTATACCTGGCCAGAGGAATACAGCTCTGGAGCAGCTCTCCTTGTGCTGCACTCAGAGGTTAAGCCCTGCATGATGACTAGTGCAAGGGAAGAGCATCCTGCTTACCTCCCGCAACGTGCCTCAGCCCCAAAACGATCATGAAGCACAGCCAGAGTTCTCACGTAAAGTTTCAAGCATATTTCCCCTTTTCCAARCAGGTTTCCTAATCTCCATACATTTGTGGCAGGTTTTTTTTTTTTAACCTGTCCTCATAACTCACTCCTTTTAATCCTAGGATTAGCCTTGTTGCCCTTCTCTGTACCTTTTCTAGAGCTGTAAGTACAACTACTAGCCTCAAAACATAGAAATAGATGGAGCTGGAGTGTTAATGCATCCTTGCTACACATCCCACAACCTCTCCTTTAAAAACCTGTGAGCACCTTTATGAGGTAAAAGCTTTTCAGCTGCCCCTTAGAAGCGTAACTTAAGGTGGGAGATGCCCACATCTCTCCTATTCTGCCCCCTCTTGCTTTGCCCCAAACCCAAATTCATTCTGCCTAAGTGAAGGGAAAAGCAAACCACATTCTTTGGGCCTGTTTTAGAAAACCTGATCAATGCCGCTTTGACATACCAGCAACACATGTTCCCATTTCAACAAATGGGAACATTTCAGGCAGACCACCACTTCAGATGGAGTGGGGCTCCTGGCTGCTGAATCAGCACTTTCCATCCTGCTGGCAATACAGAGTTATGCGACGCTTCAAAGGAAAGCGGGGAAAAGGGGGAAAGGGGTGGGAGGGGGCGCTGGCACTTAAGCAACAGAAGCGGGCAAGAGGATTGTGCAGGAGTTCATCTGCCAAACCAATTAACTGCAAACTGTTCGCATAAAGATGCCACAGTTTCAGCCCCGGCTTGCAGTACCACAGTTATACAATGAGAGCCGTGCGTGCGCGGCTGTCCCCGGCGGGAGCTGGGGCAGGAGGAGCCCGCGCTGCCCCTCAGGAAGGGTCCCGGGCTATGGAGGGGCTCTCGGCACGGCCGGGGGCTCGGCAGGGCCGCTCTCCCGAGGGCACACGGCCGCCGCCGCACATCCCCGCCGCGGATGAGCAGGAAGGTGGCAGCACTCCGGGGTGGCATTTCTGCGAGCTGCCCATCCGCCAGCCTCCCGCAAACCCTGCGCGGAGCGGGGGSAATACCGGCGAGTTTCGGCGGCAGCCGCACCGCCAGCAGTTGGCGGGGCAGSTCTGCGCTCTCCTCCAGCGCGGGGCGACGGGAAAGCCCGGCTCCCGGCACCGCCGGGGCGAGGCGCGCAGCAGGCGAGCAAACAAAACGCGGCAAGGAAGCCCCGAGACGGGGAAAAGGGCCGATCCCCCGAGCCCCGGGCCGCCCCCCGTCCSACCCCGGGGGCTCCGCGGCGGGCGGTGCGCGGGGGGCGCTCCCCGCGGGCACTTGGTGGGGGGGGGCTCGCCGGCGGCCCCAGGAAAAGGAAGTTTGCTCTCCTCCTCCTCCTCCCACCGGCCTCCGCCACCGAGGAGCCGGCGAGCCCTCACCCACCCCGGCCCGGCCTCCCCCCGCTGCGGTTCCTCAGGGGCAGCAGCAGCCGCCGCCCCCCTGCGCGCCCCGCGCCGCCCCCCGGCCCCTTACCTGCTGGGCGGGCGGGCGGCCGGCACCGTCCCCGCCGGGCGCCGCGCACCCGCCAAGTTTGGGGCGGGCGCGGGGGGTCGGGGGAAGGGTCGTGCGCGGCGGTGGCGGGGACGGGAGCGCGGGCGGGGAGGGGGATCCTCCGGGCGGCGGGG
>NW_026623371.1:396454-404220 GCF_030028575.1 Malurus melanocephalus
GGCAGTCCCGGCGGCCGTGGGCGCTGTGGCGGCGGTGCCCCTGCCCGCCCTGCCGCGTCCCGGTGCGAGCGGGGCTGGAGGCGGCAGATCGCGGGGCTCCTGTCCTCCAACAAAAGCTCGCCCGCAGGTAGCACTGGTGCGTGCTTCTCTTGGGTGTTTCTTTCTTTAAAATAAAGCCGACAGAGCATMTGCACACGCGAGGCATTTGCGCTTGGACCTTACGTGTCTTGTTTTCACATTTTCCCCCGCAAAACTGCGTAGGGCAAGTGCCCCAGCTCCCCTTACTGCGCTCCAGGCAGCACGGAGCAGGCTCCCGGCGTGTGCCGACAGTACGGTGGGCTCTTCAGAGCTCTTTCGTGCTGCAAAGCGCCCTGCTCTCCCGGGATCCTCAGGCTGCCACGAGCACTCACTCCTACAGACTGCTGCTGCGAACTTCTGTGCGCTGGGACCTTTGGTATTTCATCACGGTAGCTCCGAGCCATCCTATTTGCAAGTAGCTTGCAAATAACTCGGACTGTGGAAAAGCGCTTTTAAGGGAAGCGAAGCTGCACGCTTCCCTAAGAGCTACTGTTTTAAAGCGTATAGACTTTCAACAAGAGCCGTCGCACTCCGTGTTGAGAGGAATATTCACTTCACTAGACTCAAAAACACCTCTAGTAAGAAAGTGGCCAGTCCTATAAAAGGAATTGAGCCCAAGAAGAAGTGGGAGAAATCTCTGGGCTTTTCCTCCTAAGACAGATGCGTGTACACTAATGGGAGTATTTGTGGCTGAGCGCCCGAGCTGAATATATTTTGAAATGTAACATAATACCTTCTTTGCTCTTGTTGTTTCTTCCTCCGTGGCTCTTCTTTAGTGTACTTAAAGGAATGTTTTTCTTATCAGCCTGCCCCTCCGGTCCCCGTGTTTCCAGCCCTGCTCTGTCTCGCTCTGTCCTCACCACTCGCTCTCCCTGTTCAAGTCCTCAAATAATCTCTCCAGCTTCCTTGTGTGTGTCACCTCAGCCTCTTGGACACACGTGCCACTCCTCATGCCACCAGCCCCCCGGCCTCTCCTCGGCACCGCTCTTCCCTCTGCCATCTCCACTCGATGCAGTGCTGAGCGTTTCTCTTCAGTCTGTCAGCGCCACTGCTGCCCGTCCTATCCTGTCCTGCCCTGTCCTGTCCTGTCCTGTCCTGTCCTGTCCTGTCCTGTCCTGTCCTGTCCTGTCCTGTCCTGTCTTGTCCTTCCCTGTCCTGACCCAGTCCATTGGGAGCTTGCTTGCCGTCACATCTCAACCCCCATTTAGCCCTCTCTTGCCACTGCTGGGCTGGCTGTCCTGACTTCCTGTGAGCCACCATTCACCCTGATGTCTTGCATTTTGTGGGTCCAGCCTCAGGGTGCTGGTGCCTGACCAAAGGAGAAGCTGTCTCCTGCCCAGGTTGCTATTTAGTGAAGAGGTAAATGCAGGTGGTACCCACTCCCTGCCAGATCCCAAATGGCAGGACTAGCATGGCTGGCATCACCACATGCTTCTGTAAAAAACTTTCTGCACATGTAGATCTGGCCCAAAGTTGAAGGAAACTCGAAAGATCATGTGGTCCAATTTTTCCTGGGAAAGGGATGGGATTATCAACCTGTCCAATCCCATTTTGAAAGCATCTAGTTTGGAGACTCCACCCCATCCATGGGGATGATTTTTCAGGGGGTGATTGTTCTAACTGTAAAAAATTCCTTTTTTTGCAGTGAATAAAAATCAAGATGAAGCCTCTCCTCGTGCAACTTGTACCTGTTGCCACTTGCCTGCTCCCTGTGTCTCCCTGTCGAGAGAGAATCTCCATCTTTCTTGCAGCTGTGTGTGTACCTGTGGTTTGTGCAATAGGTGTCCAGTTCTCGCTGCTTTCGCAGAACCCGCTGCCTCGGGCACAGCCAAGGACTTCAACACATGCCTCTTCCACACACTGTTTAATGCTATTTGCCCCCGGCACATTCCTTAGCTGCGCAATGCAACAGTTATACTTTGTCATCTGTAGTATTTCCACCCCAGAATATCAATTTACAGCCCTGCGTTACAGCGTGTCCTCAAAAAGCGAGAAGTGAAAGGAGAGAAGTTATATAACTGGTCTGGTGCTGCAGAGCCAGCCAGCCACCAGCAGGATTGCATTGCAGGGATTCCCACCTTCCAAAACATCCCCTTCTTCCCCAAAAGCCCTGCTGCCTCAATCTCTGAGGCACTTTGCACACTTCATCTCAAAACTGGAGACCACCTTTATGACCGTGATGCTCTGCATCCAACACTGAAGGGAAACTGGAGGTATAAAGCCCAGGTATTTTTGAAGCATCACACAGGCAGCCACCTGGCTGCCTTCCAGTATGCTCTTCCTTTGAGTGTGCTCGCTGTTTCTCATATATAAGACTGCTGATCCATCACTTAATCATATTGAGTAAGTACCTAAAATTAACTTTTAAATTATTAATGCATGAGAACATATCCGTTTGCCATGTACATTATTTTAAAGGATTACAGTGTGTACACTGAGTGCCATTAACATTACATTTTGAAGACAGTAAATTGACTTGTATGGAAATCAGAAGAGTTGATGGATTCCTCTAAAGATGCCTTTGACAATGATAAAATGTTAAATTGAATTATTATTAAGCACGTGTCCATACTTAAATTTCTTTCCAAAACATACAAAAATAAGCGACTGCTCAAGTCTCATTAATATAATATTTTTCATTTTGTAGTGGGTTAGAAAAATAGATACGCATGAGTATTGAGAATATTCATCTGACAAAAACACTAGGAAAGATATGTTTAGTTTCCTAGACTACAGCTGTAGTGTTTCAAGACAAAACTGTAGTGTCATAAGATTATTTATCCAAAATAGCACCACTAAAATGGTTAAGTGGAGAAGCAGCAATGCATCTTTTCAATGGCAATGAAGGACATGCTTATCTTTTCTCTTAACTAACAAATCTCAGACAACACCCTACATGCTGTATCATGAAAATAGCAGCATAAAATGCTGATATTTTCTCTAAGAAAGAAGATTGTCATTTTCTGCAAAACGAAGCACACAAGAAATAATGTTGGCAATAATGTACTCTGACTATGTAAATGTTATTCCTGCTCACGGTCTAAACAATAAAGGCAAATAATGGTGCAAAACCCTTGATGCCTTCAGGACTTTGTGCCCAGGAGAAGTTTGTCTAGCTCCCTGTTTTCTTCTTCTTTGCAGTGGTTAAGGTTTGGGTTAGAGAAGACAAATTCCTCTGACCCCTGATGGAAGAAGAAGATGGAAGAACTAATGAGACTCCCTGTCTGTGCTCGAGGGAATCCAGGCTGCTGTGGGAGAAGAGGACAGGGTGCACAGTCCCCTCCTAGCTGGAGAGGGTCTTGCTGCCCTGCACCTTCCAAGCTCTGAGCCTGTGGTACCACTGGGTTTAGGATATCATTCTATTTTCCCATGTGCTTCCTCAAGAAGCCAGAAAGCCCAGAAAATACTCATTTTGCCATTTGTACTCCTTAGGAAACTTGCATTAATGTAAGTTTCCCATGTGTTAAGGGTTGAAAAACAGCTCCAAAATATAAGCAGAATATAGGCAATCTCTGTCTATTTCACACTACATTTAAGACTCAATACCTAATAATAAATGGCTGTTGGAGTTCGAGTACTGTGGACTTGGTTTGCTTTCCACAAAGACTTGAACTCTGCAGGGTGACTTTTCATTTTGGAACTTAGCCAAAGGATACTAAGCTGTACAATTCAGTTAGTTCCAAGAGAGAAAAAGGTCATTTTAAAGTTTTATTAAAAAGACTAATGAAAACTGTCTAGTAGATATGAAGTTTTCTTTAGAAACATTATTATATTTCATATATATACTGAGAACAGGCATAATTTTCTTTTCTATTACGTTGATTTAGGAAATGAAAATCCAATAGCAGAAGATCTGAAGAGGAGAGATCAGAATCTGGCCACTGCTTTCACTCTCAAAGGAACTTTCATGAAAGCATTATATGAAAGTCGGCATTAAGCATGATCTTTAACTAGTAGAATGCACTGATAAAAGAATTCAGCAATCAAAAAAGGGTCAACATGGTCATCATTGCCTAGTAGGTATATGGGCAAAAGTGCTGACCAACCTTTGAAATGATAATAAGTTTCTTTTGTCATGGACAAATCTTTTCACCTTAAATAGACAGGAAGCCTTCTACCACAGCAGAATTTTAATAAAGCTTAATCTGGAACAAAACCAACTTAAAATTATGTCTGTTGCTTTTATAATAAATGAAGCAAATGCTCGAAAACTTTTTAAAAGCTATCCAGAAAAAAAAAATAAGTCTTTTTAACATCAAGATGGAAGAGGGGGAAACATTCTCCTTCATTTCTGTCTACATCCTTCTTTTCCATTGTATTTATTTAATCACTCAGTGTATTTGTAAGTGAAGATTGTAAACTGAAAGGGGAAATTAAAGCGCTAAAGAAAAAAAACTAAAGAAGTTTGTAAAAACACTCACTAAATGTATGAGCTAAAACATACCAATTTCAATATTCACCAAAAGACTGAAAAGACTGAGATTTTCAAAACTTGACATGTTTTCCTCCAAGTATTCACTCAGTTCTGTTTTTTACCTGATTCAACAAGAACTTCATCAAGCACATTAGTTTTAGAAGTCTAGAGATTTCCTCTTTTGCCCAGTTGTTATCAAGAACATTTCTTAATACCGGTTGAGTATAGAAAAGACTTCTCTATAGTCTATCTCTAAAAGACTAGCGACAGAAAAAGAAAAGCTAGGGCATGACCATAACTGAATAAACTCACTGTGTTCATAGACTACATTGTGGTGATCTACTTTTTGTTGCTAGGTAAGTTATATCTCTATTTACAGCTTTTTTCAAAGGGCTGAATAGTCAGGGACATTTTGTAATTTGAGATGGAGTCCTAAGCTCCAGTGAGAGAGATGTGCTCTTCCTGGACTGTACAAAATAGAGCAGTTACACAAGGTGGTGTAGAAAAGAGGGGAATTTTAAGCGATACTGATCATTTAAACAGAAACTACATTAAAAAGATGAATACATTCAGCCCACCCTTCTACAAAAACACATCTGTTCCCACTGCTAGCTCCACAATTAACACATAGACTGATAACACTAAGAATTGCTGTATTCTCTCAGTTCCAATGAAGTGATGAAAAAATGGATACTTTTGGACATCGAAGGTGTTAAGTGAAATGACACCTTAAAAGTGTTTACTTTCTGCAGATCAAAGTCAGCTGCTTTCCTGATGCATAATAAATTTTCAACTAGGATGCCAAATAACGCTGGAAGAAAAATTCAAAATGATACTGCAATAGGAGGAGATTCAGTTCAAACTATACTTTTTATCAGTTATGACATGAGAAATCAGAATTTATTCAAGATGTAGCACTCATTCACAGCTCTGCCACAGATAAGAAAGAAGGCAACAAGAATTGTGACTTAGAATGAAATCCAGCCATACTGCAGTCAGTGGCAAAACTCTTAGGGAACTTAGCATGACTGATTTTGTCTCAAGTATTTTCTTGGTTCCTGGGGGAGGGGCAATTAAAATAATAATAAAGACAAAGAGAAAATCTTCAATGCCATAACTTGCCTGCAGGCTGTAGCTTTCAGAGCATATTTTCACATCAGCTGAAGCAGGATCATCAGGCTAGTGCCGTCTGAAAACCAGAAACATTTAAATGGTGTAAACAAAAATAGATTACATAGAAATAGGTTTTACCAAGCTGAGAGATGAGGCACAGCAATCCAGCTGTGTTGGAGCCAAACCAGATCTTCCCTGAATCAGTGTGCTAAGCTTGTGCAGACCCCAGCACCACCTGAATTGAAATGCACCTCTGTACAACACAGCCTTGCAAGGAGTCAGTGAATTAACTGTTGAATTGAAAATTGCAGTGAATTGGCAGTGAATTGGTTAGCCTGCAGAGTAAGGACGCAGAACTGATGTGTGCTTCAGGCAGCTTCTCCCCGTGTGCTCTGGGCATCGCCACTCCCTGTAGCAGCCAGTTCACGGCTCAAGCCATCCTTCAGAGCAGATGATGTGGAATGTTGAGGGCATTCCCATCCCATCCCATCCCATCCCATCCCATCCCATCCCATCCCATCCCATCCCATCCCATCCCATCCCATCCCATCCCATCCCATCGACTTTAAATAAGCAAAATACATGTGTCTAATAGTCAATTCAAGTCAGAACTAGTCTTTTTCTATTTAAACTGCCATTTTTAAAGGAAGTAGCGTTTTGCTTTCCTGGTGCAAGAATGACCAAAAACATTGCCAAACCAAAACCAATGTACACTGCATTATCATCGAAATTAATCCCTTGTCATAAAGTTTTGATCTCTTACAAACTCTACTTTGCCATTTAAGCCAAAACTTTTTCAGAAACTGGCTGGCAGGTGGAGATTCCCCTGCTCCATCCGTAGTGGGTTGGCTGCAGTGGGTTGGCTGCTTAAACAGTGCATTGAGAACTTGCGTAAAATAGAAATTGTGCCTGCAGTGATTTAAAAGTGTATCTCCTACAAGTCTTGTCTATTTATTCAACTACACTAAAGGAATAGTAAGTCCTTCTCGGGTTTAAATTATTTCTTTTTGTTTGGAAAATATTTAGTTAGCCAAGGAGAGAGCATGAGACCCTGTGGCTTAGCAGTTAGCGCACCCTGCTTGGGCAGGAGACACCTGACTTTTCAATGTGAGGAAGGTTTGCTTTGTTCTGTTTTGTCTGTTACATACTGTTTTAACTCTTTCTGCTCTTCTCAGTTAATGATTTAAAGGATTTTTTTTAACAGAATAGTTTGAAAGGAGGTCATGACAGAATATTATCCAGCCTGAGGAGAGGGTTGATTTCTTGGGAAGAGAATCTCACTTCAAGCAAAGAAGAGATTTTAAACTATGTTTTCTCCACCTAGAATGGTTCATCTTACCTACTTGTAAGGAAAATGGCCAGATTTGTCAATTTTCCCCTGAACTATGCTGAATATGAAAATATTTCTGTCAGCCAAGGCCTCATTTGCAAATCCTGACGGGAGCTGAGCTTCATACTGTCTGGCCAGAAGAAGGCATTTAGTGTATCTTTATTATAGAGAAATACTTGAAGGACAAAACGTATGATATACACAAAGTGATAAATGTCCTTTGATAAGAGAGCAATCTTTCAAGCAGAAAGGACTGCCCTGTGACTGCTATCCCAACAAAATGAAGATCTCTTTAAGGTCATGCTAACCTTGATGGTTCTATGGTTCCTCTCCTCTCCAAACTCTGATGGCTGTTCTTTATTAAATCATGTTTTTCATGATTGTTAGATGTATACTAATATTTTGCATCTATTCTTAGTGCAATTTGTAACTTTCTTGAGAAGGAAATTTTTGAGGGTTCTTCATTTGGCTATGAAAAACTGTAATTAAAGTTACTAAGGTCCAATTGCCCCCAACTCTTTTCTTCTGATGCTTTAGCAGATGCGAAACAAAAAAACAAAGACATGGTACAACACAGTACCTCAGACATTCATCTCCAGCAGATGAGAAGGCTCGGGGAGCTTCGCAGTAGCTGCTGCAGCTGCTGAGAAGAAATCCACTGGTGCTCCTCAGGAAGCTCTCACCACCTCTAGCTGGAAGCTTGGGATAGGCAAGCTTGTCACCAATAGCCTACAATTTTGCTATAATTTGATCCAGTTTTTATAAACTGAGTCATATAAATGTGCACATGTGTCTAATCTCATGTGCTAATTGGACTTGACAAAGTTTCAT
>NW_026623371.1:404693-510329 GCF_030028575.1 Malurus melanocephalus
TGCTGCATGGCTAAAAGGCCTCAGCAGGACTGGGGTTCCAGCAGCAAGGCTCACTTAAAGCAGGAATGTGGCTCCTCTGTGATCATGTGCCCACCTCAAGGGTGTGGGTTCTGCTCCATACATCCCTTGTTTGAAGATGACAGATGACATTTCTGGTCTTACACTGACTGCTTTGTAGGTTCTCCTTCCTCCCCCACAAAGATTTGGTGATCCTCTTATCCTAGTTATTGTTTGGKAAGCATTTGAACAGACCTTTATTTCCGCCATGCCTCTGGGATGACATAATGTAGAAWTTTCCATATTAAGAAACAACAAAAAAAACTTCATTCTGTGAACCACAATGGGGKGATGATAGAACTAGGATATTTACAGCAAATCAATGAATCTGTCTAATTACTATGCTCTGATTTWGATCATTTGCTTCTGCAGTGGGAGGCAGACTACTGGTGGATTGTTCCTCCCTCTTTAAGACCTAGAGCTACACATGTCATATTGTGAAAATGTAATACAAAATTGATTCTAAAAAATTGCCTTCGTATTACTCACTAGAAAGCAATTGGAGTCAGGCCAGGAGCAGATGGCAGCTCAAAAGGCAATCCTCTTCCTCCTCGAGAAGTACTATTACTTTGTACTTCAGTAGCAGCATTGATCTAAGAAACCTGATGCCTTTTACAAACAGTAAGAAATGTAATTTTATAGTGCCCTGGTAGAAAAGYTAGTAGGATTTCTCTGCATGTGGAAACTGATGGATGCCAGGTTTACAGCATTCTCATCCCCACAGTTTTCCAAGAGATCCCATACTCCATCTGAAGAAAAATCAGGCATCTCTGAARTCCCAGCATTCTGCTACAAGCATGGCACCCAAACACCAAGCACCTGAAATCAAGGRATGTTAGTTAGAGGTAGAGTCAAAGCCACTGGAAAAAAAGGAGATTTTCCCAAGCTCCACAAGAAAGTACGTAGCAGGACCAGAATCCAGAGCGGCTCAGTCCCAGGCTGTGCTTTGTAGGCTCTCCCTGTGAGCCCAAGGGGAATATCCAGCTACTCCTGAAACAACTTGCTCACAAAAAGCCCRTCTTGGACAAGTTAAGCACTTGTTTAAAGTGGAACTGAATTTCTGAACGCGAATACCTGCTAGGCGCTATACACTGCAGCACAGCTGGATCCAGGGAACCTGCTGAGATGGTGAAACTCTCCATAAATAGGCATCAGTATGTTTCCCTAGTCAGGGCTGAGAAAACCTGGGTAATGAAAGAGACATTTTTAAAATGGAAGGAGCAGGATGATTTTCCTACTTCTTACACTAATGTAGTAACCAATACAGTCACGATATTGAAATGTGAAGAATTGCAGCGCAAATGTTGGGGGACAGTATAAATAAGTTAATTTGAGAGTGGGAGAAAGCTTGCATACTTCTCAGACCTTATTCCAATATGCAGTGAGGTCAAAAACGAAACCCTCAAGCATGAACAACTTTGGGCACACAGCAAACAGCTTTACTGTAAATTGCAGTGCACATTGCCAACAGCAGATCTTTACTGGGTCTAAACTCTCTACAAACACGGAGATAGAAAAACATGTGTCAGCAGCATTATCTTCATGTGTATGTTATGTGGAATACATGGCATGGTTTGAAAATTTCACAGTAGCACTTAGGTAGATGTGAAACTTYGGCATGATTTGAAGTGTGGATTCTCCTCATAAGGATTTTATTTCATGCTTACAGCATGGTGATTTCTCATGGGTTTTCAAAAGTGGACTCCTTCATAATGGAAATACTTTAAAATGAACTTAAATCATGTATGTTAGCAAAGGAGAAAAAGAAATCTGAACCAGTGACACACTACATAGGAGACAAAAAATACAAGTTTCTAAAGAGTCAAATTCCATTTTTCTACTAGCAGTTCAGAAAATTAGTTTAGCAAAGAGGAAACTACTTTYATAAAAAGGTGTTTTGCTTTAGAGAATTCAATTAATGTGTTAGTCTGTGTATATTTCAGTGCTGACATATCCTGCCAGGCTACTTTTCGAGAAAGCAGCTGCATTAYAAACGAGGATCCAGTTCTGGTCCTAGTGAGGTCAAAGCACAAGTTGAAGTCAGACTTGATTTCTTCATCTCTAAACTTTGTAGAACATGCTGTATAATTAAAAGTCACTTTTTCTTTTGGTTGCTTACACATTATTATTTTAATTGGTCTTTAGTTCTAGGAAACTGAAGTGAGATATGTAGAGGTCTTTGTATTTTTTGTCTACTTACCTTCCCATATATTGAGGCAAGGAGGTAGGGCACCTTTCTGTTGTCACATGTGGACAGACCAAATGTTAAGAAAGACCAAGAAATAGAAGTATTTCTCCAGGACAGTGAAACACACCTGACGATAAGTTTTCAGAAAGCAAGTAGTAACCGACCCTAAGGTTTAGGTTGGACATTAGGAGGAATYTCTTCCCARAAAGGGTGATTAGACATTGGAAGGAAATGCCCAGAGAGGTGGTGGAGTCACTGTCCGTGAGGTTATTTAAGGAAAGACAGGATGTGGCACTCAGTGCCACGGTCTAGTTGTCAGGGTGGTGTTCGGTCATAGGTTGCACTCAATGATCTGAGGTCTTTTCCAACTTCATTGACTCTGTGATTCTGTAGAATGCCAGTACCAAACCTTGTGTTCAGATAGCCCTTGTATCCGCAGTGGAAGGGTCCTTTCATTCAGGTGTGCTGGGGAATGTGGCGCTCATTACAGCAAAATGCAGGTGCCCAGATCACGTGAGACTCATACATGGCTATATAATTTCAGTGTCATGTCATATGAATTCCTGCTGCCTAACTGAGCATGAATATCTCTGGAAAACACTGGTGCCTGTATCATATGATAGGACAGAGACCAAAGGGCATGCAGGAAARGGAGAAGACTGTGCCCTGGATAGAAATGGTGATAAGAACTGATGTGGCCAGTATGTTATGGGATGTATACCCCTGCTCTTGAGATTGATTAAAAAGAGCAATATTTTTGAGTCAGAATGTGTCATAGCAAAACAAGGATCACATTTAAGGACAAGTCTGCTGGTGCAGAACAGAGCTGGCGTGGAACTGGAAGGCACAGTTAAATCCATGCTGGGGCAGACATGGGAGTCTTCATTTAGCAGATAGCATTCACAGACATCCTTCCAGYCTATTTTATTTGCTGCATCAGCATATTCAGTGTCACTTACACAAAGGAAGCAAGTAAATTGCCTTTCATGAATGGGGAAAAATCCTAGTCTCCCTTTCTCCTTGAGAAATRCAGAAGCCAGTAAAGGTAAGACTACATCATAAATCCCATTACTTGTATTACAACAGTTCCCAGGAAATCTTGGTTGCATGTGACAGAGTCATTGCACTGGTCAAGMATTGCAAAAACATTTCATTAACTTCTAGAGCAATTAGCTGATCTTCATTTCACTAGGTGCACCCCATCATAGAATATCCCATAATTGACATTGCCCTTGAATACAATGGTAGGAAGTCAGGGTGTTCTCACTTTCACAGGAGGGTTTTGCAACAGCCACAGCAGCACAGCTTCACACTGACAGTGTGAACACCAGAGTCTGCWGTGCACAGAACCCCGACTGAATGGTGACACTGGCAGAGTTTTATCTGTCCAATCTGTCCCTGCTGTATCTGAGTCCTAAGGACTGCTGATAACAGCAGGACTGGTTGGGACAACTTGGCTAAGCAGGCCACTAACCCTCTAATTGCAGGTAGTCATGGCWGGCAAAGACTCTGAGTACTTGAGGACTTCTATCATCAAACTCAGTCCTAAGAAATTCTCCTACTTGGTGTACAAGCCCTTGCATGAGCTTATGTAGCTAAATGATAAAGCAGTTTAAATTACTTCTCTCTGCTCAGTTCCTCCCAGTTAGAAAGCTATATCAGAATTGCATTCCTCAGGTAGTCTGCAGCCATCTTCTAATTTCCAGCCTAAATATATTCACAGGCAATCTTATTTCCTTCCTGACACCATTTGTCTGTCTGGTCTATTTGTGACTCAGTCCTTATTTATGACTCACCGGTGTGAAAGATAAGATTTGTGGCTTAGTGAGTGGCCTAATTGCCCCAGCAATGATTATATTAGAAATACTCTAAGGGAACATGTAAGTGCCCTTCTTAAAGTCCAATTAAGGAAATATGTTTACATCTAAACARCCATAAATAAAAATTTTAAAATGTATGTGATCTGGAATTTTCTGGATAAATATTTTTACAATGTTTGCTAATCACCACAGCAATTTTCTTCCTGATCCTCTTGTTCAATATGTGTACAAGGAAAAAAGGCAAGGTGGTGTGGATTATGGGATGATGCTGCCTTCCTCTGTTTCGTTAGGCTCCAGTTGTGGGAGTGACCATCTCTCCTGATGTCCCTGCTGGGCTGTGGTTCCTGGAAGCTCGAGGGAGCCGTGGGCGACTTGGCAGAACAGCTGGAACAAATGGCAAAAGTTATCTTGATCACCCTCGTGAGGGAGCACGTTCTGGCTTTGGTTCATCAGCTCTGCCCCATAAAGGTCTGGCTGGAATTTCAGCTGCTTATGGATTTTGGGATAACAGCAGTGGACAGCAGCCTTTTTCAAAATGTGCTTAGGTCTTCATTCTGCAACACTCTAACCGTGGCTGGATTGAAGATTTTGCAACAGCAAAAATTAAAAGTTTGTATAGGCTGCCTGGAGAAGCCCCAGGAGCAGTTATCCATTACTAGTAACTGTTCATTTTATTATTCTTGCAGTACAAGTTAGAGACTTTAGTGGCAGACAACATCCTCATTGTCCTCAGCACCATAAGAAGCCAGAACAAGTGGCCAATTTTTGTCCACATTTGGTGGAGAAATAGCAAACACTTTCTTGGAAGAGACTCTCCTTTTTTGATGGCACTCTATCAAATCCCAGTTTCAGCTTTGCTATCCACCCTGTATTCCATGAGTGTTATTACAGACTCCGTCCTCAGGTAGCACGGATTAAACACAACRCTGTGTCAGTCACCCAAACTGCGCTGATTTAAGCTCCCTGTGTCACTTCAGCGAGGACAGTGACATTACAGCTACTGACACCAGCACAGGATCGGGCCCTTGGACGCTGTCAATGCCTTTTAGTACCACTCTTCCTGCTTCTTCCTCAGTGCAGGGACATTATTCTGGCTGACTGCAACCAGGAGCCATGCGCAACTCAGCTCCCTTCCTGCACCCAGCTTCCCCAGCTCAGTAAATCCCAGAGGAACAGGGGGTGTGGGAGGGGAGAAGATCCGGCCCTTTAGAGGTGGTTCCATTTATAAATATTGACTTTAATGCTAATTTCATGTAGTTGCTTGTAAAAGTCTTTTAGGCTGAAGCAGAAGGCACACTGCAGATGGCAAGGATATTTTTCACAGTTTTTATGGTGGATAACAATATACTTGACATTTTGCTCATTAAATGTGAGCCTTGGTATGTGAGTAAACATGCTAGGCATCTGTGCTCTAAAATTACCAGTGTGAAAAGCAACAACTCAAATGTTTCAGTCAATAAATGTACAGCACAGAAGCAACATTCAGCAACTTTCTGAGCGCTGTGTGCAAGGCAAGGACTGAGTTTGCAGTATTACATGGAACACTCTAGAACCAATAAGGAAGAAATAACATATTGCTTTACAGTCCATATTTTTCARGGAGAGGAGTACATCCAAAAATCTCTAAAGTCAATGTAAACWCGTGGTAGACCATACCCATCAATTTGTGTTTCAAGGGGAAATAACATGTGCCTTGTCCAGCCGCAAAACTACGTGGGAAAGAAAGGAATGGAGCCAGAAGGAGCTGAAAAGGTGGAAGAGGTGGTCAGTGGAGGAAAAGGCAGTTTGGCATTGGGAAGAACGGTGGAGTGGGACAAGAAGAGGCAGAAGGACACATGTGTGGTGCGGTGTGAGCAACTGTGGTGTGTGACCAACCATGAGGAGACCAAACAGAGGTCTGTGTGGCACAGAACTACCACAGGAACTTTTCTGCTGGCTATYATTGGGTTTTCACACATTCTTTAAGAATGGAAAAGGGAAAGGATGAAAACTYAGGTGGAAAGAAAAGCTCAAAGGGTAAGAAAGACAACTATTGGATATTGAGTAGTATACATGCCTTCTGCTTGTCTTTTAAACATTTTGGAGATATTACCTTTAGATTGCTGCAATTCGGAGAGAAACAAAACACACCTGAGGAAAACAGAATTTACCTTRGGACATCTTGTGATGTCACAACTTCAGGCTCTTCCAGAAACCAATACCATACAGGCAACTACAGCAAGGTTAAAATTTGAAAAAGAAAAGATATCTAGATTGAAGTAARCAGAAGACTGGTGTCTTGTAGTTTTACTCACGGATTTAGCATGTGTTTTGGCACATTTCTTTCTGAGAAGACAAACAATTTGTTACTTGAATCTGTATGATGGAAATGAATATGAAGAAAGTGAGACTTGCCATATGAAATGATGATTTATTTAAAAAAAGACCAGGAYGGTTAAGGTAATGCTGACTTCTTCATTATCCTCCATCTCTCACAGCAGTGTTGGCCTATAAACATGTTTTTTTTATTTCACAATATACACAGATGTCCTCTGCCTTTTCTCACTCCTTCATCTTCCCTCATGTCTCCCAATTAAATCTACCTCCATTCCMGTGTTAAATTCCTATTTTCTTTGACAGCAACTGTTCAAGTCATGTCTCATTTCTCACTCCAAATAAAACTCCCTGAAACTCTTGCTGCCTGCAGGGAGTCAGCTCTTTGGTATATCACATCATGATGTTAGAGACACTATTAAAAAGAAAAGATTTTAAAATCAACTTGAAATTGGAACTCTGATAAGAACTTTGTTACTTGGTTACTTAGTATTTCTTACTGCAGTGGAGGGTTCTGTAACTGAAGCAGTGGATAAAATACCTGTTAATGTAAGTGGAAATGAGTTTACGTCTGTAATTGACCCACCTAAAAGAGATTGGGTGGATTTTATTCAAAAAGAAGGTAACCATTCCAAATATTTTCACCTTTAGACCCATCTAGTCACCCAATCTAAGAATCTCATTCTGAAACCACATTCCCGCACTTCTTTTTCCAACAGATACAGACAATGAAAACCTGAATGAGAACAAAACCAAATAACCAAATCCTGAATTTGTTACAGAAGAGTTTAAGCTAGTGGTAGTCTTGCACATCACACTTAGCAAGATCAGAAGAATTACTGAAATCCCAGAATGGGGTAATATAATTTGCATGAAAAATGTTCATTAGAACATCTTCCTGATATTTGAGATTTTATCCCAAAAACATCTTTGTCTCTTTTCTTAAGTACTTCATTCTCAGAGGTAGGCCCCAATTCTTTTATACATAACATCAAAGCTAGCAGGGTTAACTGCAGTTATGAAGTGTCCAGAAATTACTGTGACAGGTAGGTATATAATTTATAGTGGAGAAATTAAATATGTAGCAAGATCAGTCTGGTCAGATAATTTCTGAAGGTTTAATATCAGACCTGATGGAGCAATGGCCAYCAGACTAGGTTAGGCAGTTGTGTAGATGTCAACATCAAGGTGTGTAAAGTCCTAGAACCTGACATCACCTTCTTGAAAGAGGTATCTGATATACAGTAATAAGTAAAAAATAAAAAAAAAAAACAAATGAGGGGAGCAAATATGTAGTTAAATTAAACAGACCTCAACACTGAACTGAGACCCAGTAATTAAACACATTAATTCAGGCATGTATTTTTCTTAGGAGCCTAATGTTTCTTCATGAAGTAGTATGAATTTGCAAGTCGTGTGAAGTGAATCTCTCAAGATCCCACTGAAATCAACCACATATAATCTGTTGAAAGAAAATAGTTTTCCTTCCATGTCCTCATTTGCTTCAGGAACTATCACATAGGTCCCCCAGAAATCCTAAAGCAACATCTCATAGCTCAGTTATCACGCAGTTTTGAACCGGGACTCATATGTCTCCTGTTTTGTCTTATGTATCCAGTTCAGGCAGGTGAAGAGAATTTGGGGAATGGATGAAACACATTATTGCTTCCCTGTTTGTCAATACACTAGTGCTGTTTCACTGAGGACCCCTTGCTCCTGGGGTAGCTCTGGAAGGTGTTTGCTGAGGCAGAGTTTCATGTGAGGAGGGTGACAGAATGTAGAATTTGCTTACGCTGTTTAATTTTCCTAGAAAGGCTTATAATCAGCTTGTTGTGATGATTGATCTGTTTCACTGCTAAATGCTCTCAGGCCATAAGTCCTCATTCAGCARGGAATAAGTAAGTTCCCATGCTCAATATTAATGTACTCGTTTGCTGACACCAGGGCACTCAGAGCATGAGACATTTAGTCCAGACAGATAGCAGTGAGATGTTTCCAATAATTCCTGATGAGAAGACTTGACATCATGACATAGATTCTATAATTTAGAAGAAAATGTGAGTAGCAAGTTGTCCCATCTTGTCTGTATTGCTTAAAAAGAAATCCTAGATACTTGGAAGGCAGAACTACRGAGCTATGGAAAAACGGACACGTTACTAACATGGCTTTCAAATGGTAAATGTTACTTRCGTGCCTAAGATCCTGAGAAGCCTCAACAGCAAAATGTCAGTATTGCAGTGTGGTGTACTGTGACATAACAGCTTATCCAAATAAAGCACCTCCTTTTGTGATAAAGCATTTCTGTCTGAGAGCCCAGCTCGAGTTGCAACATGCAAGACCCCACCAAATCTCASCTGATACAGGACTGCCATTTACCAGATTACAACAAACCCATGGTGTTGAGGATGCCCCCACAAGACAACAGACACATGTTCTGGGTCAGGATTTCTGCTGTTAGTTGTAATAATGCTGGAAGAAAGATAATGCGGCATCAGGAGTTAACAGTGCACTCATTCAGGGGTTGGCATCCATTCCTGACCATGGYAAGCTTGTGTCCTTTGTGCATACCAACATCACCTTTCTGAATTACTAAGAGGAAAATATTGTCTCTGGAATTCCGCCACACAAAACACATTCAGTACTGGTTTTCAAAAATTCCTTCTTTTTCTCACCTGAGTTGATGTTTTTCCATGGCTGCAGTCAGGTGAGGAATATGAGCACATGGGAATGTGAAGAAAGAATGACTGGCATAGCTCTCCGGGACTGGTGGGATGTCCATCTTGCCATGGACTCGGGCAGGTATGAGGACTAGATGTGCWTCAGCTAGATGAATTTTAATAGATAAGTGCAATTAGTATCTGTCATGGGCATTCATTTTCCTCGACATGGAAGGAAAATGCTTTCACAATTCCTGGACAGAGAATGTGGAATTACCAGTCCCTTGGTAGGATTGGTCTTGACAGAAAGTTGATCTAGCCCACTATTTTCACAGTTCTCGAGGAGAGCWGTGCTGCAGGTCTGGTGGCACTCAGCACATCACAGGGGTGGTTCTGGGTCAGACCAGGGCCACAGCCCCGTGCCTTTCCTGGAGAGAAGGCCAACACATAGATGCTCGTGGGACAGTGTAGCAGCAGATCAAACACAGAGTGGTATTTCCTTCACTAGCTCCCTGTTCTTCATGTTTTATGTCTCAGGGATTCCCTGCATGAGAGTTATCTTCTTTCAATTTAATGCATTTGCCAATCAGCTTTTGCACCCATACAATTTTCAAGTCTTCACAAAATCCTGTGATTAAAGTGAGGAGCTGCTTATTATAAGTTGCATAATGTGGTATCTCTGTCTATTTTAAACCTGTTGCCTGCTGTTCTTTTTTGATATCCTCTGATTACTGTATCATAAAAGAAATCAGGCACTATTCCCTGTCCACCTGTCTTGTGCTTTTTTGCTCATCTCTTGGAAAGAACGTGGCCTTCGTGGGGTGGATGCTAGGTCTGTTACATCCCTGCCTCATTCAGGTCTTCCTGCACTTCTTGAAACCAGGCTGCTTGTGATGAGAGGAATATCTTATCTATCTCCACTTTGTCGTCACTGCTATTTCTTAATTTCACATGCTGTGAGAAGATAATCTTTCTAATGAGACAGAGCCAGAGCAAATGTCCTGAGAAAAGAGAAGAGGATGGGAAGGAAGAAGAGAGCAAWTTTCAAAAATCTCAGCACAGAATTCCTCTTAGGGACTTTCTCTATGGCAAAGGGAAGATGGAGGAAATGCAGCAGCTCCTTTTCCCTAACTGACACCCTCAGCTGCAAAAAGAGTAATTTCAAAAACATTGGAGTTTGTCAGGTCCTGACACAGACCATGACTGCTGCTGTACCCAAAGAGGGAATCTGGAATACTGTATCCAGGGAAAACACCACGAGATCTGTGCCACACAGAGAAGCAGAGGACATCCAGGGATGAAAGCAAAGGCAGGAGCATCCACACAGATCCACCCTGAGGTCTGCACTGCACGCRGATTTATGAATTAAAGAAGGGTGTGGGTTAAGGCATCTCTCTGGATGAATTTGCTGTCTTTATGGAAGTACCATCACTCAGASCAGAAAGGAGCCTTTCACTGCAGGACCTGCTGGGTCTGCACTAACCCACCTCCATGCCAAAGCAAACATTATTCCTGCAGGCCCCTCCGTGCTACATGAGGAGTACAGTTTCAAACCTCCTCTGCTCCAACCACTTTGGGCACTAAATGTGAAACTGCAGGCCAGCTTCTCAGCTGGTTCAGACTGGCTCAGCTCCTTCAAAACCGATGGTGTTCCACTGCCACCATCTCTTTGGGGTTTTGGCCCAATATCCAGCCTTCAGTTCTTTAAGAAGGCAGGTTGGTAATGTCTTTTAACCCATTGCAGATGTTCCTTACCCCTCCCCTTCTTTTCTCCCCACTTTTGCTTTTCCCTCCTGCAGCCATCTCCCCCTTGTCTCSTCAGCTACCAGAGCTCACATAGAGGGCATTGTTAGTTACACTTTACAGGGGGTGGAAAGCACTAAATCATGGGTTAGGAAAATAAAGTTCTTACCCTGCAGCAATCAGAGGCGAGCAATACTTCACCACTGAAACACAGCATGTGCAATGGTGCATTTTAACTGGATTCCAGGGTACAGAAATATTTGCAGCTCTCGAACCTGAATTATACTCACATCCAATATCTCGGATTTTCATATTACTCAAACATAAAACTGTCACCATGTACATTTGGGGCTTAAATTATGTAGAGATGATGTTTTATTGCATAGAATTTGTTTGCATCTCTGTGGAAACCTGGCAGCTATCCCACTGCTGTAGTCCAAAGGGGCAGTGACAATTTAGGAAAAAAGTGGAGAAACAATCCAAGAAAACAAGCTACATATGCTTTGTTATCTAATTGGTTTTTTTAAATTTTATTATTGGAGGGGAAAAACCGCTGAAGGTAGCATGATTAAATAAAGCCTGACCTTGAGCAATTTGAATGACAGACCAAGCAGCAGCATAGGATACTTTCACAGGAATTGACCTTCATCCTGTTTAGGTTCGTGTTTAGGGTAGAGTTAACTCACGTACAGGATTGCATAAGCTACCTGTACGTGGTAACCCTTCAGCCTGGGGGGAAAAATCCTAGCTGTCACCCTGTGCAGCCACGGAGCAGGTAACGACAGGTAGGTGTGATGCCCTGGGATTTTGGTATGCAGGAAAAGGGCTGCAGAAGCTTAGGACTGGACTATGATTTCTCCTCCTATGCACTGTGGAAATGTGAGTTCCTGGACGTGCAGTGGCAATATCTCCTTAGTCCACTTGGTTTGGAAGGGGTGGTGCTGACAGGGGGAGATAAGGTGCAAGATGGCAGGAAAAGGCCCTTTCTGACCACTCCAGGCAGCACAGCAGCAGCCAAAAGAAGACTTTTCTGAGCTCCAACACCTTCCCCTTGGAATAAGCACAGGTAGTCAATAATGAATTGCAAGCCCCAACTGGGACCTTACCTCACCCCCATGAGCAGCACGTCTCTGCTCTCACACATAGCAGAATCCAATTGGTGAAGATGTTCTCCAGCCACCCAGGGGGCAAGCTTGCTGCCTGTTCCTGTGCCAGACCACGTGGCTTTTGCTTCTATATTCTATCTRAGCTGGCATATCATGCCCAGTGTGAAATTTGACGGGAAATGATTCTGCATGAAGGGTCTTGTGTTTTGCTTGCTGAAGTGTGTCTGTTGAAGTGTGTCTTAAACTCTGGGAGAGGGAAAAAGAATTAAATAATGCATGATTTTTTGTTTTTAAAAGGAAAATAATTAGGCATTTCAATATGACTGGACTTTGATAAAGAAAAAAAAAAAAAAAAAAAAAAAAAAAAAAAAAAAAAAAAAAAAAAAAAGAGAAAAATAGTGTATAAACAGCTCTCAACAACATTTCCTCCAGAGCAACAGAAAATTTGTTAGCTGATGTTAATTTTCATGCTTCTGTGGGAGAAGTGAAAAAGGCATGCTGAAAGTGATATTTTTGAGATACCACTAATAAAAATGCAGCATAAAAGTAGCACCTTAATTCTGTGTTCCTGCTGGAGAACACACTTTTTTGGCTCAGGTTTTTCCCTGTCTCTACACTTTGTGCACATAGCTATCAACAAATCTGCACTCCAAATGCTGATGCYAGCACAGCCAGCCTCTGTCAAGACCAGTTCATTTCCCAAACTACACTTCATGCTACCAAATTGTTACCCCAGGTATCCAGTTTCTTTTTCGTGCCCTCACTTCTAGTTTTGGGTGGACCATAGATAWGCAACCACCCTGCTGACATCCTCACAGGTCACAAACAGAAGGGGTACCAGGCAGACCAGATGTTGCAACCTGCCTGGAAATTCTGTGTGTGGTGGTCTGGGGCACCCTTCAGTCTTCCCTGGGAGAGGTTGTGTGAAAAGGAAGTCCATCCCAGGCAACTCTTGTCTCTCCTATCCCCTCTCCTGAGAATTTGGGACAAGCCATCATCCCCTCAGATGCCACCATGCAGGAGAAATCTTCCTCTTCCCACTCACCTCCCACCATCTTCCCACCCCAACATGCATTCGTGTTCAGCACGTCCTTGCTCCCCACAATTTCTATTTTGAGGATGCAAAGCTCCCTGCTCACCCTGCCCCTCCCCCACACCCCCATCTTCAAGTTGAGGTTTTGGGGGGACAAGAGGGTACCTGAGCCTCCCTCCCTCTGTGCTGCATCCTGCAAGACCAGTGTTGGGCACAGCAAATCCACCTGGCCCTGGAGCTAAGCTGGCCCTCATCCCTGGTGGAAAACCCCACTCTCATTGAAGAAAAAGAGCGTTTCCATGTCGGCTGCTCTGCGCTTCACTTGCTTCTCCCCAGAACTCGTGTAACTGTGGGGGAGGGAGGCACAGAAAAAGCTCTCCCTTCTACGCAGAGGATTTGCAGGCACTTGGTGCTTTTGTTACATAAAATTTTACGAGTAGATTTGCAAATATTGAGCACAGATATCATAGGTGGAGSGACTCTGGAAGAAAAGCCCTGGGCCAGACATGTATCAGGGTAAGAGAGGAAGGGAGAAGGAACAAATCTACTGAGCAACCTGTGATACCTTCCATTGATATTTATATGTAGAGCACATGCATTTGTGAAGTGTAAAACCCCTGTAAAGAAACAGTCTCAGAAAGATGTCTCCAGATGCATACTTTTTTTTTTTTTTTAAAGAGAGTACATAGCTATAAAACTCTCCAGCCAATTTTTTATTATTATTTTGTTAGACTGCCTGAGCATTCCTTTGCAAAATGAGCTAATAAACCTAGAAAAACTGATGACACTGGTGCTTGGACAGCTATCAGAGGAAAAGAGTAAAGTATTAGTGTAGGGAGAGAACTGAAACATTTCCAGAACTCCATTAACAGAATGAGAAGTGTTTTCAGAGATGAGCTTCTATATTAGGAAAGCTTTACTTATTTCCTCTGAGATTCTGCCAGTCCCATGGGAGAAAGAAAAGGCAGTGGTGGGGGTAGGAAGAGAAGAGCAGCAAATAGACGGGAATTGATAGGATTATGTGGAGAAAAATGCTTTGCCACTTTTTATGCAGGATAAAAAGGGTATCCTGTCTGAGTACGTGAAGAGCTTTCTTTAATCAGCACCTGCCACACATTTTTTCTGCAGCCTCCAGGGCTGGGACCAGATGGGAGACAACAGTTTCCATCCCTTGAGTCAGTGGTACCCACCGAGGATGGAGAGATAACACCGCCAGCCTCCACACACCAACACTGCAGTGCAAGCACGGCAGCAGGAAAGTGAAGTGCAAGGAAAGTGCACCCACATCCACCCCACACACCCCAGAGAGGGGGCAGGACAGCAGAGCAAAAATGGGTTAGAGGAGAGGTGTCCTTTTGTACCACTGAGCTKTAGCAGCAGGAACTGCTAGAAGCTGAAGTGACAGCAGCAATTAAAGAAAAAAACAACCAACATCTGTTGRTAAGATGTGCTGCTGCAAGTGAGATGTGTTTACAATAGCTGAAAGAGATTAGAAAATTTGTAGTCCTCCCCACTTACTCAATGTGTTTGACAGCTCTCTTGGTATTTTAAGTTTTAGTGTCTTTGCTCTTAACTAGTCAGTTCTCCTTGTTTGTGCAAGTCCTGCATGACAGTGTGGAAAAGAAAACAAAGTTTAGAAAGAAAGGAAAATCTGATTGTAACCCCCTTTTCCCCAAAATGGATTGGTTGTAGCTAGTCATAGCTTYGTCGCTTCTCTTTGAAGAGAAAAGGGAATTTAATTTCTAGTTGATGTCTTTCATTCGAGAAARTGAATCCATGGTGAAGAAAAACCTCTAACAAAAATAAAACAGCCATGATAGGAGAGGTGGAAACTATTTGCTATAATAATATAGAAATCAGTAAGCTGCTGTACAACCATAGCCTGACATCCCAACTGACACCTTTCCAACACTGGTTCCTGGAAACTCTTTCAGTCTCCTTCACTGCTTTCCTTTGTCTTGGTTACCCAGGTTCATCAGTGTGTTCACCACTAAATTTCTGTTTGCTTTGAGTTCACACCTGATTGACATGGATGCAAGCTACAATGGCAGCTTTGCAATCACCACTTTGGTGGGTGGGGCAGGGGCAGGAAGGGGATGCAATCGAAATACAATATGAAGGGTAGCACCTCAGCATACAAAAAACATTCCCTTGTGCTGCAAAACAGCACAGGCTCCTGCAAAGCTGCAACAGAAAATCGCTCTGTGCTCAGCCGTGAGGGACCGGATATCCAGTGAGGAATTTCTGCAATGGATGCAACTGCAGGGCACCAGGTTGAAACCATTTTTGCCTCAAACCTATGCAATCCCAAACTTCTGATGAAGTGGCATTTCCCACCCAGCCCCTACAAGACCTCATCAAAGTGGATGCAATGCTCTTGCTTTTCAACTACATGTTCCTACCTCCCAATAATAAGGGTATTAATAATTAGCTCTCCCACCTCCCTAGGAAAGGCAGCAAAGAAAAATGAGGGAGGAATGCAAATGCGACAGTAAAAGAATTAGCAGAAGGAAAGTGGAATTTAATATGTGGATTTAAATCTGTCCTTGTTAAAGATAACAAGGAGYAATGTATGCTACAGAAGTGTAAAGGAGCCTATCAGAGTAAAGGCAGAGCTACACATCAGACAGAGCTGTAAAAAGGAAATTCTGACTGAGCTTTTGCTCCAATTGCTGCTTGAATACAATGCACATTTTTCAGTCCTGCTTCAGTACAGATGGACTTGATTTGACATCTTCTGGAAAGAATCCACATTTCTTCCTCAATTACGCAACTCCTGGGTGACCATGAAGCTCTGGTCTTATGTGGCCTCTGTGTTGCTCATCACTATATATCCTCGTAATTTCTGAAATACTTTACAGATGTCAACAACACTGATGTCTTCCAGCCATCGGTGGGTTGCTCCACAATGAAAGGCTTCATTCTCCACCCAAATCCCGAGTTGGACACCATGACTTTAAATATGAGGGATGGAAAAGCCCCAGCGTTCCCAGACTTGTTCACAGTTCAGTGGCAGACGACCCATAAAAGCAAAAACAGGGAAAACAAAAACGGTTTCTTCCTTGTATGATGATTATTTCTTAGACCTTGCAGTCTTTACATATTTGTGTTGTGGCTAAGTCCTCAAACAACCTCAGCAGTTAGTCATCTAGATTCTGTTGCAATTTTTAGGATCTTCCTRCTAGAGGCCTTTAAGGTGGAAGGGCTTTCCCTCAAAAGCCTCTTCCATTTGTATCTGAAGGAGAACTCTCCCTAACCTTCCCTACTGAATTTTATGTAAAAGAATAGATTTTGCTCCTTCCTATCTTTATAGGAGTTAGAAAGGGGAGCAGATTACAGGTTATTTTTTTCACATGTTGCATAGGAAAGAGCAGGTCCAGGATATTCTTGTTCCAAAGAGACATAATTGTAGAGACTCTCTTTCGATAGCTATTTATTTTTATCCCTTGCTCACGATTAGCTAAAAGGAGTTCATGTGCAAACTGACAGTACAGCAGAGACACTAGTCAGATCTAGGAGAATTTCCTCCCCTACTAAGAGGCAGTTCAAATCTACTTGAGCAGAAAGGAAAATGTTCACAGTTTGAGATTCAAGATCATATTTGAGCAGAAATCCTTACCAGTCCTTATATACAATTCATTTCTTTTTATTCCTGATAACACACATTTGTATCAGATAATSTGTCTCCACCAGATGATGGTCTTGGCAGTAGGACAGTCAAAGGTAAATGAGAGGAAGTGGAAGGATGGTTAAGCAAAGCTTAGAGGTGAGTGTTTTAGTCCTTCATTTACCAGTACACAACTAAACCCTGAAAACACTTAAAAGAAACTTTATTATTCAGCTCAAATAGCAAATCCCTATGCTTTGTGTATCCTTGTGCTTTGTAAAGCTTCTGACCCCACCTCAATGAAAGTGCATAAGGAATTTTCCTTCACTTTCATTGTAAGGGAGGCCAAACCCCCTGCAATTTAGAAAAACAAATCCAGGCTCCCTTGTGTTCAAGCAGGATTTCTGAGTAGATGGCTGACCTCATTTCTCTTGTCAGGCAGTTTTCTGACAGATAGGGAGCAATGTACCCCTAAGTTCCTCAATCTTCTTTTGGTTTTTGTGTCGAGCAGTTTAATATTGCATGGTGCTGTGGGTTCCCTGGGAATGAAAGTGCAACCAACACACTGGTGAGCTCTGTCCTATCACGTGAGACGAGTTGTAATGAATCACACATTTATGACCTAGTAAAACCTTCGCACTGTCTACTTTAAAGCTCGGGTTTGAGGCATGTACGCTTTGCATTGTCCTTTAGGAGGAGTAAAAATTGATTGCGCTTTTTATTGCCCTTGCAATGATGCTATGGCACCAATTCCTGGACAGGGACGGGCTGAGCAGCACTCAGRCACTGGTACAGGAATAGCTTCGGAGTCTGTTTTCCTTCTCTCTTGGATCTGTTTCAGAGGTTTCACATCAATGCTGTAGTGTCCTACACGGGCAATTATCAGGTCCAATGGATGGTGTGTGTCAGATGTGTCAGACTTGTGAGTATTGTCAGGACACAGCCAAATTTTGTGTTGCCCCAGGCACTCAGCGAGCTGAATCATCCCTGTGTGATATCTCACCRTTTTCTTCTTCTTGTAAGAAGTCCATCGGGCCTCCCTTTTGACTGAGGTGCAGTACATGCATCTGTTGCTACAAAAATGAACATGAAGTTGTCTGAAAGGACTGACAAGGCAAAATATCCTGCTGATTTTCACACGGTTTTGCACAMAGATGAATAGAGATGTGGAAGAGAAGAGGTGGAATGATGCAGAGACAAGCCAAAGGAAAAGTAAATTGGCTTGTGACATTTAATCTGAAAGACTGGAACTTCTTTTTATTTCAGGAATATAAAATGGCCAAAAGCTGACTTCTTTGTTTACTCAAACCACAAGGCATTGTATTACACATACTTAGGGCTTCCTTAATGTCTTAGCAGTTTTTCTTGAAGGTTGTTTTGAATTTTAGGAAAGAAACATTTTTTCAAAACATGGGCAGTAAAATACCCAGGGCAAATGAGGAGATTTTAGAAAAATTCCCTTAAGGAGGAGTATTTGAACACTTTTTTCTTTCTCAATATGCTGCTTAAAACAGGCAGACAGCTCATGGAGGTGAGGTGATTACAAGTACCAAATCTTCTCCATTGAGTTCAACTGAATTAGACATCCTGCTGGCTGTATTTCTGTGCTTAGACATTTACAGATTTGGGCTGTTGCCTAGGGAATTGGCCTCATTAGGAAACTGTATTGTATATAAGTGACTATGAAGTAATTTATACAAACCATGACCGGCTATTCTTTCTGCATCACGGAACAGGAGAAATCCCACTTGTGCCAATTTTTATTTAACTTCAGTGTTAGAACATTGGATGGACAACAGAGAAAGAGTATGTCACATCAGTTACAACCTTATCAACGATAACGAATTGTTAAACATTCTGTATSTCACAGAGGAAAGCTCTTCAGTCTAGAAATACCAGGATTATATGAGTGTCTGAGATAGCACTTCATTTTATTCAGTGAAAGTGTCTCTAAGCAGATAAAGGCATCTAATAAAAGTATTAGCTATGTCAACAGAAGAAAAATATGTCTATATTATATGTGTGTATATAAATATATATATATATATATATATATACACACATATATATAATGTTTTAAAATTTAGCATTAATTTAAAATGCCTAGAGACATTTTCATGTATTTAAATAAAACCAAAACAAAGCACAAACCTTCATCCGAGTCCAAGACCGGAAATTGTACAACAATCCAATTTCTATCTAAGTCAAAACAATGATGGTGTTGACTTTTGCAGACCTTTTATTCTTGCATACATCCAATGTTTTATATAAACACATGTTTTTCAAAAGRATCTATTTAAACTAGGTTAAACTAAACCACTTATAAACCAAATGACATTTTTTAAAAAATCAATGTAAGAACAACTTCATTGTGTAGGCAAGCCYTTAAGAAGTGTCAAATGTGGGAAGCAGAGATTGTAGATGTATTTATCTGATAGTGTTAGCAGAGAGGTCTTCCACACTGCTATTAGTTTAGAGCAGTAATTTGTCAGCRCATCTAACTTTTGGAAGGGATAATTCCCTACTCAGTGTTAGCCATCCTCTGACTTGACATCAGGCTTTATGCATTTTTAAACTTCTTAAGATTCCCTTAGCCTGGTATGTCTGCACAGACAAATAGACAGTTCTACCACGTGCCTGCCTTACTTCTTGGCCTTTACATTCACCAAAACAGTGTGTACCTGTTGCCTCAAAGAGCACAACAATGTCCTTGGAATCTGCAATTGCCAGGTTCCAGCCTCACTGCCAACTGCTGGGTGGGAAAGCAGCTTAGTGAAAGCAGTACCAATACATAAATATTATGTAAATGCATCTGTAATATAAATACCACAATACTGACAGCAGACTGGCAAATGAACGTGGAGAGATTCCTCTGTCAGCATGGTAAAATGGGATCACTGAATGAAAGTYGTGCCTTATTTTGCCAGCTGTGCTGCAGCACGTGCTCCTGGGATTGGGTGGCTGATGTACAATATTATGGGGCTTTTGGGAAGTGGCTGAGATGTAGCCTGGTATATCACAGTTCCTGGACAGTGTAACTGTGAAGGAAGCATGGACATTAATGTAATTGAGATTCTTCCTGTGGTTGTTCAGTACTAAGCTGTCAGAGGAGTTTTTGACCCAGCAGGTGACGAGATAAAAGACTTTCTCTTGTAGGACAATGGGATTGCCAGACAGTGGCTTTCTCTCCTCCATGCACAGTCATGTTGTGGTCAGCCAAGGGATGGATTTCTGGTGTGTCCAAAATCCTGCAGCTTTACTCTCTTTGATACTTAGCATGCCCTGACTTACTCTGGATGTCTGCCATATGTGACAGAAGTCCTTTTTCTCTCCCTAGGTACAAACTTCCAGATTAGATTTTTCTTTCACGTATTGTTTCATTATTTATGTTCTGCTGAAGGAAAGCCAGACACGAAACCAAGACCTTTGCTTTGGGGCAAAGAGGTTTTAGGGAGGACTTGGAAAGCCTTCACATCAGGGAGACCCGTGATGGGGATCTAATATTCCCAGAGAAGGCAAGATTGCCAGTGAGAATATTTGCATTCCACCTATTGAAAAAGGAGAAAGTCCATAACAYGTGGAATTAAACAGATTAAAGATCTGGGGAGCTTTGCTGGGGAGATAAGGGATGGTSATGAGCAGTACTTTATAAAGTAAGAAGGACTCTAGAAGCAAAGAAAGATCAAAAGGTAGTGTCACTAATAAAGTGTTTTTAGGGGTTGAATGAGCTGTGGAGACCTGATCTTAAAAATCACCTTTTTTGTGACTTAGGCATATTTTACAGCATTAACATATACAGACTAAAAAAATTCTGAATTATACAGCTGTTTATCTTTAATAGGATTATAATGGTGACTTTATATTGTGACATGAATAAAATGAGTATGGCTAATTACAATGTCAGCACTACCACCATCTTGTTTCATCTTGTTTAACCTGAAGAGGAGCAAGAAGTGTCTGAGCCTCTGGTTAGTTTTTTGTGCACTTCCTGACCACCTTTTAGATGAATCTTATGCATACTGGAATGGATTGCCCTGCTCTTCTCTGCCTATTTCCATGTAATTGTTGCCTGTAACAGGTCCTTTTGGAAGGAAAACAAAAAGAGGTAAAACAAAACCCAGAAGTACAGTATCTGGACTGCCCTCTTGCTTTTCCACTCTTCCAGTCAGGCATGATTTTAACAGGTTCTATCTTGAGAATTACTAAATCCAGAAATCAGTATTTTATACCATCTGGAAGCCTGATATCCTTGTTTTTCAAATGGCTTTCAAAATGTATCTAATTCTAAATACTCAAAAATTATGGGTGGCTAAAATCCAATTCAGAGCAGAATAAAAGCTAATTGAACAAGGTAAACAGAAAAGCCAATGTATTGCAATGCACCAGGTGACAGGGGGAATCAACACAAAAGAAAGCAATGTCTGAGACCTGGTAATGGAGTGGAAGAGAGAAGATGTTTTCTGGACAGAAACACAAAATAAAATGTAGAAATCTTTGTATAGCAGCTGTAAAGAGTAAGGAGAGCTGTGCAGGGTGTGAGACTTGGGGCAGGCAGGGAGGTGTTTTTGTAGCAGCACTCGGGAGCAGACAGGGATACCTATCAGAGTGGGAAGAGGGTCAAGGTGGGAAATGGTAGCATTTTTATTGCAAAATGCTAAAGAAATATAAATAGAAGAAGTGAGCCATGGAGGCTGAAGAGTTTTGGCAATAGTGCCAGAGGATGAAAAGCAGACAGATGAAGCAGGCTTTTGGCCACCCTCCTCTCCACCCCGGAGAGAAGCAAGTGCAGAAGCTGCAAAGGTGCTGCTGCTTTTCAGCCGAGGATAGAGCCCTTTGCCTTGGGTGCTAGGAAAGACTCCAGTACAAAAAAAAACAGCTTCTCAGGCTTGGCATTGGGTTTAAAGCTTCAGTGAATATTTATCTTTAGTGTGTGCATAAATAAACCTGTGGATATATATACACATACACACGCTCTTTGTTTTCTTTCTTTTCAGAGTTGCAGCAAAAATAATCAACAGCATTGCCAGGTAGCCTTGAGCTCACTGCCTTCTCACAGATATGAACCACTGGTTCCTCAGCATATCCACAACAACTGCAGAGGGTGAAAGAAAGGCAAAATAATATGCACAGTAGAAATAAACAAAAAAAACCTCAAATAAAGGAAAGACTCATCTTCTCTACCTTGTAATTCTTGGGTGTAATACGAAATCAAATTTCTGTTCCTGAATAAAAATATTTGCAGTACAACTTCTGTAGAATAAATTAAAATGAGGGCTATTAATAGTTACATAATAGGCAAGAAAAACACCTAAACAGCTCTGGTTGTGATTGTGAGGAGTTTTCAAAACTTGGTGAGAAAAGGGAATTCTCCACTATCTGTAATCTGGGAGAGTCATTGTGGAAGTGTAGGAGAATTGGGTTCAGAACATCTCTTGGTACTGTAACCAATTACRACTTCTAGTGAATTTAATCCAAAGACAGTGGTATGCAGCCCTTTGGCAAAGTTTGACTCTGCTGTGCCAATTAAGTGTTTTCAAAGAGATGCAGTAGACACACACAGATTGAGGGAAAGGACCCTGACTTTCATGAATAGGCTGATCTTGTGCCCTGTGAAGGAAAGGGATTTTTCCCACTGCTTCATCCGGAAGGAGAAATCCCCACACTTACAGATGCAGCAGACTTCCCAAACCTAACCAAATATTATTATAAAAAATGAATCATTGATCCTTAAATRCATCCCCAGATGTTCATATTGAATTTGCAGCATTTAGCATGCTGAGCTTAATTGTCCATTCAAATCACCCTAACTGAGGAGTGCTCTGCTTAAGGGAGTCACCATATGCCAATATAAAACCTGTGTTAAGTGCCTGGAGAATCCAGCCTACGCTGTTTTACTTTACATCACTATGCATTGCTCTAATCTGAGGGAGAAATAATTGCAAACGTTTTAACTGTGAAAGAATAGGGAGTCATCAAACCTTCAATCATATTTTAATATGCAGTCACACTCCACTTTCATAAATAGGAATTGGAATAATTATAAAGACATCATTTTTAATTGTCACTCATCGTTTATTCGACTCCTTAAGTAGAACACACATTTAATTAATGCCTTAGGTTTTAGCGTCAATTACCACATTAGATGTTCTCCCATACTCATTCCATCTGCTACAAGTAAATACTTTACCACTGCACAGTTATACACCCATATAAGATCATGAGCACAAATTTTCCTGCCTCCTCATGACCTATTGTACAGCAAGTGAAAAATTTTGCAAAACATAGGCACAAAAAAAAAAGTTTTGGCTTGAAATTAGAGATATTTTCTTACAAGCATAAGGAATTTGCTCAACTCGCAGATACTGGTTTAGTTAAGATTGATATGTTGCTCATAATCAAGATGTAGAGCGTGTTTAGGCTCTGAGACACCAGTGTGAGAATCTTTGGATTACCCAACACACAGAGCATGGAACATCTTCTTATTGTTTCATGGTTTCAAGTCTTTTTTTCAGATCTCTTGCATATTTGATAGCCAGTTGGTTTTAAAGGCTGCAAGTGATTTAGATTTGACCACGTTCTTTGGTAAATTGTGCCAACAATTACTTACGTTTGCTGTTGAACAGATAGATCAGCATCCTTATATCTTTTACTCTATGGCAAAGCCTTCCCAGCCTTTCTTGTTGCCCTTTTTTGACCCTTTCCACCTTTTCGGTGCCCTTTTTCTGGTGTAAATCCTCAGTCTTTCAGCTGCAGTCTTTGCACTGCCTCAGACAGCCACCGGAATCCTYGTTCTCAGCGCCCTCAGCTTGTTCATCCCCTTTAGGACTCTCAGGCTCCTTCTCCACACCAGGAGACCCAGCCAGGTTAGATATGTCAACATGTCTCTTCTTCAAAACCATATATCAGCTCAAATGGGGGGAAAAAATAAGAAAAGGGAAAGCAAGGAGAACACACAGGTGCCCCTAATCTGGTCTGGTCCAAGGCAGAGGGAAGGGGAAGGGAGGAACATCCCAGGTAGAGGAAGATGGTCTGAACATGCTGATACTGCTCAACAAAACTTGCTCCCTGAGGAGCGTGTCAATAGGGTACGCTGACCTCTCTGGCACTGGGGCCTTACTTCATGAGAAAGATCAGTTTCACCAACCAATCTCTCYGTGGCAGAACTTGGAGGCCTTTCACTTCCAATTCCTCCTTTCTCACACCCCRCCGAGAGCCCCATGCTGACCTTTGAGAATGGCCAGCACAGACAGGGGGGACCAAAAGTGTTCAGTGTGCCTGAAGCTGGCTTGCCAAACTGCTTGCAGGCRTTTTCTGGGCCATTTACTGCTGCTCTGAAGTTTTTCAAGTGTCCACAGGCTTTAGGTGCAACCGCCTGGGAACATTTCAGCAGGGATCAGGTAATGATGGTCTTTATTTCAGTGATCACGGGGTGTTGGGAGGAAAGGAATGTGAGCGCGGATGGCTCCCCAAAGGTGCCAGAGGCACACTGGCAATTATCTCCCCAAACACAACACCAAATATTTGCGCTCATTGTAGTTAGCTTTTCCTCTCAAAAGCAGTTATTTCCTCTAGCAGATACAGACAAATGAAAATCCCACACTAACCAGGGGTTCTCTGTTGAAGTGGCATCCCCAAACTGGTAATCTCTATTATGACTTCCCCAGCATCTGCCCATTGGGTGGAATGACCTGAAAATCAGGAAGAACAATGAATCCCAGGATTCCAGTCAGCACTGGCACTCCTAATTGCTGTCCTGCACAATGGGTTGCTGTGTTACCCCTGCTAGGGGCTTCTCTGGGAACACTGTCATCTTTTAAATAGTCATTTCAGTCTTTTAAAGTCACCTTAAATAACTAAATACTATGACCTTAGCATTTGCTCATCACCCAGCAATTTCCWAGGCTGAGACAGACCACATGTGTTGCAGAGCTATCCAGTTCTTTAGAACAGGGCTGTGGCTTACGTAATTGGTCATATGATTTTAAAACAATAGCACAGATTTGGACATTCATTTAAAAAGTGGATATCCTAAACATTAAAAAAAATACCCAGTAAGGCTGTATTTTAGAGTAATGATGCATTTATAATTTTTATAGGGTTAAAAATGTTACAGGCTTGACATGATGGTGCTGTAAATGAATGTGCTGTGCAGTGTAAGTATTTTATGAGATGATGYTGAAACTGGGCATGAACTGTGGGAACAAGCAACACAATGACTTGATGAACTTTGTAACAATTGATTAAGTATTAATAAACCTTCATAAATAACAAGTTCAGCCTCATTTCAAAATGAAATTTTACTTAGAAGATTTTTATGAGCCCACAGACCACAATGTAAGATGAACGGCTACGAAAATGAATGTCTCTTCAGGAATTTCAAAAGACCAGTCCTCCGGAATATTTGGTTTCATCATTTTATGTTGACTTGTTTAAGTGCCAAACCTCATTCAGCGAGCCTCCCAAACTGCTGTATTTCTAATAGCCACAAACCTCAAATTTTGGAGGCAATTTGATCACATTTCATATTCGATCCAAGCAAGGCCTTTGAACTAACCTGTCTTGGCAATGCTCAGCCTTTTCTATTAAGTAACAGTGAAAAATATCAGTTTCTTTCAGATTTTCCATATCCTCCATCACAAATCTGAGCAACCCCCTGACCCATAAACCCCAAGAATTTATAAGAGAGTTCAGTTGTAGAGGCCTCAGTTCTGGCCACCCATAAACTACCCGATGAAATGACATTTTTGTTTTGTTGTGTGTCATCAGTTCTTTCAGTTACTGAATGAACCAGATCTTATGTTCTTGGTACGTAAAAATAACAAACATAAAGTTCTGGTGAGAAATAGGGGACAGAAGTGCATTAAGTAGGAAACATCCACTGAGTATTATGCCCAGCTACTCATTGCTCTGGGACAGAGAAAGAGCTGCTGAAGAAGGAGGAGAGCCAATCCTTAGAGCTAAYGCTGCATTTTAACACACTGTCACTGACCACATCCACATCTGTTCCCTATTGGGACAGACTGGCACCTAATGTTTCTTCATTTAAATATTTCTAACTTGATAAAAACAGAACAAAAACTTCAGGAAGACAGTTTGCAGTACAGGTACTGACGAAGGTGATGTTTCCCCATTTGCCCTTGTGTGAGTTTGAAAGAGGATTTGTTCTGATGTTCACTTTCCCTTTCCCACATCCATCACTGCCTTTTTTTCCCAAATGATGGCTGCATTGTGACCAAGCTCTGTGTGCTCATCTAACTCCTTCTAGCAATTCTTGTAATGGGCTGAGCAGAAATGGCACAGGAACAAAAGATAAAGTCAAAAAGCAGGAGATACTACCCAAAAGCCAGGAGCTGGGCATTTCTCTACTGTTTCTGAGACTCATTATTCTTTCTGTCCACTACATTTATTGCCATGGTGTTTAGGAATTTGAGCCCTGGATTCCCATAATGAGCTATTTCTATGAAGTGCTGTATAGAGGCAGAACAAAGAGATGGTACTTCCTTTAAGATCTTACCGTGGACAACAGCAGATGGTGATGAGCAGACAGAGGGGGAGTACAGGAAAACAACAAGACAACTGTGAAACTAATTAGGATTGTAAAACTCTGGACAAGTCTGGTCACAATAGAAATATTAGTGGGTTTGGAGGGTACATTATTTCAGCTTTACAATCAAAGAAGCAGCAACCAGAATAGATCTGCAGGCAATATTTTACATGTACTTGTTTCTGAGAAGGGAAAATCTGGTAGAATACACTTCGAGTCAGTATGCATGTATGCAAAATATGCAACCTCTGTATGAAATGAACACTTTCAGTTCCCTTTTTTTTGTTACCCTTACATTATTGCAGACAAGCCAAAATGCAACTCTGTTTAATTCTACACTTAAAAGACATTTAACTATCCTTTTCATGAATTCAGATATCCTGCAAGGGGCAAATGAATGTCCTGATTTTTCCTTTTCTCCTATGCAGCAATTGTGCTTTTTTGTAGGGATGCTGCTCACATATAAAACCAAATTTTACTTTTCCCTAGACAGCATTTACTTCTTAAAGTCTGCAATATCCCTATGAGAATGATACTTAATGAAAAAAAGCCCAGACACTAYTTCTTTTCAGTCTAGAAATTACAAACTCTGCTTCTCTTCCCAGCACCATTTTATTTCTCCCTGAGACATCCACATACTGTCATTGTCTCCATATTAGTCACGTCTCAGAGATGGCAGAATCAGCTGCAAATTTATAAACTGCCTTTATATCTTTGACTGTTTGGGCTTCAGATTCCTCCCTGGTTCTCCTATGCTGCACATTTTGCCGGTGCTATCCGTCACTCGTGCTCCTTGCTGTTRTCTTTGACAGAGAGCTTTTCATTAGAAACATCCCTTCCTACATCTTTCTTTGCATTCCTAGCTTGCTTCAAGTTGTTAGTCTATATAAAGCAATGCAGTGCTCCTCTGTGATTTATCTGAGCAGACCTTGGAACCATGCTAATCGCCAAGTTATGACTGTCTGTGTATCGGGCAAAGGAATGTGTGGGTAGCATTTGTCTGTGCAAGGAGGGAGGGAGTCCAAGAGCCAGCCATTAGGATATTATTAACTTTGTGTCTAAGGTTGAAATGTTAACACGTCTCTTCAGTGCACTGAAAAATGCCCCTGAGGATTTTGCCCAAAGTTCCAGGCTTTGATAGCAAAAATACCCCACGACCCCTGCTCCAGCTTGATTTTACAGCCACCAAGGCAATCACTGACATGCCAAAATAATGATGATGTGAACGTATTTCTGAGCTAAAATATTGGCAGAGCACATCACGATTACACACTAGTTTACACACTAGTTAACCTGTATTTTATTCATTTTCTAATTCTAGTTACCAGGTAATTTTCTTCAGATCCAAAGAAGAATCAGAAGAAAAAAAAGTGGTACACCATTTAATGTCTGTTACAAGTCTTTCCAGGTATATTGTATTTGCAGTAGTTTACTACAGGGGAAAAAGGCTTGTTATATGGATTTCGGTAAATGCTGAAACACTTGTATATAAGATATACAATAAGATTTGTTATATATATTTAATGTTGCACATAGATATATATATACATATATATCTATATCTATATGCGTAAAAACACTATATATATTTCACACACACATAATAAACACACATACACATATATACACACATATATATATGTATATATATATATATATATACACATATATATATATATATATACACACATATACATATACGCACACACCATCTTTTTGTCAGCTTTGGCCACCCAAACATTAGATGTCTAAATCAAAATGATTGCTTAAATTGCCTCTGCAGTCAGTGAACATGGGTGACCTCCCCAACAGACTAGACAGGACTACATTCCTTACTTTTAGACAGTGTGGCACACATTCAAGTAGTGTCACCTGATAAGTTCAAACAAAATGAATAAAATAGAAGATTACAGAGGAATTCATGTTAATATAACTTTTCATGTAGGGCCCTAAAATTTTTACACAGGTCCAGATCTTTTCAGATCAGCTGCACTGATCCATAGTGCACTGGGGACATCGTCACCAAAATCAGTAATACTTGTAAATGGAGTAAGGTGCTTCCAGGCACTGGTCCACAGTGTTGGCACAGAGTAAAGCCCCATACTGAAGATTTGAATGCGTGCTCTAACCTACTTAATATATATTGTGATCCTCGCACCCTTTTTTGAATACCTCTGTGCACAAGCAAGTTAATAGTCAGCATGAGAAAGTGTATCAGCACAGTCTCCAGTTGTCATGCTTACAGCAAAGATTGAAAGAGTTTTCTTAAGTAAAAGAACACGTGAGAAACACTTTGTGTTATCATCTGTTGTAAAAAGTTGTAAAAAGACGCTCAGGGCAAAGTCAGAGACCTTTCATTGGACCTGAATATCATCTCTTCAGTGGAATGAATCAGATGGCTGCTCATGATTCCTCAATTTTACTACCGTTGSGCTCTTCAAAAGCCAGTCTGCATTTCTATCAAAAGAGATCAAATCCAAGTAAGACAATGGTACAAAGCTGCACCAGAGGATGTTCAGTTTGGACATCAGGAGCATTTCTTTACTGAGAATGGGATCAAACCCTGGAACAGGCTTCCCAGAGAGGTGGTCATTGCCCAAAGCCTGACAGTGTTCTAGAATCATTTGGGCAGTGCMCTTAACAAAGAGCTTTAACTTGGTCAGCCCTGAATTGGTCAGGCAATTGGACTGGATGGGTGCTGTAGATCCCTTACAAATACTCTGTTCTATTCTACTCTAAACAGAAAAATCTTAGCTTAAGAGAGATGCCATTCACCCTGCCATTTTCTCCAGCACTCTCTGTTTCCTGATGAATGACTCAGTCTGTTCTGTGTTTCTGAAAATGTGCCTCCTGCTTGAGCCTTGGTTGGGAAGGAAATATTTTATTACGAATGAGCATATATTAGTGACTTTTTTCTATCTGCSTGTGGAAATATATTATTTTGCAGTCAAAAAAAAGTTGTCTGCAATGAAACTTGCAGAAAACTATTAGGAATACCAGCTTGAAATATCTTTAACTTTGGRTACATCAGGAGGGGTAGTAAATAGAGCATGGTGTGCAACTGCCTTCCTTTTACGCATTTTTCAAGTATATTTGCAACAGCCAATTGCAAATTTTCAAAAAAACAGTAAAAAAATTAGTAATGACTATTGCTGCAGATTACTTCCTGAATATTTTTGGTAAATGATTTTCTGGCCTTGAAGAACCTGAAGGGGAAATGTTTTTAGTGATGACTAAAAGGAAGTACTGTGCTCCTGGCTTTTTTTTTTTTTTTTTTTTCAGGGGAGGGGGATTTTCCCCAGTCTTTTTACAAGATACTGTTTTTATGGGTAATTACTTGCCTTAGTGCTGCATGTAACACTCCTGTATACAAAGCATTACTGTCTGACCTCCTTGTTAATTATGCTAAGCAGTACAGCTGCTTTCCACCAGCCATGGAATACAACAAAATAGCTTGCCTGCCTGAGGACATTGGCTTCCTGAGTCAAGAGAAAGGCAGAAGCAAAGTTTGACCTTTAATCTAAAGTTTAGATACGTGCTGAGGGTTGCTGGAGACAGGGCTTCCACTCATGCTCCGACACTGCTGGCTCCAGCATCGGCACAGCTTCATCAGTAGCCTGGGCTGGAGATAAAGTCCTTTCTCCTTCCCCAAACTGGAAAGTGCATTTGATGTAAGGAAGATAAATGTGGCTTGAGCACCAACAACAGGTCCCCAAAAGGTTGATGAGCTCCTCTTTTCTGAACACTGCCTCCCTGGCACTTGAGGAATTTTTGGAGAGAATATAAATTTATAGGTGATACCCTATGGAAGAAAATTTCATCACAGCCTGAAAGAAGCATTTTTGAAGAATGGCTAAGTGAAGCTAAAAAAGGCAACTCCTTTGATGCCATCTGGTGCTGCCCATTAATCAGACAACTATTCTCTTTTAATTAGGGACTAGCCCTGGTACGCCTTGTTATATCAGTATCATCACAGACAGGGATACAGAGAGCTCTCTATGTTCTTAATTTCCACTTTGTCCCCTACTACACAATAATTTTAAAGAGAATTCGTTTCCTACAAGGCGTGTTAAGTGATTTCAAACCTTTGTTGTTGCTATCCTTATTCCAGGTAGACTTGAGTAAAATAAAATGCTTCTCTGTAGCATTAAGCTTGAACTAGACATTATAGCTGCCAGGACACTTTATAGATCAGTGTGCAGATTTACTTTCCATGTTTTCATRTGATGGACCTGAGACACAGAGGAATTGTGTCCCCCAAATTCATAGTGATTGGAAAGTGAGTGCCTTGAGCTCTGCTTYTTCGTCTCTGAAAATGTTGGACAATATTCCTACCTCTGGTGGGAAATGGGGTCAAGTCTTTCTTTCCCTCATAACTTAAAAAAAGAAAAAARAAATCCAACCAGAACCAAAATCTTTGTGGTCATGATGATTACCTGGGAGTATTCCATCATCTAGGAACARCTGCTCTGTTATTTTGTGGGCTTTYCTTTGTCATTGTGGTGCCAGAGAACTTCCAGCAGACCGAGGAAAAGACCCTTTCTGGGTCCATTTTCCAGATGCCTCTCAGATGAAGAGGATGATTTTCCTTCTTGGCCCTTTGCCACTCTGTTAGCTGGGCTGCAGTGAGCCATGTTTATAGTTCACATGGCTGAAGATAATCCCAACAATACACACAGTATGAGGAGAGTACAGCTGGACTGCTGGGAAAATAAAACATCGGAGGATGAAAAAGCAGAGGAGGTGGGGGTTTGAGAGCTTCAAGCTTTTCCCCCTTCAGCCAGGGTAATCAACACAGTCATAAATTAAAAATTTATTCCAAGACAACACATAAGTTACTCAGAAGTCATCATCATCACAGGGCTGTTGTTCACAGAGTCCACACRGAGTTGGAGGGGAAAAAGCGAGTCTGCAAAGGGAATTGTTATTTTTATCAGTAGTTAGTCATTATTTGTGGTCTTTCCAGATAAGAAGGCAGAACATATTACAGTAGTTATCACCAACATTATCTGCCATTAGACACAACTGAACTATATTACTGCTTCTATTTTTTTATTTGTTTACATTTTTCAGTCTCAGRGCCGTTACACAGAACTCAGTTCCATAAACTCCCTTTTTTGTCTTCCTAACTATGTAKAAATAATTTTCTAAGTAACAGCTTTTTCAGAAATTAAAATTAATTTTTGACAATTTTAATTAGTGGCATAAAACATAACACTGATCTTGTGTGGAAAGAAAATACTTTTAAATTTTGTCTATTCAAGTATAAAATAATATTGATACATGCTTCTCACTAATCCAGAATTGAACTTTATGATCTAAAACTCTGTTGTATCCATTAGCATTATTTTTTAGTACCAGAATATAAATTCTATAAGGTAAAGAATGCACTTGATGGGTTCTGTTCTACTTTAAGGCCAAGTTCAATAAATAGTGTATAAATAACATATATTGGAAGAAAAGTATCATTGAAGATCATTGAAGCCAGCATTGCATAAATTTCTGTGACATTCTGTCTTTTCTCTGGACTRCTTGCCAGTCATTAATTCTTTCCTACTTTTGCCTGTAAATATAATTTGTTGAAAAAAAATTTGCTGGCTGGTTTGGGTAAGTGGTGTGTCTGCCTCCAGTTATTTTCCAAGTTGTTTGCTCGGGTTATTTACTGGCTTTATCACACTGTGCTGTACTGCATAATTGTAGCACCTGGACTAGAGGGCTGAAAATGTTTAACAGAATAACGTTGAAGAGCAATTAGAGAAAGGAAAAAAAAGGAAACAAAAGCCAGTAAACGAACCACCTCTTGCGATTTTAGATCGGATAAATATTTTAAAGGAACAAATACTGTGACACTACAAACAGCTCAAATAACAAAAGCTGCTGCCCTACAAACAGCTGTGAGGTTGTTTATTCACATATACATTTGTAAATCTTCTTATCATTCAACAGGCTCCTGGGATAGTCCAAAACGGTGTTTATCAGGTCCCTATAATCATAAAAATCCCTGAGAGTTAGTCCTGGAACTGAGTCAAACAAATACTTGACTGATCAGCTTCAAACACCAAGTCTTGTTAACTTCCCCCTCCAAATCTCTACAAAACTTGTTTTTCTGACAGTGGAAGTCCCTCTTTTCTTTCTGTTGCCACAAACTGCTTGGTCTGGGACTATATGCAGATTTAAGCTCTATCAAAGCAAAAATTAGAGACTAGACAGGTACATATTCTTTCTCATATTCCTTCACTTTAAGGATTGTTAAAATGTATGGGAAACATACCGCAGGCAGCTTTTGCCTTTTCAGAACTTCCCCAGCACAATTTTTCTTTGCCCACTCAAGGTCTGTGTGGTAGTTACATGGTATGATGAAAATCTGAATTTATCACAGACTAATTCACATGACAAATAAAACTTACATAAAATAAAATAAATAGACTTCTGAATGATTTCTAAATGTAACACCATTTCTTTTTTTTTTTTTTTTTTTTTATAACAGAGAGAATGTATGAAGTTACCATATGGCTAAAATTCTCTTGCAAATTATTGGGCTAATTTGTAACTTATTTTTCTGGCTTATGACCTTAGGAATTTCAATTGAAGTCTCAGTTTCCTACCCCAATCTTTACTGTGTTCCAGGACACACCATTTGGATACCACTGGCGAGAGCAGAGCATATTAAGGATGGTTTGCTTTGAAAATTTGGCTTTCGGGAATTTTGAAAAACAGGAAGTAACATCAAAATGGGTCTTCGTTGGTTTTCTGTCTTTCATGTCTACATCATTAGTTATTGATCTGGGTCCACAAAAGTAGGATAAACCATTTATTTGCTTGAGTGTTTTAAATAAATTGCTGTACAAAGGACTAMAGCTGGGTGAAAAGACAGTGGTTGGCCTTTGAACATAAAGTGKCTGAGTCTCAGCGAGGGCCCACGAGCTAGAAATGCGCAGGAGTTGTGATGGGAATCAAAWCTGACCTTTTTATTTGTTCCAGGAAAATCTTATTCATCTGCAACACCGAAAATATTCCCCATGCCGCTTTTGTTTCAGCAAGGCTGGGAAACAGGAATACAGCAGCAGCAGCAGGACAAAAGCTATTCTTGCCGATTTCCCAGCTCAGCTAAACTCGGGACCAACTGGAAAGCCCCTGAGAAAGCCTGGAGATTCCCAGAATAACCAGGAGGCTTCAGGAGACTTGTCCACCGGGAACAGGAACGGGAAGGTCAGGCTCGGGAGGCACCAGGAGCAGCCGTCAGTGGGGTATTTCTGTACAGACGCTTCCTGCCAGGGCTGAAACAGCCAACAGTGAAATACGTGACTCTTCTAAGCAAGGCTCTCCCAGCCCCGGGTTGGTGCACTTTGCCCGCAGAGGTCAGGAGCAGAGGAGCTAAGGAGATTGTGTGGGATATAAGTCGCTGGTGGACGTGGCAGGCTGTCCCTTATATAGCAAGCACCGCTAAGTGGATAAGACAGGGTGCCAGGGAGCGGCGTCACTGTGCCAGCCCTATTTCTGCAGGGCTTGCCTTGCAGCTCATGCAGCCTGCTCCGGGTGCTTGTACAGGGATTTCCTGTGCTGCAGAAGCACCCTGCAAAGGCCCTTTGCAGTCCTAGGTCAAGGCTTTGCTATCTACTGATAACAAAGATACTTCAGAAGCGATAAGCATTGCCACTTCTACAGCGCAGCMCTGAAGGATGGAGAAGTGTTTGCTACTGTTACCTGTGCCAAAAGGGTGCTGTGGTGTCTAAATCACATCAGTCTGCCATTTTTCATATATTTTATGTTTTCCTACTTTCTTTCTGTTGACATCCACAGTATGCTTTAATARGTTTACCCAGAACATTACTATAATAACACTGTTACAGTTCATTCTATGGTGCTGCTGTTAATATTTAATGGAAAACGAGACAGGTGTTCCATTTTATGAAGCAATAATATCCTGACTGGATAAACTATGAATGCTGAAGGGTTGAATAGTTTTGCCACTACAYGGGAAGGAGATTATTGCTAAGGGAAATAGGATGTCTACTCTATTTTCCAATTCTCCAGTGTCATCCCAGTTTAGGAAAAGACAACACCTCCCAAGCAGCCTGMCAATCCAGTTTGCTGTGATCACCTCCCATCTTCCATGTTGCAGAAACTCTCCTGTGGAACTTCAGCTGCTTAGCAAATAAGCAAGGAGCAGATCCCCTATCTAAGGCAAGAATGGAATTGTGTTATTTACTGCCCACTTCAAAATTTATCTTTKCTAAAACTAGAGCAGGGAGAACAAAAAAAAAAACTGTGTGCAGTTTAGTTCAGTGTGAAGGAGGCTGCTGCACTGCAGGGTCAGAGCATCAACTGCATCTGACACAAGTCAGCAGAGCTTGGGTGCTGGGATATGCTGGGTACRAGTTTGCCTAATTGCATAGTGTACTCAAAGCCTCCTGAAATGAAGCCAAAATGAGCATCTGTGCTAGAAATTCAACCCCATGATCAGGGTCTTCTTTGTTCTGCCTCTTGCAGAATATGAGGTTTCATTTTAGGTTTTAACCAAAAGGCTTCTGCATTTGTTATGGGATTTAGCAGACGGTCTAAGAGAAAATGAATAATAATCTTTGGACATTCTGGAGCTGAACATCTACAACATACAAATGCAGAGAAACCCAGTGACCCTTGCTTGTCCTGAGTACTCATATCTATATCTGTCAGAACTATAAAAAACAAAGCCATCGTAGTTTATGGTGACACAATCCCATCATAGTTTATGGTGACACAATCCCATCATAGTTTATGGTGACACAATCCCATCATAGTTTATGGTGACACAATCCCATGTCACATGTGAACATAAGACTCCCAGCACACCCTCCTGCTGTGTGCATTTCAGCCCAGACGCTTCATCACGCACGTGTGACAGGACCCCCTTGTTTCTGCCTCCACGTCAGACAGAGCTGCTCAGSCTGACTTGTTTCCCTCAGGTGCTCAGGTGTTGCAGTGAACAAGTCCCTGATGGAGGAACCTCATTTCCTGCCCCATTTGTGAGGTCAGCAGGAGCCTGGAGAAGCTGTGCAACCTCCAAGCAAACCCAGGGGTGCAAGAGGTCAACCTTTTTTTGTGGTCAGCCTTTCTTTCACCAAATTGGTTCCTATGTTCCTGTTACGACAATGGTCATAATTAGTACAAGACTCTTAACATTCCAATGAAAAACAAATGAGTATCCAGACTTCAGCAAGTTCACCTGGTTCTATCCAAAATGGGGCCTGAAGGAAAAGATAAACAAGAGATGTGGAGAGTCACTGAGTCATGCTAGTACAGGCAACATGGCTGAGCACCAAACAGTCCCTTTATCAGGAGATAGTGAAATGGCAAGAGCTCTGGCAAAGTTTTGCTTCTCAGGGTAATTTTCTTATTATTTTGAGGAATCCTTGAGGGTGGTARCATCAGTGGAGAAGGTCCCAGAACCTGGTGCTGTTGTTTTGAATGGCTCCATTTTCCCTGATCTAAATTTGATATTCTAAATATATAAGTAACTCTGCACATCACAACTGACACAGCCCTTTGGTACATAGAATACTAGGATGTATGGCTTCCCACTTAAAAATATTTGATACTTTACTTCTGCAGCTAAAAGTTGTGTTTTAAACTGCCTATGGGATCAAATATATGCAGTGAAAAGAAATTATTCTCTCAGGGTCCTCAGGCTTAGTTGTTCTTATGCCAYTTGAAAATGCAGTTTTGGGTTATCATCTCAGAAAGTTTTTGCTGATTGCCCATTTTACTAGGCTAGGTGTAGGAGGAAGAAAACGACCACATRGTTTACATGGTTAGGTGATGGGCCTGTGAGAAGTCAGACAAAAGGACACGTGAAAGGGGGCACATCATCAGACATGGCCTCTAGATTTCAGGGAGCTCATGGTCTGACCAATCACCCCTTCAATGTTCTCTATCCAACACATTTTGACCATGTCTTTTTTTTTTTATGAGCAGCAAGTTACTGCCTGTGTCAGCATTTTGAAACTCTCCTGTAATTTTCTTTACTTTATAGGTGTCTCGGTTTTGAGACAATTGTTTTCAGAGAAAAACGTTCCAGAGAAACGTTTCCCCTGAAATGAAAGTAAATTTGATAAATTTTTCCCCCCCCCACCAANATAGGGAGATGGAGTTTCCTGTGGTCTTGTCTGTAACTCTCCCAGCTCTGAAAGGTGAATGCTTTTGAGTGTAGTTGAGCTATTACTTAATTATGTYGTGACTGATAGGAAGGGGCAGGTTGCTATGTGATGCCTTCTCTTAAATTTCCTGGCCTCATTTCTTTCCTGTTTCCTCTCAAAACAGAGCTGTCGTCCACTGAAAATGAAAATTAAAAAGAATAACCACAAACTGCAGCTCCAAAAATCACAGTAGCAATGATAGAAGAATGTACTCTGAGCAGCATCAKTTTATAATTAAACCATTTGTCTTTCAGAAAAGGTGTCTAGGCTATTCTTGTAGGATATATTTTTTTTATAAGCTTTATTTTTTGCAGATTTCTTTTCTGTTGGAGAACAGAGTATTTAAACACAGTCAGTAGCAGCAAATAATCTCCTTTCACTGCCACTTTTAGCTGATGCTTTTGGGACTTTGGCAGACTGCAATGTTCTTTCAGCTAATGGTTAAAATCATCACTACATGCAAATGCTCCTCATAAATAGCTCCAGGATCTGCCTCTGCAAGGTGCTGCGCAGCCTCAGCCCTTACCAGTGTCAAAWGGGAGTTTGGAAATTATCTCATCTCTTGGGATCAAAGGACAGAATGGGCTGAATACTGAGCTTTAGGCTCAGTGATTTATTTTTCCTGCAGTTGAAGTATTCCTCAAGTTACAAAGCAGTTCACAGTTTGAATGGTGTCAATTTGAAATCACAATTCATCTCTTCCTAATTTTTCCCAGGATCCAGTGACTCAGCAATCAAACCCCACTGTATTAGAGATGATGGGACCCTCCAATGGGAATTTTAGGCCATCTGGCACTTTGCCTGGCTTCAGCTGGATGCCACTTTTCCATTCTTCTCTYGGCTCTCATAAGAACTAAGAGATTTTCACACAAAAATTCTCAGCCCACCTGACCCCRTGGGTCAGAGCCTCTGGATGGTGAACTTCAGCACAATCCCATCAAAGCCACCAGAGAAGATGTGGGCAATGGCTTGGAGACAGCTCCATGCATCAGTGCTTCCTGCCCTCCAAAACCATTTCATTCTGTCCATTCAGCCCTTGCCCTGCCTTAACTCTGTCTCTGTTGTCTCCCTGGCTTCTCACAAGTTATGGAAAGCKTTTTGTGCTCTCTTCCCTTCTATAGCCAGCACTTCCTGATGGTCCAAGTGCCTTGCATTTCGCACAGCTGGCCTCTAAGACAGTTGCAGCCTCGGGCGCGGGCTGGGTAAATCGGSTATGGTCATGATTTATTTTTGGGATGCAGGAGTATGCCCACATCTCAGCAGCTGTGAATGCTGGCATGTGCTGGGGACAGGAAAGGTTTACATTGCCTGGATTCCAGGGGACTGATTTAGAGCAACTCATTTTGAGTCAGTTGGCCAGATAAAACCCATGCCGACTCACCCAGGAAAGCCACCATCTAAAAACAATATGGTCTCATCTTCAGCTCCTGGGCAGTGCCCTYACAAATGCCAGCCCTCTCTTTGACTCCTCTTTCTGTCTCACCCCCACTCCCTGGTGGGCAGAGGACAGCRAGCATATGCTGGGATTTTGTGTTTATTTTCCGTGTGTGTCTATTACATGTGTTTTTCTGAGGAATGCCAACCCACCTCTCCTATCAACATATGAGGAATCAGAGCTGTGCAGCTCAGCAGCMACGTGTGTTGATGGAGAGATGATTTGGGGTTTGTTTTCCACAGAGTCAGCAACCCCAGACCACAATGAGACAGCAGGTGATTAATTCTTGTCACTTTTTGGAACTGTGACCAGCCTGTAAAACATTTCACTTGAACACAAACAAGATATGATGCAATGATTAGGGGAACAATTAAAACTCTGAACAACTTCTATTTAATGACCATAGTAATGACAGCAATGGCAGGACAGTTCACTCTCTCTGAGCATGCATTTCTTAGTGACAACACATTTCAAGCTTTAAAGCACCCTCGTGGCTGTGATAAATGAAACGATTCAATAAATTAAACATGGTTTGGAGAGAGAGAGAGTTGGTGAGTGCTGGCTGATACTTGGTTCATGTAAAAATAAAGCAGCAGCAATCCTGAAGCCTTGCATTGTGCTCGTGGGGAGGCTGGCTGGTGGTGCAGCGTGAGGAGGTGCTGTAACCTGCTTAAGCTGCCTTGCAGGAAGCAGCTCTGTCTCCTCTGCCCCTGATTTGCTGCATRACAAATGCTATCTCCCCTGCACAGCTGGGAATAGAGACACGTCCTGAGATGGCAGCTCATGAAAAATCTGGGTGGGACAGCATGTATTTCAAAAATGCCTGATGCAAGTAAATTGCTAAAGCAACCCCTTTTTATATGATGGTTTAATTAAAAACCATGATGTTTCTGCATTTAGTATGATTCACAGTGCTTAACAGAAGACTCCTTTTCTGAGCCAGGGAGAATTCCTCCACTTTATGATTTATGCAGGTTTTTCCTCACTGGTGTAAGGAGCAGTGGCAATCCCTTGTCTTGCTCCTGAGCTGGCAAACTCCWGCACTCCAGTGTGTGAGAACTGGGGGCAAGGTGAATCACAACCAAAATCATTTCTGTCCAGATCTGGAGCCYGTCTGCAACAGGCTGAGGGTTCCCAAAGGTGCCAGACAGAGTGGAAGGTGACCCCATGTAACACTGCCACCACAGCAGAGACTTGGAGCAAAAGGTGCACAGTCATCTTGCTGCTATTGAGGGAAATTTCTGGAAACTATTGCCATCCTTAACATTTTTAAAAGTATGTTGGTGTCCTGAGCATTTAAACTGTGAGGGAATTGGACCATGCCTCTCTCTCTAGACTGTAAATAATTTGCGGCGAGAGCTGTTTTTATCACTGTGCTTCAAACAACACTCAGCATATTGCTGGAACCAATTATATAAATAAATTWTATAATATGTCTTTGGATAACTTAAATACCATGCTGAACAGTCAGTAGTTGAAAACTGAAAGATGCCCAAGCCAAATTTGAAAATAAGGAGATAAAACACTAGATGATTCAGTCATATTTAGTATAGATTTTATTTTCTGTAGCAGCCTGGTAATACAGAAAGATATTTGCATTAAATTACCATTGTTCCACAGAACAGATGTTTTTATATTACTTTCTTTATTGTGTTTAATAACATATTATAAGATGTGCACYAATCATAACACATTTTTAAAAATTTTCTGTAGATGCAACATTTACTTTTGATTAAACTAATGTGCTGGGAGTTTAGGGTATCCCAATGTAATTTAATGTTATTACTCTGCTATTTTGGTGCAGTTAATTGAACTGCAGAACAGGCTACTTCAATAAAACATGAAGAATGTCTTTCGTTGTTTCTGAAAGTTAAGGTAAACTAATTTACTCCTAAATGGTTTAGTGATGAGTATCTCACACTGTTAAAATTAAAAATAAGTAATATTTCCCAACTTAAGCAWAGTTTCTTGATAGTGGCAAAATGCTAATTCTCAAAATACGGGTTACAAAACAAAGTCTGTGATTCCATAGCAGATATGTTGTGCTGGGGACACCATGAATATAAACAGTTTAAAATCCATGGAGCTAGAGAAATGGAAGGTCAAGCTTTTTAATCCTTTCTTATTCATGGATTCTCTCTTGAACATGAAGGAGAAGTAAGTTTCTCTGTGCTAGAAGACTCTGTGTAGAAGAGAAAAAAATGAAATAAAAGAGAGTAACAGCAAGATCAGCTGGTTTCAAAGTAAATGATCCCAGTGAAGGACGGAAGTGGGAGAGCAGTAAAAATAAAATTATCGTGGGTAAAGAAGGGAAGGCAATAGTTTTCGTGACAAAAGGTCCTCAGTGGCTTGGAAAGGCACCACTTCCTTCTTACCTTTGATTTTCAAAYACATTGATATCTATGTATAGAAGAGATTACAGAGGTCAATCTCTGCTACATTTTRTCAGGACACTGACTTTTTATGAACATTCTATATGTTTTGAATCTTGATATCCAGAAGGCATTTGACTAATAGAGCAGTGGGTAATGACCATGATTGTGTTATGGGAGATGAAGGAAAAATAGAGATCTCTGGGCAAAACACTGCTTTAATGTTATTAATCACCGTCACATAAACACAGCCCTCTGCATCTGCCCACAGTAAAAGGGAAGCTGTCTCTGTTCAGGTTACCAGGTCAAGGTGTCCTTGATGTAGATCATTAGCTTCTTTGCACAAAGTTTGAGCTTTAATATGTATTACTTAGCTGCATATCATATAACCTCAGTGAGCCTGTGCTACAGACTATCCTTATCTAAATGATTAACGTTAGATCATGAGTGGTGGCTAAAAAAAGGTGCAGGAAAGATCAAAACAGTGCCCTAATTAAGCAGCATCCCCTCGAACACATTTACAGTCTCAAGGTGACTCCTCAGTCTGTGCTCCTCAGCCAGGGGGTTGTTTGCTGAAGCTTGGAGGAGAGCAGCTGAAAGACAATGATCTGCTCAGGGCCTGATTCCTGGAATAGGGAACAGAGGAAATTTTCACTTGGAAAAACTGGCACGCAGAGAGGCTGAACCCAAAGTGTAACCAGGGCTCAGTTCACCAGAGAAGGGGCTGCAATGACTCAGTTATGCATCCCCAAAGAATGAATTTTGTTTCAGGTGGAGATCCCACAGCATRTGAAGGCATTGTGCTCAGCTGTCATGAAAGTATAGCCCACAGACTGAAGTGAGGAGACATGAGCTCATTACACCAAGAAAGAAGTGAAGGGACCAGAGCAGTTCTTGGAAAGGGTGTCCTTAGGGAGCTGGGAGAGGGCTCGGGAGAGGCGAGATAGGCGACAGCTGGGGTCAGGGAAATGTGAACTGCATCCACAGCTCATTCGAGGAACAGAAGGTCACATTTATAGTATTTGCTGATGAATGGCAAGGTTTTACTGCACATCCTGGATGCTCTATCTYGTTTTGTTGGAAATCATAAAGCAATTCAATATGTGATAAGGGTGTAGCTTGATACTCATCAAGTCTGAAATCTCTGTTTCTGCAAAGAGTCACGCCCTTCTGCTTCGATGAACTGTTGAACAATAAAAGCCTTTGGACTTGGCATTCAATGAAATGTGAAATTGAGGTTAAATGCCAGTTCTTCAGTCCAAACACTTGGGGCTGGTTGAGGTGAGACAATCAGTCACTGCTAAGGAGTAAGGATGCCTCACAGAACCAACCATTTCTTCCCTATTTATTGAACCAGCTTCAAGGATTTTCAGGCRGACTGAAAGCTAAAAACTTCTATTTGGGTAGAAACGTCTCTTTACTTTGTTTACCTCATTCAAAAACCTTGAATTGCACTTTAAAATAGTTGACAATGTGTAACCTTAGGAAACCACATTCCCAGTGTTCGGACATATTTTGAGGCTTTGCTAATATGATATTAAAGTGTATGAGACACACTGGCTACCATTTGGTCTGAAGGAAACAACAGATGCCAGGTAAAATAAGAATCCAGTGCTGCCAGTTGCAGGGCCTGGAGGAAATACCAGAGATGTCGATGGAGCAGAGGATGGTGATAATTCTAGGCTATGTCTACACATCTTGTCAAGCACAAATAGGGAAACTCTGGTGCATCCCCTGACCCCATGCTCTGCATTYGTGCCACCAACTCTACAACATTTCTCAGTCAGCCTGGTGGTGTGGACATTGCATAAGAAACTGAGCTATAAATTTGGGTTGCTTCTAGGTGAAGCAACATCAGAAGCCGTGTAAGAGGRCTTGCTTAGATGTAATTTTTGTCAGATGGGATATTTGGTAGTTGCCAAGGCAGTAAAATTTCTTCTGCCCTGTCTGCACAACAAAACATCTTTCCCATGTCTGACTTCACCCACCTGCCTGCATGTCCCTCCATTCTTCCTCTGAGTCTCACCTGAGCACCAYGCTCAGAGGATTGTTGGTGAATGTGGACTGCACCGTTCATGGATGGTMTTTGTTCTCAAAAGTACTATTTCCTGTGAGACTTTGCATGGACAAATTGAGCCCCWGGCCAGATTTCTCCCCTGGCCCTGGCAGGAAGAACGTTCCAGTGACATCCTCCATCAGCAGAAGAGCCCACACAAGAAAGCTGTACATGCTTTCTCCATCTCTAAGATGCATCTCTGCTACATTTTAGTTTTTGGCCTTTCCTTTTAGTCCTGCTAGTTATTTCTTGCAGAGGAGGGCTTTTATCTCTGCTTCCTCAAGCTTTCCTCACTGTGCCTTTTGTAAATTCTTAATTTCAAAGGTGTTCTTCAAAGACCTTTTGTTCCCTCCTGTACCWAAGTAAAGCTTAATTGTCCTCAGATAAAGGTCCTTACTGTTTCACAGGAGGAGAATGAAATAGAAGATTCTGTGGCCTTAAATGCAAGGTACACATGAACACAAAAACTACGGATGAACTGTTTCAGATGCTGGAACAGGAAGGCTGTTCAGAACTCTGGCTTCATGGAAAAAATAGCCAGAACAGGGGTAGCTATAGCAACGTGCATATAGCCACGTTTGAGGGAAATCTAGCCCTCATAATGGGTAATCTAATGAAGCAAACAAAGCAAATACCTAAGTAAATCTAATAATGCTATTAAAATTAATTTAAGATTAATATAACAATATAAAAATCCTTTGCGCAGCATGCGACAATTTTAACTCTTCAGCCTCAGCAAGCAGCTGGGCTTATCACATCCCTAAACTGTGCTAGAAACAAACTGTTTCTTAGAAACCAACTTCAATTGTCAGTCTGATGCTTTAGGCACACGTATGCACGCACATGCACCCACATTCCATAGGCATTCCATTATATCTGTACCTGTATGCACGGAGCTTGTGCAGGTGTTCATACTTGGCAATGCTTTTTAAAGGCTGTGCCCTTCCTTRATCTCCATGATAATATCAGCAGTGAAATCCTTGCAGCCCATGCTGGAGAAGAATTCGTGCGCTTCTCCTCAAGAAGCAAAGACCCTTGGCCTTGCCCTGGAGCTGATCCTTGGTYTGTCAGCAGCACGGGGCCTCGGGCAGAGCAGGAATTTGGCAATGACAAGGCAGCACACACTGGAGTTGGAGCTGCTTCTTTACTGTATCCATCATTTTCCCATCAAACTCACAACCTCCCCTTCTCCCAGAGCTGGGGACAAGATTCTCAGTGAGTGGAGGATAAGTGGTTCCTTTTGTCAGAAAAGTAGTGAACAATTCCTAAAAGCACAAATTTGCATTTTATGATTTTGGCCTTTTTCTGCAGTTTCTCATTCTTGGAACTCCTTCCCTCTTTTATGATCCAAGCAGCCGCCCATTTTCATTTAAATCATTTCTTGAAACACACTTTCTCTGCAAAGCCTCTGGCTACAGATGTCTGGATATAGCAGAAACAGCGTTTGAATTCAGAACAAGGGTTTTGTTTGAGCAAATTGTTTGGGGGATAGCCACTTTTTATACCACACCTGATATTCCACAGAGTATTAGCATGCAAACAAAGATTTATTATTCGCTCGTCATTATTTCATTATTCTTCTGTTTAAAAGAGATCCACTCATCTAATCACAGCACYGAGGGAATAGAAACATATCACGTCATTCAGTGTATCAATTACAGGCCTTAAATGAGGATGAGCAAATAGTCATGGTGAGTGGTTTGCCATTTTACCTGTTCTCTAGGGTGAATGAGGTTCTGTCTGCAAGCAAACAAACAGGCGAGCATTTTTGGGTAATTGTTTGCAATCAATAGCTGAAGTGAGTATTTTTTCCAGCAGAACTCTGTCTTGAAGGAAGCCTCATTTTAGAACAGTTAGGGGTAAAAAAACTGCTTAATTGTATTACTTTGAATCATCTCCTTTACTTGATTTGTGGAGGGCCTGTTGTATCCATATGTCTTCTAAGTTAGTTTGCAGAGGAAGGCTCCTTTTCACAGTGCTTATATTCCTAATAACTTTCAGCCAGCAGTGCAAAAGCAGATTTTCTTGAACTGCAGTGAAATTCAGTGGCAGAGAAGGGAAGAGTCTCCGGGAAGCATTTGGGACAGAAACCCCCGTAAGCACTCCTTCTCTCCCGTGCCCATGCACCCTGGTACACGCAGACTTGTGTGCACACCAGGTGACAAATTTGCCAGTGCCACCAAAAGCTGAGCACCGCAAGGAGGAGGAGCAGGCCRGGAAAATGACCACCACAAGCCCTTCTGGTCCTGTGTGGGATTCCTTGCACAGAATGCCAGCAGCAGATTTATGTGCTGCACACAGCAGGCCAGATAACACAGTCGTGGGAGGAATGCCCAGTTGTCCATGTGGGTGCAGAGYCTCATCTCTGAGTACCATAAATGCCTTCTAAGATCAGCCAGAATTGTGTCGATTCAATCCAASACACCATTAACCTCAATAATTGTCTTGTCCCTTTGGTCTCAAGGTTCTGTGATTTTTCATCTGCTTTCTCTCTGTCTGGAGGCCCAGAATAAAAGGCTGGATCATGCTGACTTAACTGCTCCATCAAGGACTCAGTGATGGGAACAGCCATCCTTCCCTGAGAAGAGCCCAGCTGAATAAAGTTAGCACAACCATTTGACGCTGAATAATCGGGTAAATGATGATAAGTGCCCTGTGGTGAGACACAAATATGAKGTAAAACAAACCAAAGCCTCTTGCTAACCATTTGTGTTCACAGGTAAATACCATGTGGCCACAGGCTGTCCATTCATAAGGTGGCACCAGGAGGTCACTGCTGTTCCCCTCRGTGTCCCCTTCCCACCAAGACCACAGGGTCCAGCTGCTGACCTCGGCCAGGGCTGTGCTAGGGGAATACCTTCCCACACCAGCCWGAATGGCAAAAAGTTGTTAAAGAATTGTGACTGTCCCACTTTCCCAAACACTAAATATGCCTGTGTGCRTGTGTGTATGTGTGTATGCAAAATAGGCCAGGCATAAAAAATCCTATGATGGAAAACCTGAATATCGTGTCATTGGTACAGAGTSAAGATGTAGGCTGCCTTTAGTGCAAATACATCTTTTCTGGTTTCTTTGCCCTCTGAATCTAAACCCTTGAGCAGGTTGTTCCCTTGTTTCCCTCTGAGGAGATGAATGTTGCCACCACTTCTGTCTGCGCTCCGTGGAGCATTGCCTTATTAGCACATCCTGCAAAGTGATAAGCGGTGATGTAAAGTCCTTGCCTAACATTTATAAACACTTCCTCAGAAGAAACGCCAGGCACTCCAATGCATTTAATTTTAGGGAAGCAGCTGGTCCAAAACAGCTGGAGACTGTATTATTAGTCTCTCTCTCTGGGGCAGGACTGATCATGCTTTCTCATGGACAGAAGGRGCAGATGTGGGTTAGGAGCAGCTTTGGTGTCATCCAGGAGTCTGGTTTTCACCATACCAAAATGTGACTGCCCAGAGAAGAGGAAATGACCAAACTTGGTTTGAGCCAGCCATGTCCTGCTGTGGTGTCAAACTGAGCTTTAGAAAAAGGTTACAGATACTCAAAAGTGTGAGGTGTTTAATTTCAGGGGGTGCTGCGGGGAGGGGAGACAGAAAAGCAATGACTTTTCCTCAAAAATGAAGGCAATCCAATTTTCCTGAATTATAACAGGAAAAAAAAAGCCTATTATATATATTAGTGTGAAGGACTGTGCATGCTGAAAGCCCAYAGGGATGCCCAGCAGAGCTGAGTGCTACCAGAACAACCACTGGTCTGTACAGACACACCAAGGCTATGAAACCTCTCACCCCAGCACGTGTTCCTCACCCCAAGGGCGATGAGGTGGTGCTGCCTGAGCCCTGCTTAATTACTGAGTAAGGAGAAAACATATGGAAAACCTCAGGATGGGGAAGCAGCACAAAATGTCTTTGTGGAGCGCCTGTGCCAGTAACACTGCCCTGCATCCTGCTAGGAAGCAAGCCAGGGAGCAATGCCTCAGTGAGAGGAGCTCTGAAAGCCTTGATTCAATTTGTACCCAGCTCAGCTCCACCACTGTCTCTTAGCTGCTTCAAATTACTTTCTTTTTGGCAGCCCAGAAATTAAATGTTAACTCAGAGAACTGTATTAATCTCTATTAGGAAGGAGCCGGAGTCTAAATAGCTCGAACCTAGGCTTTCTGGTGTGTCAACTGAAGCAATGTGAGTTTATCCAATCTATAAATCAGTTTGTCTGGCAGACCAGCCAAAAGTAGGTGCCACAAAAATACAATAGTCTAAGCAAAATGTTTATMATGAAATTTTTTTATGACCTCCTTTAAAAAGCCCCAAGCAAATAAGCAAACAAAACTATGACAAAAACCAAGAACTAGTCTGGGAAGGCTAAAAATACTAAAATAATTTAAATTTTTTTGTATTTTAAGCTCTTTTCCCAACACGGCAGAATACAATAGCATACTGCAAGTTTTCTACTCCTATTGTTTATGTAAGGGAAACTCCCTTGTCAGTAATTTTTATTTAAGAGAAGAAGCTGAAATTATTCTCTATAATATACTACACACAGAATGTGCTTGCCATCTAATCTCATTTCTCTTGTTGAAGCRGTGGCCAGCACCACACGTTCAGGGAAAAAAAAGGGCAAGGAGTCTAAAATGAGCAATTACCAAGGAACCTGCCCTTGGCAAAAGTTGCCTTCTAATCACTGGGCAATTTATTGTTATTTAAGATCTAAAGCATGGTGATTTATATCCCTTGTAATTTGTTATTCTACTCAGTGCAACGCTTTGTGTTTTTTATTATTCATGGGCCTTTTTAAATCTTATTTCTTTGCTGACCTCAATAATAGYAGCTGGGGCAGTAAGATTCACAAGTTAATTATTAGTTGTGTATAAAGGCCCTTCCTTAAAAGAATTGTGTTTTATTTACATTTGCCTCCTAATTTGCTTGATCCACTCCTGTTCCTGAACTCTGTAAGGTTCATTATTCTGCTTTGAATACATGCTCAAAACTCATTGCTTATTTGTCAGCTCCGAGCCTGTGCAGCCCTTTCTGTGCAGAGACAGAACCTTTGTGTGACCATTCTTRCCATGAATATTTTCTCCATCAGCCTTCCTCTGGCAGGTTTTACCAAAGACTTCCAGGCTGCAGAATTGCTTTTCCCTASCAAGGTGACCACCAGGATGTTGGTAAACAGCAAAAATTCAGGAACTCTTCCTAAATTCTCTTCCTAATTAGGAAGTGAGCCCCTGAGCAGAGCTTTGGATCAGCCAYGCTCGCACCGTCTGCCAGAGCTGTCACAAACGGGAAATATATTGTCCCTGAGCAAATCCTGCCTGACAGTAGGGACTGAAAACAGTGCTTTGCTGGGGCTTGCTGCCTTCCATGGCCTTGGCTGGAGTCCCTCCCCTCCACCACCTCCCCTGYCCTTCCCACTGTGCCCTTGGGCCGGGGCTCCTGCCTGCTTCCCCCTGAGGCACAATGGTCAGGGCCAGAAGGTGGCACAGAGCCAGCACCAACACTGCCTTTCCACTTCCCACCCTCTCCCTGCATTTCCCCAGRGCAGAAAGYGGGGCTCACTCAGGGCTGAGGCACRATCAGTGACTTCCTAGTYCTSCCCTATYCCAGAATCACTCTWCTCTTCCTAGCYCACATGGGAGTTTAATTTYTCACTTTACTGTCYTAGGAGGTGGAAAATCATCTTCCTACTTCCTTCAGTCCCTATGGCTGACCCCAAGCCCTCTCCCACACTGCATGCCCAGCCCCTGCCCATGCCTCTGAATACTTCTTGATGCAGAAATGCCTCACCTACCCCAGAGCATCTCCCTGCTTTTTATGATCCTGAAAAAGGCGAGTAGACCAGAGCTGGGATGCCACAGAGCACAGTGTTTCTGGAGTGGTGACTTTTTTCCATTTCATGTAAGTCGTGTGGTCCTGCCATGAGGAGTAAGTCTGGGCAGATGCTCCAGAGCAGCTACCATTCCTTGTCCCAACGCCCCGGCAGCAGCACCAAGACACACCCAAACTGCTTTAGCTGCAAAACAGGGTTTTGTGATTACCAGAGATGCCACAAATGCCAGTGAAAAATGATGGGAGCAGAGATTTCCTGACTTGCGTTATGCTCCCCGGTGGTTTATCTCTTTGAAGTCAGAAAAGACGAGTTCCCATCCCCATCCCCTTGCCCAACCCCATCCCAACTCCATCCCAACACTATCTCTGCCTGCACTTGCTACTGTGTCTACCTTGCTTCAGAAGCCGAGATTCAATGACCCATGAGCATACATTTGTGGTGATATGCAGTAAATCAAATATCCATTTGGGTAGACTTGTCTGGTCTTTTAATTACMTTGAAGTATTCAATGCTGACAGCTCAGGATCTCATCACGAGTTTCACATTATGTTAGTTTTTCTTTTTCTGTCCTTAGCCCATTGCCTGGATGTWGTGATATTGTTTGAAGGCTGATAGTCACCTTTGAAATAGCAATTCTGGGTCTTCCCAACTGAACTGAAAGGACTCTAAAACCAGAAAAGAAACCGAGAATCTAAACCACATACTTTTAAAGGGGTTTAAAYTAAGCTTATTAATTTGGTAGAAAAAATCCCAGCGTACTTTTTATTTACTTGTCCTGGTGTGACAGTGTGTGCATATCAATCTCATTTCAGAAGCTCAGGTATTTTCCTGATGTGACTGAATCATGCAAGAAATGTGACTATTCATCCAGAATTACTGGAAACCCTGCTCCACCATCCTAGAGAAAGTGAGATAGTAGGGATCAGGCATATCAGTGACATGAGAGCTGACCCAGCCACCAGGGCAGCCACAGGCAGGAGATGTGGGTGGGCTCAAGGGCAGACCCTGCAACATGAGGGGAAAAAAAAATGGTAAAAGCCCCTTTCCTTGCAGCTAAGTAGAGGGGGAAAGCCAGGAGGTKTTGGTGTGCCTCTTTAAAGAGTGAAAGTGCTTCTTTATTACTGYGTGGGGCCAGCATCCCTGCTGGTTTGGCTGGCAGGGGAGGACCTGTGCAGGGTGTGACAGAGTGAGCAGGACACTCAGGTTGCTGAGGTGGGAAGGGTGGGAAAGCAGGGGACACTGTCTGAAGGACACAGGCAAGAGTGACATGGCTGCAAGAAGTGATGTGGCATGTGAAGGCAGCTTGGAAAAACAAGACACAKAGCTGTGCAGCTCTTCCCTTGTTGGGCCACATTTCCTAAGCCGAAAATTTGTGCTGGGATGGGCAAACGTCTCTTCGGACCGTGTGATCTCCCAGAACCATCAGAGGTCATGGTGCTGGCTCAGGCTGGAAAGGGCACAGCAAACCAGGGCAAYCCTGCCCAGCTCAGCCCTGCCAGCAGCATCTGCTGGCCCTCAGGCACCTTACAGCTCCCCTGAACAAACACTTGACATTGCCTGGGGTGCATCTGAGCTACTCTGGACATGGGCACAGAACTCTAATTTCTGCCTCAATCTCTCTTGAGAAAAAGCTCCTCTCTCCTCTGTTTGCAGAGCTGCTTCATGGAGCAGTGGGCAGTGCTGTGCCACGTGGACCATCTGCCAGGGCTTTTCTGGGGTGACYCAAGAGCTTGTGGAAAAATCCCATCATGCTCCAAACAATCCTGTGCCGTTACCAGCATGGCCACGGATGGGGGGCGTGCTGAATATACATTGGAGATACGAGTTGTAAAACAGTGTAAAGGATAGCCAGGGAAAATCCAGGAAAACTGTGRTCCTATMGTRCTGCAGYGATTYTGGGGAGATCCCAATTTTCCTTCTTATTATACATTTCCTTGTTCAGTTCAGAAGGAAAAGACCCCACCCCTCCCTCTACCTAGAAGGAGCTCCCGCTTTAGCTTAGCTGGTATCACATGTGGAATTGATATTGTGTCCTGGCATAGAACAGGATAGCTATGAGTGCTGACTCAGCAGGRGCTGCCTTTACTCCAGAAGAAAAGGATTTGTCCGTAAACAGCAATTAAATGTCATCTCTATTCAATACAGAAATCATCTGTGCAACTGCCCTACAGAGTAATTTTTTCCCTACAAATGGACCTCAATTCCCTTAACGAAATTGTGAGAAGTTTGTGCAGTATTCAGTGCAGGACAGGATCTGTACAGCATGGAGGGTGGCAGCACCCAAGCCTTTTCCCATCTAAGAAAATGCCCAAAAATTTGTGCCCACATTATGCCCACATTTGCTGTACAATGTGAGCCAGCCTGACCTTTTTCCAGACAGCAGCATCAAATTATCAAGCTGAAAAAAAAAAAGAAGCAGTCCTTCTAAGGAGGAAAGTGAGCTCTGGAAACTGAGTAATTTAATGTCCTTTAATGTCTCCAGCCAAGCTGCATATCACTTGGAGCAGTCAGGAAAAAAAAAGTAAGTTGAAAAAAAAATCAAACCACCTTTCATTCCCATGAGGAGGTCACAGAGTTTATCACGTCCAAAGTCTTACAGCCTGGCCCAGGGGCTACAAAAACCAGCAGGAAGCATTCCCTCAGAAAAATGATACATCTTTTCCCCTTCTGTCAGGATTTTGCTTCTCTAATCAGATAAAACCATGTATTATATTCAGTATCCTTGGAAAAGAAAGGTATGAGATTGTGCCTTTTATTCAACTCCTTTAAGTCCCTAAAGAGAACCATAAYAAAAAGTCCAGTCTACCTGCCTGACCGCTTCTCTCATCTCATAAAAGATAGGAAAGCTGTTTATGTATTTTCTTTAAACTTCAGCTCACAAATTCAGGGTTTCTCAATCTCTCTCTCCCTCTCTTTCTCTCTCTCTTTTTCTTCTTCCAGCTCAGACTTTCAGCCATGCCTCTTGCTGCCACACTTGATGTGAGCTCTGAGGACTTGCAGAAAGCCATCCACCTGTGCCTTGYAGCAGGAGAGCCTGTGGAGTACCACTGCCACTGGCAAAGCAACCATGTAGGTGAACCCAAATKTGCTCAGCTCTTTGCTTCTGCACATTGAACTCCCTGCAGCAGGGAGAGASAGTTTCTCAAAAATCATGTGACCTTTTCTCTTCAGCAAATGAGTAGAGAAATCTCACAATCCACTTCGTTAGTCCTCTCGACAGGCATGAATAAGGCTACCAGAAAACAATCTTACAGGCAAAAAAAATCAAGCAAACCTTTTAGGACTTCTTAGTGCACTTTTAGAGTAATAAATAGAGGAAAAAGCTTCTYTTAAACAGAAGTTTCAATTGCAGAGACATCAAAGCTTTTAAGCCTGGGCTATTGTGACACAAGATGATCCTAAAAATTGCCCCAAAACAACAGATTGTTGAGCAGGCAGGTACGGACCTGTAAGGCTGAGCAGGCTGCAGAGCCCATTTCTAGCACAACAGCTACCAGCTATTCCGCTGTGCAAATCACTCTTCAGCTACACGACTGCAAGCAGAAGGGAGAAAACATCCCTTTGGTCCATCTACAGCAGCTGCCTGACATGGGGATGTGGTTTGAGCTTGCAGAGGAGAGAGTCAGGGCTATACCCATGAGCTCACTGGGGTTGAATGTGAAGTCAGTGAAAGCCAGTGTTCAGCCTCTTTTTTCAACTSACAAGTTTTACAGCATTTCTCCAATATTTCCTAGGGGGAAAAGGAGAGAAGAACTCCAAATTGCCCGGAAACACATGTTGGCTTAAATAAGGGACAGAAGGACTGCAACTGCCTTTCAGCTCCAAACCCTAATGCTGGAAAAGTGATGACCTGTGAAGGGGATAAGTGTGGCTTGAAGCAGCAGRGCAAAAAGATAACTTCCAGCTCTACATCCCCACGGGAAATTTTGCTTTTGGAAGTTCACAAGCTAATGACAGTCACATAGACAAGACCTGGCAAAAGGGTACAACAACTCATAAACCATCCATAGAGCTGGAGCAAAGCTTGAGYTGTGTCACTGACAAACTTGTTCATGATCTGAGGGCAAGATTTACATCCTYGGGGGAGCAGATTTGTGACACAAATCAGTCATGGTGGAGTTTTAACTGAATAGCCTGTGGTGGGGTAGAGGAGAAGGAAGGCCCCAGGACATGGAGAGAGCTTACAGATGTTCCTTCACTGATGCCCAGCTACTGGGACTGTGCTTGAATGAAACCAAGTGTGAGCAGGTTCTTGGTGTGCACCTTTGACTGTCTTCAGACAAATGACCCCACAGGACCATAATTACTCCAGAAAGTGGCCCAGATCTCATCTCTAGGACTGCATGTGTTAAAAGTGCTTAAGGCCAACACCTGTGAATTTATTTTCTGAGGCCCCACTACACTCTGTGAAGAACACTGATGCTTTTGAAAGGTGGCTCCCTGCCCTCTTTGTGGCTTCTTCTTCCCTCCATAAGATTTGCTTAAGCATCAGAAAAATCCCTCTAGATATCATGAGCCATCCAGGCAGCTGGAAAGTCCTGCACCCTCTAGGAAGAAGAAAGCCAAGCTCATGGAGTTGTTTTTCAGGAGGAGCCAGGATTATCCTAGCAGCTGAGCTGGTGGCTTGCCAGGAGGAGCAAGGGAAGYTAGGAAGGGAGTTACTGTGGAAAACCTCAGTCTTTGGCTTAAAACGTGTGGCACAGGACCCAGGGATGAAGTTGGGCTGTGAGTCAGGACCTGAAGATAAAATATTTATTGATGTTTGAGCAGCACTGGCAGAGGAGAGAGAGGAGTCATGGACTCTCTCCAGTTATGGAAGGGGAACCTGGACAGGATGAGGCACAGAGATGAAACACACCATGCTTTATTAGACAGCACTAATGTTTCTGCATGAGCCTGGGGGCACAGGGGACAGCAGGGTTTCAGCTGACATGGGGCTGGGTGCATGTTCTGGAGATTTTCAAGTGAAGCTTTAATAGGTCTGTCATGCTTATCAGCATCTCTAAGAGTCTGGGTTCAGAYAAGCACTGCAGAGGATGCATATTTAAACAAACATGGGGAGGACTCTTATTTTTTCATCCATCACTTTAGAGGTTTCCTTTTTGGTGTCCTCAGGAGGTAAGGCACCTGCTTGTGTGTGTGTGTGTAAAACCTTTCTCATTCCATCCGGGTTGTGATTAATCTAAGTACAAGGCAGTCAAAATAACTCATTGYATATATTTTAATTTCTGGATCCATCATGTACAAAGGGATGCTCAGAAACATGTCTACCAGCCCATCTTTTTCAGCAGCTTAGAGAAGAGATTAAAATCATTAGGAAAGAATATATGTTTTGAGTAGTCAGAATTCTTTATTTTCTTCTGTAAGGACATTTTCTTTCTCAAGCTTGCTAGTTTATCCTAAACCCTTGGACTCGAAAAAAAAAAGCCATATAATTAAAGGATTTTTGTTTATTTTTTCTTCTTTCAGCAGTAAAAAGATAATTGAAGGGGGAAACAATCTATTCCTCTCATGAATAATCTTCAGCTTGGGCCTGTGACTGCTCTGTGGCCAGCGGCTTGTTGACCACTATGGTCTGGCTGCGCTGGCTGTGAGGAGACTCTGGATTCTGAAATCCTCTGACCTCTTTGCCAAGCAGTGATGCCATGAGCTCCATCCCAGCTCATGGCATCATGCTCTTCCCTCCAGCACCCCTGCTGGAGATATGGCCTGGGAGATGGTGGGAGCAAAGCGTGTTCTGCCAGAGCTCAGCATTGCTGTGGGTGCCTGGCACAGCTGACATGGTGACACAGATGACGTGGTGGCACAGCTGACATGGTGACACAGATGACATCTCTGCCAAAAGAGCACACTGAGCCCAAACTGGACCATTACTGGATGAGATTACTCATGTTCAAGTTGTCGTGCGCTTGCACTTGCTGGACCAGCCCCGACAGCTTGGTTCACTCCCTGCAAAGGTCCTTTGTGATCTCCTCTCTTCTTACTGAAAGGTCCTGTAAGGGTCACCACAGAAGAGGGAGAGCAGCACTGAGCATCACAGCAGACCTAATTAACCAGACAAAATTTACTGTGGGTATCACTGAGGGGCAAGGCAAGACACTTCTGCAATGTTCCTCATTCAGCACTCCACATTTAATCATGCACTTCTGTATGCACACTGTTCTGGGCCTGAATTGTCGCTGCCCAGAGTGGTCCTGGTATTGCCCAGGGCACTGGGGTCCAGGGTAACACACAAGCATGTGGGCTTTGGGAACTYTTTTTATAAACTAGCTTTGGGGTTCAATTGTCTGCCTCTATCTGGATTTATTGGCGACCTTTTTKGGGTTAAATGGTTATGTAAAGATGACATGAGAATATAGTGCACTTTGCCTGCCAAATTTTTGTCTCACTCCTTCTTGGATTGTGATTGAAGTCCTGCTTYTGCTTGTGCTATAACTAACATGAGTTGCAGCACTTTTTTGGATACTCCTGTGTCCAATGCATTTATAGRAGCACTTGCTGGAATCTGGCAGTAAAGACAATTTAGCACCTTTAAGAAGTTTCTCATGAACATTACCCACACCACCTTTCTGGGGCAGCAACCCACCATAAATATCTGCACTTTGACAGCCAGAGAAGTTAGATGGGTTAAATAATCACATTACTGTAATCGTCATATGTTAGGTCCAAGATTTGGACTTCCCCAGTGCTTAACAAATGCTCATCAATCCAGCCCCCTCCTCATCCTCTGGCAGGTTTCCTTTGAAGCAGACAGGACAGGAGAGGCCACAGGGAGGATATCCTGTACGAACACAGGCCTGGAAACCGGGACATGCAAGAATGGAGTGACTTGTCCAGGGTCATGGAGGAAGTCTGTGAGGAGGTTAAAAATGTAACCCAGGCTTACTGGGTCTCAGGACCATCCTCTGTTCCAAACAGGGAATTATATCCAGAGACTGCATAGAAACCAGGAAGTTTTATCTTCTGGACACATACTGATATTGTGAAATTTTGTTTTGTTTGGGTGACTGTTCCAGTTTCCCTAAAATTGCCACATGTATTTTGGAAGTTGGACTGCTACCCTTTCAGCAAAACACATYGAAGCCTGGGAAAGGGCTGACAGAGGAGCTGAGGGCTCATTACAGGGCAGGGCACTGCACCACAGGGAAGGTGCATCTCACTGYAGTCTGAAACCACTGATTTACAGCTCCCTTGCAAATCCCCAGCAAAGCCTTTACCCTCTATGGGTCCCCTATTTTCTCTTCACCCTGAACCAGTTTTTTGTTCTGCTGATAAAGTCATTATCTTTTTTCTTTCTGTGACCACATTGGGCACCTTGACCTTGCAAAAAGGAGACAAAATACCACACGGGGACTTAATGATTTAAATATGAGGCTGCACATTTCATCTTGAAATTCAGACGATCTTATTAAAGTGTGGAGGGAAAACAGACACAAGTACAGCCTTTTGTGTTTGGCTGGGTGCATGTATTATTTATGATGTAGAATGAATGACTGATTACCTTGAATTTTGATATGTGAAGCAAATGAAGAAACGTTACCTTTTTATATGCAGTGCTACAGGAAAGTGGTTTCTTCAAGCCTCTGATGTGGGAAAAGCTGGATTATGGCACATTTCATATGTTTAATCTGCAGCTGAAAGGTAAACAGGCASAGTTGGTTTAACAACACAGACCTACAGTCATCCGTGGGGCAAATTCCATTGTATTTAACAGTATGGTAGCAGAGCTGTATCTGCCCAGTGTTTGCTGATTAAAACTTTGTGTAATGGCAATGTGATTACTGGCAGAGCAGTGACCTTCACCCCTGCAACTGGGCTTCAAGGGCCACAGAGCTCTGCAGCTGAATAATACACTCATGTCTGCAGAAGACTTCAGTCGTAAAAATCAAGACACTTCTCTGACTCTGTGATTTTCCCATAATGGYCATCACAATAGCAGGTGAATTAATCCATTTTTCACACTGCCAAAACGACCTCTAAATTATTACAAAGAGAGGAAGACTGTGAATTTGTATTTAGTAGGAAAAGACTTGGGTCACCAACTTGCACACTCTATCAGTAATGCCAATCTATAAGTAATCATCCTGTCAGCAGGWATTTAAAAATTTCCATCCCATTCTTTAAGTTACTTTTTTTATGACCTAAATGGAGAGGCCAACTCCATTTCTGGGCACGAGTAGAGGCTGTGAGAAACCAAGTCCTGCCCTTCCCTWCCCTCTGGTCCCACAGGAGTCATGACAGCCGGAGCCCGACCATTTCCCAACCCTGCTATGCACGGGTCACTCATTTTCCTGTTACATACACTGACCTGTGAGTGCTGCCTATCTCCCTGCTRTGTTTACATTGAGAGTACAAAAAAGGACAGAGCACCCACACGCAGAGTTGCACAGACATACTCCCGTGATATGAGTTTAAATATAACTGGAATTTGCAAGGCATTCTAAGGTGAAAAGCTTCACATAATTGCTGACTACCCTTAAAAGTTGTATTTCTTCTTTTTTTTTGCTTAACATACACTGTCTGTAAGAGATGACAACTGAATAGGCTATTATCTCGCAGGATAATGGCTTTCTRCTTCTACACCGTGCTGAGTTAAATTGGAGATACCCAGGTGTGAGCAAGGGAAGGATGTTCATTTCCAAAGCAGAGAGACGCACAGTGACAGGCTTCTGCTACCAAAGCCTTATTCCTCTCCTGTGAAATGAACTTAAGAAGACATTGWAAAAGTAACTCTTCCTGTTGCAATGCGTTGCAAAAAATTGACTCTTATTTCTGTCAACTGCTGCCTCTAGATATCAGCAAAACCATTGCCAGTCCATGCCAGATTCATGGACTATTTTAGAAGACAACTAAAGCAAATGAAAGCACTCTTCCTCCTCCAGCAGATTTTGACAACCAGTGATCCAGTGAAATATCTAATACCTGAATAATCTCATTGACTTTTTGCAGCTTTTTGGCACAGTGAGGCACTGGTCGCCATGAGAGYTTTTCTACACAGAAGGCGTACCACTGCGAAGGCTTCGTTACACACAAAATTGTAACTACACTGGTATAGTAAAAATGGTTTAATTTCCCCAGGGTAGAAACAGTTACACCAGTATAAAGAAGCTTATTTATGCCTAAATTTCCATTTCCATACAAGCAGGCAAATAAGCTGTACTGGCATAAAGCGCCGTTGTGCCAGTACAACAGCGTCCCCAGCTAGTGGTTCTATTGGTTTATCTATTTCAGTAAAAAAATATCACACCTTGAATGGAAATAGCTCTACCACTACAAAACCTGAGTCCARCAGGACTGAGCAAAAACTTTAAAGACAGTGTCCTTTTTCTCCCCTCAATGCTATAAAAACTGTCTTAAYAAGTAATCTGGCTGGATATTTTTTGAGAACTGGTTTGAGCTACCTTTCAGTGCTCACTGGCAATGTGGGTCAAATATTCAGTAATATTCAGTCTGATTGCCTGAATGACAGTTCTTGCAGGGAATATTGTATTTTAATCTTTCTTATTCTTGTTCTTTTCCCTTTTAAGCAGCAATTAATGCCCTGTGTGGAGATACTGGTGTRGACAGGGGCTGAGTGGGAAGCCGTGCTCACCAGGGCTGCCTGAGCACTGTGCTGACTCAACATCCCTTCTCCTGGAACTGCTCACTGCCTTTGGGGTCAGTTTGGGTTTCCCTGGCTGACCCCACAGTGCAGCTGGGGAGATGAGGCGGGAGAGGACAGTGCTGCCAGCTGCACCCACACCCCACAGACAGACAAAGGAGTTTCAGAAATCGGGCAGACCAAACCACACGGCAGAACCTGTTCCCTTAAAAACAGAAAAATGCAACCCTCATCATACTGGATGCTGGTCTCATGATTTTGTGGGTCTGACTCATCATTCTTCATCTCTGAAAATTCTGCCTCACACACTGAAAAATAAAATCTGCTCCTAGGCACAGGTCAGGTAGAGCTCGGATGTATTTTTTATAAAACCAGGTTTACGTTTTCCATTTGGTATTTCACTGGCAGACTTTTGTGCTGGACTGGTTTGCTCATGTGGAGAATGATGTTACTTTACTCCTTTGGCAAGTTAAACCCACTTTTTCTAATGCTACCTTTGTTTATTGGTGACAATTTACTGTCCTAGGTATATGAGGCAAAAGAGCATTTTTGCCATTTTTTGGTAATGGTGGAAAACTTCCTTCTGGTTAAAGGTATGCAAAGGGAACTGGTTGAAGTTAGTTTTGAAATTTCACTGGCATTGCATCCTTAGATATGTAACATGAGATCTTCATTCCAAGGAATACAAGAAATCCTTACCTTTTGTTCCCAGTTTTGGGAACACACAGCACATTATTGCTCTGGGTTGGGCTCTGTGCTGTCAGTCAGCGCCAGGAAAAACASTCTGGAAATGAGGTACTGCATCTTGCCATAGACCACACTAGCCTAAGAGCAGCTCTTCTGAATCAATGCAAAAAAAAGGGGGGGATGGGATGGAGGGAAGTACAGGTTGTCCCCAACCCTCTTTTTTTTTTTGTCTGTGCAATTACTGTGCTCACCAAGTTTTTACTTGTTTTAGACTTGGGATTAAAACCCTCAGTCTTTCCACTGTGAAAAGAAGGGCAAGTTGTGACCCTGTGCTGATGTAAGGCTTTTCCTTGAGAACAGGACTTCTCCTGTGTTGGGTCATTTGTTGTGAATTTTACTAGCTGGAAATAGTCTCCACTGCCTCCCAAGTGCAGTGTGTAACACAAGATCCACTCTTYGCAGATCGTGCCCGGTGATTTAGAACGTGCAAATGATTTAAAACGATCTGTGCTCCCTCCACCCTGCCTGGGCTGCCRTCCTGTGTTTATACAGGGGCTAATAGAAAGATCCTTGTTAAAGCACTCGGGCGCTGCTGAAGCAGCAGCATCAGGAACCTTTTCCTCTTCGATCTTCCCTTGGGGATATGGGCAGTACAGCTACAGGTGGGCAGGAAGCTGTAATGGAGATATTGGCTATTTAACTACMAGGGAACTTCTACCATACAGAAAATCTGTTTTAAATTTAGCAGCTGCATTCCAAATCCCTCTTGTATTGTGCATTTGTTGATGTTACAGCCACGAGTACCAAGCAGCATAATCTAATATTTCATACTTAATTCATTTGGGASAACAGATAAAAACACAAGGGCACGTTGAGGGGTCTGCTATGAAAGCCAGGGGAACAGCTGTCTCTCTGCCTCTCTAAAGCCTGAATGATACCAAGAGAGGTTGAGTTTGTTTCTTATTTGATCTGTACTTAYTGCATTTATTATTTAGGCCAGGAAGCCATACGACCTGGCAAACAGGACCAAAGAATGGCACAGGAGTCCTGGGCTCCAGTTCTGCCTGTGCCACCAACAACTTGGGTGACCTCAGGCAAGTCACACGACTGCTTTGCCCCCACCCTCCTCTTCTTCTGACTTTTCTAGTTTGTAAAGGTCTTTGGGGCAGGGACAGTCACTTATGTGGTGTTTGCACAGTACCAAACACAGCAGGAGTCAGGAGCTCAATTAAGGCTTGTATTTACAAATATAAGTAAATAGTAATATAAATAGAAGGCATTCTGCCTGCTCAGCACACTGCTGCTGCAGAGGATTAACCCATTCCAGAAGTCCAATGTCTTCTTGACCGCTTTGATGACAGGACAAGATGAATAAAACATGCTACTCATTACTTTTAAAAAGCATTTGCATAAAATATATTGCTATATTTTACTACATTTTCCTGTTATGCAAGCCCACCTTTATGTGGTAAGATTTATTGCATGCTAAGATTTATTGACTTATTTCAGCATGGAAATGACTATTAAGATTGACCTGTCAGCAGTTTTTAATTTAATTGCTCTTTGATCCTTCAGCCTTGAACATATTTGCATTTGCAACCAAGCATCTCTTGGCAACACTTGTAGAATGCGGCAGAAGCGGTGGCTGAGATGCAGAGTTTTAAGGAATCCTGTGAGTTTCTCCATTTCTGCATGTGGACCATGTTGAGTCACTGCAGGTTTTCAAGCTCACTTTACCCTTACAAGGGTGCTTTTGGGTGGCAATAATACTGCTTTATTTCCTTTGCCTTTTAATCCCACTCTGAGTATGGAATAGGTGGAATCTCAAAGGAACAATTTCCAACTGGAAACCAAAACCAGATATATCTACATCTGCCCATATTCTGTGTTCCCTGCCCACATAAGTGCACAGGCTTCTTCCACAAGGGTAGGGGGAAGAAAACTGTGGTCACTCTGCATGAAAATGTGCCTTAGGTTGCTCTGTAATATAAAGCAAAGGTCTGTGAGGATTGATGATTTCCATGGTGTTTATATGGAAATGTATTACATTGTATCCTCCTCTGCAGGGAAAACCAGMACTACTACACAACCCAGTGCAAAATTGACTATTTGGAAACAGGTAGGATAATCAGGACTACCAAGGAGAATGAGGATGTGGAACTTCCCTCTCCTGGAACGAAAGACCTGTTCTGGTTCCCAGTTTGAACCTGGAAGAATTWTTTCTAATGATGGATACATAGGATAAAACCAGCAAGCTTTAACTTGTATAACTGGGCTTAGAACACTTTGTACGAACATTGGCCCCAGTAGCAGTAAAGCAGTAATTTTACATAACACAGAATTGTTGCTAAATTATTCATCAACACATRAAAATATAACTCTTTGCAGTTTTGCAGCACTGGCTGTCTGCAAATTGCCTCTGACAGTTCCTTCCATAAGTTGGGAAGTTTGGAACATTAGCAGWGAGGCTAATGAATGAGGAAGCATGCATCGTGGAGGCAGCCAAACCACTGCTCTGGGTTTGGTGCTGGCTGTTTGGGGATGTGCCAGGTACCCACCCACCTCCCAGGCTRACTGAAGGATTTAAGGGCTGAATTTTGGCAGCAAAGGGTCCATAGTGGGGAGAGTCTGAGTCTGGTCTTGAGYGTGTCAACCCAGCTGGTTGCTGCATCAGCAGAGACATGTCCAGTCTCAGGATCTGGTTGGTGACTTCCGAAATCCAGATMTTTCAGTAGTTTTGGTGGGCCTGCYKCTTACTGAGGCACCTCCTGCRTGTCCTTYACACTGTTARATGTTTCTGGGGCGGGGAGGGCTGTAGCTCTTTGGGTTGCATGTGCTTCATCTGTCAGAGGGCGGGTGCATCCATTTCCCTCTCCTTTTCCCATTATGATTACCTCAGGCTGAAGAAGATGAGATTGCACTGGATACTGGCATCTGGGAGCTGTAGCTGGCAATCACAGGATAAAAGATCACTCTCCACCTCACCTGTGGTCCCCATGTGGAGCTTTTACTCATTGCCACAGCACAAACACTTGGTTTGCAGTCTTGAGTAYCGGCCACATCAAACCACATTTTGGCTTATCAACCAGCAAAAAAAGCCCAAATCAGCAACACAGCCCATCAGTGGTGCCACCCAAATCAGTGTCACCTCAAGCTGTGACCCACTGACCCGTGCCAAGCACTACTAGGGACAGATGCCAGTGCTCCTGACAGAAACCCCTCTGTTGAATGCATGGAACAAGACAAAGGAAGCCCACGCCTGTTTGCACTGTGTTTGCTTTGTTCCTATTACAGTAAACACAGGTTCTGATGTAGAAGACAATGATGTTCCACAGTCTTGTTCTTTCAATAAGGTTTCCTTTTCCAGCTCCTGACTTGCAAACTGGACAGTGGTGTTTGTGTATGAATAAATGTCCTCTTTCAGTCTGGTGTTCAACTGCAACACCACTCTGCTTTGTTCAGGGGAAAACCTTTCAGGGCTTCAAGCACAATAATGACCTCAGAAAAGAGACATGGCACGTACATGTTTTTATCAGTACACAGACAAAAAAGCAAAGAAGGAAAAAAAAAAAAACCCCAAGGAAAAGAAATTGGCTGAAGACAGCATTATCTGGAGCTGGGTTTGACATTGCTTCCAGCAGTGACTGCGTATAGCTGCTGTGACTGCGCCAAAACTTAGTCCCTGATTTTCTGGAAGTTCCTATTTTACAGGACAAAAAAAGCTACTGTTAAAAATGGAAAAGGATCCCGTGGTAAAGATGCTTTTTTAACTATTCCTGACCTTCTGAAATGACGAAGGAGACTCTGTGCGCGCGTGCTCCTGTACATATGGAATGAGTGATGGGAGGGAACAGACTATGGAAGCGAGCTTGTTCCTAAACTCCTTAAGTGTGAAAAACACAATATTCCTGTTAAGTAGTTCTATTTTCTCTCTCTTTTTGAAGTCTTCAATACCGCAATAAATCAGAAACTGTTTAAACAAGAACAAAAAGTTGGTAGACAAACACAGGAGAGTGCGACTTTTATATCTGGTGCAGTATCATGTAGCCTGTTAGTACTTAAGCAAATTATATTTATTTAACAAATACTTAATAGTATCTGATGACAATAACAAAAAAAAAAAAAAGTAACCTTTTTGCTCTTAGAAATGTTCATCCATCTTGCCATGGATGATGATGAACAACTTACTTTGATGAACAACCCTGGGAATGCAACTACACCAAAACTTTCTCCAGCCAAAGGAAGACATCAACAATGAAGCAAACTCCACACCCTACTCAGCAACAAAAAAGAGTAACAGATAGAAACAGTTATGCACCAAATYCAGGTGAATGTTATTGAAAAATCAGGACTTCATTTCATTTTATGTTTAAAAAAGAACTCTATCATTGCAAAGGTCATTTTCTGCAAGCAGGCAWATACAACCATTCTGGCAGCTAAAGCTATAGCAGGGGCAAGGCATATTTTATTGTGTGTGCTCAGCAGCAACAAATAGAGTAACAATGGGAATAGTCTAATAAATCTTAACAGAAGTCTCACAGGCAAAGCACGTTGGTGCACACAATGCATATGTAACCCAACTGAGGATTAGAGACGAGAAACAATACATACAAATAAATAAATATGTAAAAGTTGCTAATTRATGGTTGCAGAAGACAAGTATTTTTCATACTGCACCAACAAAGAACCAATTTATAAACATTTCATTCAGACAAACTGATTCAAATGAAGATTCGTGCAAATCTTTGGATTCAAATTAAACCTTGTGCTTAATGCTAAGCAGCACTCAACAATAGAACTGCTTCTTTCTTTTCTGGAGAGGTTAGAGGGAAAACGATCTCGGGATGTCGTTTCCCATTGTTTCATAAATGCATCTCTTGTTCTCTTTCTTTCTCCTACACACTGATGAAGTGCCAATTTTTGGCTGTGGCAAATGTAGCATAAATAGTGCAAATCACTTGTACGAGCTGGGGAARTAGAACCCTGCCATGTTTGAAACTCTGTAGATTGATGTGCACGTCAAAAGGTCTTTTGGTCCGATACTTTGCATGACTAACATAACCAGGCAGTCTTTACAAGAAAAAGAATCTATAATGAAGTCCTGTAAGTCAAATAGCTCATGTAGACAACCAGTATTATTCAAAATTAAATATCTAATCAGAGAGATTTAATGCTTACTTAATGGTTGAGTAATATTCTGAACTCAAGTTAAAAAAAAAAAAAAAAAAAAAAAAAAAAAAAAAAAANCAAAAACCAAACATGTAAAAAAGAGGGAAGAAGTAGAATTTTTTATTTGGGACATGAGATCAGATTTCTCTAAGCTCTGAACATTAATTTATACCTGTACAAAAAATAAAGACACCAAATCAAAAATCTCCATTCAGTTTCAGTTGTGATACCATTTTTTCATTTAATTTCAATCTCTTACTAAAAAAGAAAATACAAAGGTCTGTATTAACCTGGCATACAACCATCTCCTCTGGCTGAATTTAGGCAAAAGTATGTAGGGACAATCTAGGCCRAGGAGTACTAAGGAAAAAGAGAACTCCCTCTCCTTCTTGCAGTCCTTCAAAAAAGAAAGGAGCTTGCAGACTGTGTCATGGCAGGACAYGTCAGGGTGTAACGTGGGTGACATCTCCAGACACGGGCTGTGTCTGCACCAGCAAACAGTGTGGGACGGTAAAAACAATCATATAGTTGAAAATACTTGGTGCTGAGTGCACCACRTCTTTACCAGACACATTTCAAGGTTTTTATTTTAACTCAGGATGAGCTAACCATTATTACTACTAAAAGCATAAACAGAAGGTTACTCTATGGAAGGGTCACACCCATAACTAGTCTTCATTATAAATGGGTTTATAGTAAAATCTGCATTCACTTGTGGCTAAGTTGAGCTCCTACCAAGAGTTCCTGGATGTCAGTTTAAGAGCTGACACAAGTTCCATTAACACGAGAAGGGAATGAACACCCAGCATAGGCTTTCCACGGTAGGTAGTTGAACTCCCCCTCCATTTTAAGTTTGAGATGGGACTGAGCCATCAGGATTTTTTGCAAATTTTTTTTGCTGTTAAAGTGAAGATGGCATCTTATTTGGCTAGCTGTTTTTACAGCTTTTACTCAGAAGTTTATCCATGAATAAAACTTAGAAACTTTAGTTCTATATTATGCCAGCATATGGAACCAGAACCTTTGCATTGTGAAACCCAGAGGATGTTATTGTCCCAAAATCCAGTTTTGAAGCCCTTACATTGAAAAGTATTACACTTATTATACTATAAAGGTGTTCGTAAAGAAGGGCTACGCACCCAGGGCCTTCAGGCTGCACTAAGAACAAGAAGAAGCAGAGATACACTGAATTTTGTCTTGCAGCAGCCAGTCAAGAAAGCAGTATTTGCTGCTGGTGGGAGTAGCTACAGCATCAAACTTATAAGTGTCTGAATACTTTTCTGTGACAGCACTTTCAACATGTTAGTGTTTCTGATCTTGACCATACTCAGAAGAGTTTAAAGACAAAAAAAAAAAAAAGATAATCACAATCAACAAAGGTGATCTTATTTATCCTAGGTTGTGACAGAGTACCTTAATTCTGAATACATAAGCATYCCTAATGAGGGAACATTATCAGTAACTCATCATTGTTGAAATGCATATAACTCACATATTCATCCTAGCTGGTGATTTCTACTGCATTTCTAAGTTGTAAGTTGTGAGCACTTTCATTGCTTGAGATATTTTATGTTAGACTCAAGATACTGAGGACAGCATACTAGTTTGCTTAAGTCCCTCTCTAGTTCTAATTTCTTCTAGTGATGGAAAATATTTGGCAAAAAAGAGCCTTTACAGTCATGTCAGGTTTTGATTTTGTTTTTATTCGTGGCACTAACAGACATCAATATTTTACAATATATAATATATAGTCACATTAAATGCAGATGGCTACATATTCTCGGGCTTTCAACAGTCCATAGCTATACATTTTAAATTCCAGCTCAAAAAAAAAAAAAAAAGAATCTGCCACCAGTCCAGTCTGTGATTATAAAAATGTAAATGTACAAACTTCCTCTTCTTCAGTTTCATTACAATATAGGAAATGTGAAAAAGCATTTTCATTTGTCTGTTTTAAGTTAATCAATTTAACGAAATATTTTCAAAATATGTACAACAACAACTACCAAAGTAGTTAACATTTGAAAAAGATGCTGCTATAAATACTTGTGAGACAACATACAACAGCCATAYGAATTAGAAACCAAGGGCCAACCTATGCATGACCTGAACAATAGACCACAAAAGTCCTGGTTACTGATATAAACCAGCTTCACTTCGCTTCGCAGTGCAGAATGAATTCTACATCTTGGACCTCTATGCAGGACTCTGAATCTTGCTTGCAACCTTCACAGCCTGCTGCAAACAGAGATCCTTTAAGGTGGCCCAATACTTTTGAAGTGCCAGGAATGTTACCAGGGTTCAGCATGTCTCTGCACATTAGCATTCTATACATCATATCCCATAAGTAACTTTTCAATAGACACTGTCTCACGTTCATTATTGATTGCCTGCTTTCTCACAGCTCCATCTGAGATACAAAGTTAACTCAATTTTAAAAACCATTGACCCCAGCATATGCCGACTTAGCTATCATAACTTTTTTCTTGTGATTGTTTTTTATAGACCTTTWTTCTGGTTTTCACCCTAATCAATTACAGCCCTTTTTGAAATCAAAAAAGAAGCAAGTAAATAGTTTGAAATAGTTACGTATTTTTAACAGCTTGAAATGAGTATTACTTTCAGATAGCTAGCAAAGTTTTTAATTTTGCCCATAAACACAATTAAGTATTAACACAGGACTGTGCAGTGTTTATATTCTTATTAACCTGCCAACAAGAATAGTTTATTGGCAACCTTAAATATTCAGAGGCAAAACACAATTCCTTGGCACAGAAGCTTTACAGCAGAGCAATGTATTTTCCCCTTAGAACCATTATGCGGGAACACACAGAAAATTAACTACAACTTATTTTGGCTTGTAGTCAAGAGAATAAACTAAACTTGTTGATGTTTTTTGCCACTTCAGACTTTGAATGATGATTATGGGTGCATACAGGGTTAGATTTTCCAGTTACCTATTCTTTTTACATGATTCAAACGAGCAGAGGGACCTGTAACAAAGAAAAGCACATGATCATTCAAGGTATTTTTAAACCTCCAAATGTTGACATTGTTAACCAAACATTCTCCCKTGGGGCTGTTTTCAAGCTCGGTCTCTTCATCTGTTCCTTGAGACTACTTCAGCTTATCTGCTTTTTTTCTAGCTTATCATTTGGTCTAATTAAAAGTGCAATCCTTCCCTAAAAAATCCACACCTCATACATGCTTAACTATTATGGTTGCAACTGTGCTGTTTTTGGAGAATAGGCGATGCATTTTTTCTGTGAAATTCCTTCATTTTGTGGAATGAACAGAAGCCCAGGCTGCAAGTATGCAACATCTGACAGTCAAAATCTGTTCTATATTGCTTAGCTGTCACTGGCCATAAAAATCAATTGATGAGTACTTCCTGAWTAAGTGAAGGAAACTCCCAATGGTTTTGATTCAGGAAAATACTTATACAAATGCTTATCTTCCTTCCCAGTCCTCGGGTCATCTAAGCAGATGCTTAATTTTAAATACATATGCTAAGGTGCTTTTCCAAATTCAAAGTTACTGAGCTTTGATTCTATCAGGAAGATATACATTAAGGTCACCACAAAAGCTAAACAGGAATAATGCATTTGATCAAGTCTACATTTTCCGTTTTAGCCTTTGTTGAGGGGAAAAATAGGTCACGGTATAAATTATTAGCAAGGTGAAGAGTTCAAATTAAGTTTTATCTTTCAATTCAAACTGAGTAACAGCATGCAAATGCATCTGACTGGGCATGGGAACTAGAATCACCTTACAGGCTCATTTGACTACCTGTATATCAAGCTTGGCCAACCTTATCACGGAGCCTCCTGCCCCATTTATTTCCAGCACACCAAACCCTACATCAACTGTGGCTTTGAGTCTGTAATTTCTGTCATTGCACCCACAGATACTGATGATAAGGCACAGTATTTGTTCATTCACAATTATACATCTCTGCTTATGTGAGAAGAATAGTCCACTGCTTGACATAAAGATATGGAACTAGGCCATGCTTCCTAGAAGACACTCCACATGCCACAATTCTGATCGATGTGTTACTTGTTGACAACCAACTCCAAATTATCCCAGAGAACACCAGGGACTCATTGCAAGTGGTGCAGTAATTATTTTACCTGGCTCCTTCGATTGCCAGCAGAATGATACACCGCACGTATCAAGAGCTGACACGACCTAATGCTGATGCCAAACATTGCCACGAATGCTTGTGGGAACTGTGACAGAGCCAAATTAATTTTTAAAAACTCAGTGAACAAACAGAAAAGGCTACTTCGGTGCAATTCCAACCTTCATTGGAAAATAGGTGCAATCTGCACAATCTCCCTTGCACGTACCATTAAAAAGTGGTCTGAAGACCTAATTTTACCACGAGAAACAGCCTCTTCTTCAGAGATATAACTTGCTTTCCCCACCATTTGCAGACACATTCCCCTGCAATATTTCTACCAAATCCCTGGGTACAACTCTACCTAAAAAGAGTAGATGGCATATARGCTAAAGAAACTTTTATAGCTTCTCTTTGTTGAGTAAGGTTTTTAATCCTGCATGGACTTGTGCTGCRACTATACCTACAGCTAGACTTCTAACGGGTTATTTGCATGTGTAGTTATGGTTTTTTTTCACAGATAATCATGGTAAATCCCAAGGCAAGTTACACAAACGCAAAAATACACCTGCATCGATATGCAGGATTTCAGAAATCTATCTACATTATTTTGCCTTCTCTGAGATGGGAAATAGGAAGTTAAAAACTGTACATACAGATCTTAACTTTATAATAAGAGTTTGAACAATTTAAGGAAAACATTAGTTCACTTTTAAAATCAGAATGTCGCATGGTACAGCTCTATGACCTGAGTTTTGGCTGCCAGAATTAGCCAAAATTTGGTCTCCCATGAGCTGTTTACTTCCTAGATCAACTGATTCTCCATGGCTGGGACACATGTCCTCTCCAGTGACACATGTTAACCACCAAACGCACCAGGGCAGCCATCATGGGTGGTGGCATTACTCAACGCCACCTCCTTGAATAGCTGTTACTCTTTGGATGTGTTGAACACCCGTCAGGTTCCTTGACAGACCCTTCTAACACTGAAGAAAAGGATTACTTCCTTGCACATTGCCAGGTTGCTAAGTTCACCCCATTTGTGTAACACATCTGTATCGCCCTTTCCTTTGGGTGGGATCTGCAGTGGAGCCACTTCCTGCCAGCTCTCTGAGCTGCCCTGCACTGGGGATGAACCATTTGGCTGAGCAGGCTCAACTGGGCTTGGCACCTGCAAGAATTTTCCTTCAGGAGTCTGTGGACAGCAACAGTGTGCAATAAAACARAAGCAGTTTTTGCAAAAAAAAGAGTGATTTATTTGCCAAAACAGGCACAGTACTCCAAAAAATGGTTTGAAGAACAGTCAGGAGAGCTGTGCATATACTGTCTTACCTATACTTGGCATTTCCCTCAAGCATGTATTTCTGCCCTGGTTTGTTTTGGCTGACCCAATTAGAGACTGTGCTGTGCAGACCTCGACTCTYAGCTAGGCAAGGTCAGCCTGCAGCAACTTCTCTCCTTACTTCCTGCACAGAGAATCTTTTAACCTTAAAGTTCATGACTTTAGCAAACAGCTGTGTAATCAGGGGAGGAGTGGAGGAGCTGCCTGTTCACAGATATAACTTGAGCTCAAATGTTTGTTGGGATGCTCCTTATCCAGGCAATTGGTTGCTTTTTACATTTGCTTCCTTTGACAGCTCCGTTTGATCTACTTCCACTGCAACTAACCCCACATAAATAAGCACCGAGTCACACATAACTATGCAACACAGATTCTTTCCAGTTCTCTACAATATTAGCTAAATAAATGACTTTGCTGTCAGCAACACAGACTTTTCCCAGTTCTCCACAATATTAGCTAAATAAATGACTTCACTGTCAGAAGCCCTTGTCCCAGAAGACTTCGAGAAGACAATGGAAGAGAAACAGATGCCATTACTGAACTGAACTACCTACTCTGCTGTCTAGTTGCTGCAACCAAAATCTTCCAGAAAGCAAAGCCAAAACCAGCTCTGCGYTCACATTTCCAAATCACATCATAGAACTTTGACAGAACAAAAACAAAGAAAAAAGTTTGCTTTAGCCCTGGCACAAARCAACCTGTCAGCCACTGCCTACAAAAATCTCAGCGTTCCTTAGACGCTGGTAAAGGAAAAAAAATCATGTTATTCAGCTATAATGTATTCTCTCTCTTCTATGGATTCAACTTTTGCTCTCACAAGTTGTCCAATTGCTTGGAAGGATCAGAATTTGGCTCTCAGTATGATGCAGAGAACTAGAAGAGATATTAAAACACACTGGATTGAAAGTGTTTTCAGAAATCTGACAACATTTTTACTTTAATCAGTTATCAAGGGCATGAGATCTCAGATGTCAAAGTGTCATGATGAYTTTGGCATATACAAGACTAGCTTGCATATCCAGTATCTGGAAGGACAGCACAGTAATAAGAAARTCATACTCTGCCTTGGACAAAACAGTGCTCTCTTTTATTTTCATAAGAGACCTATATAATGAGATGTACTCCTCCGTTGTTTCAGTGTCAAAACTAGCAAAAATTACTGTGCCTTGGAAATGAGACAAGACAGGCACAGTATTTAGCAGAATACATCAGTATATCTGGTGTACTTTCATGACCTGCACTGGTTATCCAAGTGTTTTGAAATAAATCCCCAAAGATATGATAAAGACTTRTTTTCATGAGCAGAGCTATGGATCCCCTCAGAGACTTCTGCAAGAGCAATGCTGCTGGAAGAAGAAGAAATTTGGAAGTATCTAGAAAACAACTGCATGAAATACCCTTGAATGTCCAAGTCCCATTTTTTTTTTCTGTCAGTTGGTGAACTGGGGAAATAAAGGCCTGACCTCTTCCTAATTTGCAGTCTTAAAGTCATAGAATTTTTCAGATTGGAAGGAACCCTGAAGGATCACTGATTCCAACTCCCCGCTCCTGCCAGAACTGCCTAAAACTAAACCATATGACTAAGAGCATCGTCCATCTGCTCCTTGAACTCTGTGAGGCTTTGTGCTGTGACCACWTCCCTGAGGAGCCCATTCCAGTGACTGACCACCCTCTTGTGAAGAACCTTTTCCTATTGTCACCTGAACTTGCCCTGACACAGCTGCATCCCATTCCCTTGGGATCTGTTGCTGGCCACCACAGAGAGGACACCGTGCCTGCCCCTCCTCATGGAAGGCACTGACTGCCATGAGACTGCTCCTCAGCCTTCTCCGAGCTGAGCAAACCAAGTGTGAGCTCTGCTGCTCCTCAAATTGTGTGCATAAAGCAGATATAATTTTGACATGAAAAATTAACTGCAAATCCAGATTCCTGATGTAGTGAGAACTCGCTGATATAAATTTCCCTGAAACACTGATTTGTTTGTGCCATTTGTATGATTCTGTGGAATTTCTGATTTATCAGAAATCAGATTTTTTGGACAACTTTTGAATGTTAAAATTTGAGTGATTTTAAAATTATTTAAAAGAGGACAAGTTAGCAAGATTAAAGTCTATTTACACATTTATGGCTGGTATCAGCTAAATCATGGGTTGGGAAAACTACATCTGCTTTTCTACATTCCCTTAAGTCCTTGGATCAAAGTCTATTCTTGGATACTGCAGTGTAATATTGGGATGCCTCCACTAAGGACAATTGATCTGCTTCTCTTTACCAAGAAACACAGTGTAACTTGAGATTGAGAAGAACAAACTTTGATCAARGAGATAAGTGAAGTGACTCCAAAAATCACACACAGGCAACTGAGAGTTTAGCCATCCGGGAGCTGACCTATTCACATCTCACCAGAAAAGTGAAACAGCATCATTCAATTAATAAAGTTCAGGCAGACATTAAAACGACCTCACAGTTTTACTGAGAGCTSTCAGCACATGTGACCAAGGTTTAGGTGTTGGGAATCAAGGTCTAGGACACAATACTGAAGTTAGGAGAGAATATTCATTTATTTATAAATTTGCTTCAGGGTCTCATATCTGATCTTTCTTAGGCTCACCTTGTGTAAAGGACATCCAGATATAGAGACATTCAGATAATAGAGAATGAAAAGGTCATGAAAAYGCTTTCTGAAATTACAGTCATGCTCTTGATGGTGTCTCTAATAAAAAGTATTGTCTGTTCACATGGTTGCATACACACACAGGTGTGTTTCATTAGCAGTTCAAAGGTTTCAAATATATTCCTTATCTTTGATTCAGTTAGAGGAAACAATGTACGTACCCTCTTCTGATGGAAGAAAGAAATGTGTGTCTAGAACATCTTAAAAATGGTTCTGAAAACACAGTAAAACAGAAAAGCACATTTACCTTCCTTAACTTTGCTGCTCCAGCACCAGAGCGAATGGCCTCCATCAGCGCCTGCCTGGCGTCGCCCGCGTTCCCTGCGGCTGCTGCAGGGGATCGGGGAGCTGCTGCTGGCAGCGGGGTGGGGGGTGGTGGTGGCGGCTGGGCAGGGGGAGGTGGGATACACTGCTGCTCTTCCTGAAAGCCATTGGCCTTCTGCGAGGACTGTTCCGTGTCCCTAAAACGCTGCATCTCTTCAGAGGCCGGCGAGAAGGTCTGCTCATGATGCAGATGAAAGAAGGTGATTAATACAAAGCATGGCTAAACTGTAATTATTTGACATTTGATGCACTTTCAGTACCCCGATTTCACTTTGCTTGAATGATGTAAAACACATAGAACTTTTGTTTGCTCAGGGGKTTGAACATCTGTTACTACTCACTCACATCACTCAGCTGGGCTGATTACCCACACTGAGGACTTGGCATTGAGTCTGTCTCAGAAACTCAATCTTTATTTACTGTGAGCTTCAGCATCCTGTAACTCTTCTTGGCATGCAAGGTAAGAGAGAAAGTTGGACTTGGTATTAATTTGGAAACAACCACAAGGCTTTTAGAATCAGGAAGATATATTAAGGCTGCAGTAGCCACCCAGGAATATGATTACTTTCTGCAGTCTGGGCTGTGCAGAAATAATCTCAGATGACAGGGAAGCTCTTCCAGACATAGCTTCACCGAAAAAAAAAGCCATTAAACATAAAGTTTCCAGCCATAGGAAAAAAAAACCAACAAAAAAAACAAAAAAACCAACCAGTGAGAACTATGTGAAAACACTGAGAACAAAATCAATTGATTATTCTTCCAAGTGTGTTTCTGTGGAATTTCTGAAACGAAAATTTCTGCACAAATTGCCAGCTTGGAAACTCATCCTACTTTAAATGCATGCAGGAGAAGACAGTCTTCCAGAMTAAGCCAGCTCTTCTATCAACTGTCTTAATGTATGTCAAGACATACTTTTGCCATTAATATCATTACTGGTAATAATCATGATGAATTGTTAGTAATTACAATGATTCAGCAATTACTAAGAAATTCAGTATTGTGGGCCAAATAGGAGGTTTCCAAGCAGATTCATTATAATTAATTTCTAAGGGAAACTGAGGCACAGAGCTTCTGTTGTGAAAAGTCAAAGGATTCACCTCACATCAAATAATCCACAGAGCGCTCCTACATTCTATTCCTTCCCTRTACACACACAATATATATATGAGCATCATGTCATGTTAGATGAAAGATGAACACTTGAGACAACATGAAAGGGACAGCCCTTTCATCACAGCACATCTGTATTGCTCCCTGTGCACGCATGAATGCACTGATTTAACTAGCACAGGTGACAGGGTGTGAAAAAGCATACGGTTTCTAGGCAACTCCCCTTAAAATCATGGCAAAAACTTCTCTGCCAGAGGAAAGTACTCCAAAAAGTCTCTRTGATGACTTCATTGTCAGAGCCTCTTTTACACAAATTGCCATTTATTGCTAATGAATGCAGAATGCAGTTAAGCACGTGTGAAGATTGCTGCTGCTTAGCACATCCTGCTCACAGGCTCAGAGGAAGCTGTGCCCTACCTGGAGCAAGGGCAGTAGAATATTTGAGGGGTGAAGTAATTCCCTAACACAGGCAAGAGAATTTTTCTATCTAATGCCAGCTATCTGGATGTGTGCTAATGAACTGAGTCATTRCACGAGGGAAATGGGAATCTCCTTGCCAAGGACACATCTTTGGCCGGATTAGTCAAGTGAGTGAAAACTAAGGCTAGAACAATGCAGGTTTTGGCTATTAGGAATAAGGGATGCTTTAATGATTAGGTAAATCTTTCAGAGAGCAGGAATCATCCTGCTGTGGTGAATGTTGATGAAACATCAACACTGATTACTWGCACACAACTTGCATCATGTTAGCAGATAGGAAGCAAATAGGAAGAAGCCCCAGCATGCAGCTGGGATTGGATACATATGGTAGGTAATGCAAATATATTAATCCTACTTCAAATTCCCAAAGAACAGCTCTCTGCCCAGAGAAGCTGTGGATGCCCCATCCCTGTTGGTGTTCAAAGCCTGGTTGGATGGGACTTCGAGCAACCTGGTCTAATGGGAGATGTCCTTGCCCAAGGCAGAGGGGTTGGAACCAGATAATGTTTAAGTCCTTTCCAAGCAAAACCATTCTGTAGTTCTACAAAGCTAAACTAAAATAATGAACATCTGACGACTTCTGTGCACACTCCMTTGTAATTGGTTTGGATTTCTACATGCTTCTTTCTAAGCCAAAAGCACACTATTTGAAAGGCTTTTAAATTTTATAGCAGAGAATTGAACCAAAGAGATGCTATGCTCTTTGCCTAACTCAGATCTGGTCTTCTGTCATATGGTTACCCCTCAATTTCTGTCTTTGCAGCTCARCGTATTTTGGTTTATTCAAAACATTCAGTCAGGAAAAGACTGCCCTTCAAAGATCACTTACCATCTTGATTTCTTACCTTTTTTAGCTTTGAGCCATTGTGGCCTCTAATTGCTGCTAGTAGGGCTGAACGCTCATTCTCTGGCTCAGTGTATGAGGGTTTCCTGTGATTGCCATTTAGTGCACTGTGTGAAACCTAGAATATGAAGGGAATAAACCTCATATTGTTATTAGATATTTACTTAGAGATGGCTTGGAAACACTTTTTGGCAATATGTATCAGAATGCAAACTATGAAGACTAATCAGTCTGTCTTTTTTTGGGCCTGCTTGTAAAACCTTGCGTACACTGAACAGTGAGGGCATGTGTAAATAGTAATGCTGTACTTAGAGATGCAGTYTCATATCCCCTGAGCATGAAGTCAGCAGCATTCTATTATCCCCTAGTAATACAAAATGCAATTTTCTTTCACTGCAGGTATTTACAAGTTTTCTCCATGCTGTGTGTTCCTGTTWTTACATAACATGCTGAAATAAGGGTTTGGCTCTTAGACTAACCTCAATTACCTCTCCTTTATCTGTGTCCATGCACCCTGTGCCTCTTCCAGCTAGCAGWGCAGCCATGATGTTGCATAATATACAGGATGTGCAGAATAAGCAGCAGCTTGGTCTGCATTTTGCCATTATAAATCTTTAAAATTTCTTGTGTTGTCCATCTCACCAGAAAGTTACCAAACCTCTGGTGTCTGACAGGGTGAATACAGGGCTCTGCCATCTGGACAAGTTAAAAAAAGTTTCCACTTTACCTTTCTGAGTTTCTCCTTTCCCCCTGCTGTTTGAATGGCTTCCATTAGGGCACTGTGCAATGATGTGTCTTTTGGAACCGGCTTTTGGAYGACAGGCTTGAACTTCTTCTTTGGTCCGAAGATATTGGTCTGCACATTAACATCCAGTTCACCGACAGTGTTGGTATCCGAATCATCGGGTTTCTCCTCCTGTTCTGACTCTGCATTTGCTGCTGCACCATTTAGCTCAGGYGAAGCTTTAAGTGAACTATTAACTTGTACACCATTAACAGGAGGCCATTTAGTGACTCGCAAAGATGTGCTGAAAGAGGATGGGGCTCCTTGGAGATCAGGAGACCTGAGGGATGAGGCTGAGTTAGTATGGCTCACAGTCTCGCATTTCTGGTCAAACGCAAGACGTGACTTTTTCTCTGCTATACTTTGTTTGCTGTTTAAACCATGATCATCTTCTGCACTGTTGTTATCCTTTGAAGAGGATTTAGTAAGTGGGACACTGGCATTCTTTTTATAGAAATTCAGAGGAGCTTGATTTGGTGCCCTGATATTAACTACTTTGTTTTCCACACCAGAATTATCACCAGGTGTAAATCTGTGGGATGCTTTCTGACTGCAAGCAAAAGTACTTGAAAACGTTTCTCTTGTTTCTGTTGATTCTGTTTCCACAGGGCTGTATTTGGCCACAATAATACATCTTTTCGGTGAAACTTCTGCTTCATTCTTAACTTCTCCCGCCCATTGCTTGTTTTCGTCTTTCTCATTATATTCGGCGGTGTCAGATTTAAAGGTGGTTGCATTGATGTGTCTCGCAATGGCAGAGGCGACATACTGACTTGAAGTTCTCCTGTGTGGCTTTACAAACGGGAGTTCCAGCTTGTCCTTATTAATGGCTGGGGCTGCTGATGGTGTTACCTGAGACTGTGGAGCTGCWGGAGTTGGTTTGGTCCTTTCGTTCTCAGAYTGTCTTTCAGCTGCCTGGGTAGTAACAGTTTGTGGTGCTGTAGGTTTTGGGGCTGCAGGAGAGACRGGTTTGTGTTCGGGTTTCACAGTAAAGGGCTTAGAGTTTGTGGTGACTCCTGACTTTTTAGGAAAATGCTCAGCAGAGTCATCACTTTGCTTGTCCATAGAACTCGACCTCCAGAACGCCTTCACTCTCCCAATATGAATTTCCGCACTTTCATCAGAAGAAGACCCTTGTACATGCTTACTAACACTGGTGTTTGGGCCAATAAGATTGCCTAGTTCATCTATCTTAATGGCACCAGTGGAGAGTGAAACTCCTCTATCAAAATGTCTTACTTCAGGTTTGGGAGGGACAACTTTAAATGTTGTCAAACCCATTTTAGGTTCATAGCTTGATCCTGAATTCTGGGCACGATGACACCACATGGGTGTTGATGGGACTTCTTCTACTTCCGTTTTTTTTGCTGGTGGCCATTTGATTTCTAATTCTGATTTACTTTTTTTCAGAGATCTTTCCCTGATACTACATTCATTAAATGGACTTAGCTTCTCTTTTGCTGTACTGATTTCAGTTGTGGCCCTGGAGTGAGATGGACTCAGTTTAGATTTACATTCCTCAGACTTCATACCATGTTTAGGAGAGAGTTCCAGTCTTAAGTTCTTTTCACTTCTTTTTTCAAAGGAGGATGTGAGAGATTCAAAGATATCTCTCCTCTGTTCCACAGGCCAGTGACTGAAATCATTTTCAGATGGTTGCTGATATATTAGGTCCCTGGATATGTATACAGCTCCACCATCTGTGTGTCCCTTATCAAAGGAACCCGCATTGTTGTTTCTATTTGTGAAGTTTCCTGCRTTAACAGAACCAGCTGAGATATTCTGTGAAACCCTAATCTCCATCTCCTGGTTGTCATCTGAGTTATAGGTGCTGACTTCCGGAGCATCATCGATGATTGTCACYGGAACAGAACTGGAAACATCTTGGGCAGCCTCGACTTTCCGTATGTGTGGGYTCAAGGCTTCACTGGCGTAGTCAGAGTCAGAGTTACTGACACCATCCACTGCTGCAAAACACATGCACAATGTTAGGTACAGGCAGTATYTAGCCAATATGACTATAAATTACACAAACAGCCAGCACAAGCTTAGGCAAACCGGGTATTTTAGTTACACTGAAAGTAATAGGCATTCTTTTATGCCTGAATTACAAATAAAGGAGATGTCTGGGTCCTTCTGATTGTCTGCTCGCTGATTAGGATCACAAAATATTCCTGCAGTTCTCCTGCTTCAGCCAGTGGGAAACATACAAACGCAGCTGAAAGCAGAATTTCATCTATTGTTCATACCTTATCTTTCACTAACTTATCTCACTGATAAACATTTCACCACATGACTCCAAAGGAGAAATATTTCTGAGAAACAGCAAGCAACTCCAAATTATGTTTCCCAGACCTGGTTAGTAACAACAGCCCAGCTGAAGGATTTCCTTGGGCAAGCAAACAAAGAAACAGTACTTTTATTTTTTCTCCATTCTTCTCACCCTTTATTACCAGAAGCCTCATTGTGCAAGAGGATATATATCCTTTCAAATTTGCTGGTATAAATCAAAGGTTACAACACAGAAGCTAAAGAATGGCTGTGTCTGAGAACTCACAAGAAATCAAATCAGAGTCAAGACCACTGCAGAAGTATTAAAATGAAAATGGGAAGTTAAAAAAAAATTCAATGTCATTTGTTGACAAACCARTAATAGAGAAGTATTTTTAATTCACAGTAGGAAATAGAGGAGCACAATATGACATTTTATCTCTTCCCACTGATTCATGTTCTTCCATTTTTAACATTTAAATTTGCCTGTTAACACAGAGGAGGCACTGGGTACAAAAATGTTCCATCCTTTTCCACTTCATTATGATAAAATAAAAACAGAGGGATTCTTCATTAATCACAGAGCTGAATTCACAACTGATTTAGCTTCACTGAAGTCAATGAAATGATACTAAATTTGGCCTATAAAATGTGTCCATTAACTGCTGTTCATCTCTTTTTGGTAGAAGACACTGAAATACAATGACAATCTGATATGCAGTTTGAAAAAGATTCAGTGAGAGCAYGGAAAGGGTGTCTGCTCCTGAAGCAAAGGAGCCACTTTTGTGGGACCACATTCTSCCTCACACCCATGAGCTGTTCCCAGCCATCTTTTGTGAGAAATATATGGGTGTCCCAAGAGCCCAGTTTGATTCTGCATGTCCTAGCACAGTCTCTGTATTTTGTATTTCAAGGGTAACACACACTTTCCTACCTTCTAAATCTTCATCCAGGTCAGCCAGAGTCTGCTGGAGCCGTGCTGCAATGAATGTATCTCCRTTCTCATGCCTAGCCAAAGCCATTGCTTTGTCTTGCCTGCTAAAATAAAGAGGATAAAATCACTKGGTCTCTTTCTTTCACTTTGCACTGCTGCTCTGAAACACACTATAAATTTCAGCTCCTTTGCTTCCASTGGGGTTCATTCCCCAAACTATGAAGAATGCCTAGAGACACACACCWCCATACTGACACATCCACATCTAGGAAGGATCCCAGTGTTGCCTGAGCAAACTCAGTGTGCTAGCAATCAAAAGTTTCTGAATTAATAAAACCTGCAAAGAAATGGTCTGGCTTCAGTGTGAAGTATGCATTTCAGCTGGACTGCAGAAACACAGCATCTGCCAGGACAGAGGTTTTGCATATCCATACAATTTTAAGGCAGACCACTARCCATTCTGTGCACCCACTGTAGCAATATATATGCACATTAATTAAATAAAAATTGCATGGTAATGAAAAATAAATACAGCCAAAGTACTGTTAGACAATCACACTGAATCTTAACGTATGGGAGGGAAGGAGAAAACAGAAACTAATCCCTTGAGAGCAGTTTCTAATGAAACGTATCAAGGGAACTGATTTTGCCAGAAAACTGATGAAGCTGTACAATGACCTAAGACAAGTCTGAAATCAGAATGAGCGCCAAGTGCTGCTTTGGCTTATTACAGGGAGAAAAGAAAAAGAAAACAAAACAAACAAAAATCCTAACAAAAAAATAACTAAAATTAAAAAAACCCCACATAACTATCCATATGGCAACTTGGTACACAATAGTCCTCTTTTTTCTTAGAGAGAAAAGTCTTCATCAGCAGAACATTTTAATSTAAATCATGGAAACTAGAATTTCACATTGGACGTTTTGTTTCTTTCGGTTCCCCACTCCCCATTTAAGACATTGTGGTCTAAGTTGCATCTAAGTTTTGCCCTTGTGATTAGCCTAGTGAAAAAGTAGCTTTCCATTCTAGCTACACTTAAACTAACTCTGGYTGAGTGAAGCAGATTTGCCCTTTTCAAGATAATACTCTTAATCACAAATACAGTAACAGATGACAGACTTTTTTGTTAGTTTACCAAACACTACCTGAAAAATGCCATTTTTCTTCTCTTTAAGATAGCAATCTGAATAAAACTTCAGGGATGTTTCCTGAAATTGGTTTAAATTGTCCAACAATATAGCTTCATTTTTTGCTATTTTATTGTTCGATTTTTTCCCTTGCTCACACCAGGAGCAATTGAAAGCACATGAAACATTGGGTATTTTATTTCATTTTACTTCATTATTTATTTAGCATTGACCTCTTCTTTAAGTCTTTTGTGGTAGTCCTGCAGTCTGATCCTTCTACTTGTATCTAAACTACCTTGACATTACAAAGCTGAGTTCATGAATACGGCATCAATGAAAACAACAATGTACACCTCCAAGGAAACCTTCCAAAACTTTCATACACACACTCTTGTGTATCTGAATACACAGATGGGATTAAATCAAGATAGCAAGGCTTGATATATGACTGAGATGCTTTCTAAACTGGAACCTAAGGCAGAAATCAGACCTGGTTTTTTTGGTTTTTTTTTTTAAACACAGAAGAAGAGAGATGGTGCTCTGTGACTGCAATAAAATTACTTCCAACATCTGCTGCTGGCCTGAGCTTTGACAGGCCCTGCACATCCCCACAAACCAATGTGATCKAACAGTGCTCAGGCTCAACATCCACACCGTAAGATTCATGGTGAGCTGAGCTTTCCCCATGATGGATCACGAGGATGGTGGTGCAAATCTATTAAAGTCTCCAACACAGGCACCTGGCACTGTAGGACTGCAGTCCCCCTGCACCCTGAGACACACACACCAATCAATGGGATTACTCATCTGAGCAATCTAACAAAAAGATTTACACTTACTGCAGCATTTGAATCAGGAGAGAAGACTGGCAAACAAAACTCTTAACATGAAGATGGCAGAGAGAATGAACTAACTGAATTTGATATTGTTCTTGCAGTAGAAAGTTTCATAAAATTAYTAAAAAAGACTCTCCTCTGAGTGCATTTTAAAACAATTTATTTGCAAGCTCAGAGAGAGCATTTCCAATGGGAGAACCATTCAAACCGTGCACCAGCAAAGCAACAGGTCTATCCATCATGGAAGGCAAACATCACTTTCTTCTTTACAAAGTTGGTCTTGCAGAATAGTTGTACACAGCTGGAGGCAAATCAGTGACACACACACTCTTTCTCCGACTGCTGTGGAGAAGCTGTTTCCAAAGCCTTGGAAGAAAAGTGTGTCAACTCACAAGACCTAATTTCATGAAGGCTATGCCAGCTCACCACCTTTTCGGTACCTGGTTGTATTTTTCAATTGCCTGACTGCTCTACAATACAGCCAAAATCTTTATTACTAAGGTTGTCCATGCTGGAATTTCTACAGGAAATAATCGGGTTGAGATTTTCATGGGAAATTTATCTAGAAAAACATATTTAGGATGGGAACAAGCATTCCTGGGCTTCAGACATGGGTTTAGGTCCATTGCACTGCACTGACCAGTTCTTTTCTCACGTCTATCAGTGGGAATCTTTCAATGACTCCTCATTGCAAAATTATCCTCTCCTTGCTGGGCACAAGAGTGAGCAGTGGTCTCTTTCATTATCCTCTGTGCACTTAGGCAGTGACTATACACAATCTGCCTCTCAATCACCCTACCTTCAATCTCCCTACTTAGACAACTGGGATAATATTATCCAATTCATAGACTTTTTTTTTCAGAAGGAAAGAGAACAATGCAGTGAAAATGAAAGGATTCTTATTTGCTGCTRCAGAGGGAGCTTCAGAAAAAGCGGATCTTTTCTTTCGCATTTCTAAATCTCTAAAAGAGCTGTAGTTTAATGCATCTCCAAACTCACCTACAAAGCAAGCCAAAGAAGGCATAGATTAATCACAAGGCTTTTTTTAAAATTCTTACCCCTGGGAATTTAGAATAGGCAATGTGTTTTGTGAGGTGAAGGTCTGGTACTTTCCAGTAGCTCACATGACTTACAAATATGCCTAGGAAGACTCTTTCTCACAGGAAAAGGAAAACAAAGGGCCTCAATTTTTTTTTTTTCCATAGCCTTCTTCCCTTCTAACCCTATACACTTTTCTTTTGTTGACAGCTGTTCTGGATAGAAGCCAAGAAAAATATGACTTATTCTGATACCATGTTTTACATTCTGGATAAACATTACCAGTGGTATTTTCTCACACATGCCTTTTTTTTTTTTTTTTTTTTTTTTTTTTTAGGGAAGAACTTGATAACCTTTACGCTGCCTTCCTGGTTAAAACATGAGGTGCTAAAAATACAGCAATGGTGAGCATTTAGCCCAAGCTCGAAATGGCAAATGTGCACGGTTCCTGGAAGCCTGCGCACATATTACTTATGTAGATTAGCAGAGATTTGTGCAAGAGCACAGAACGAAGCAAAGTGACTACTAAACTACAGCATTTAATGTTCCACTGAGCTCAGGCTACAACGCCTAATTACTCCTTGGCAGGCATTTGCGCAGTTGGAGACAAAATGAAACTTACAGCAGCATTTTACCAAATTAGTGCCATGGGAGAYATACATTTATGAGAAGGTTTACATTCTAAGAAAGAGAGAAATTTCTCTGATAAAGCTAGCTGGAAATGTTGCATTAAAATAAACCCAGACCACTGGTATAACAATGGATTTGCAATGAGGGAAGATGCCATTTTGGTATAGTCAAAGCAGCTTTTCCTGTGGGACCATACATGATAAAACCAACCCAAGTTTCTCTGAGCACTTCTTGGGAGCTCTGGTGAGCTTTGTGTATGGCACCAGAAGTGCAGACCTCACCTCCCACTGTAAATGTTTAAACACAAGACAGACCTGTGCACACTGCARAGAAGGGATGGAGCAAGACATTCAATTATCTAAATGCAGTTACTTTGCACCATTTTAAATGCTATAGGATATTCAAGACWTCTGTCTGGGGCTCTCAGACATAACATGGAAGACAGGTAAACTTGTGTCCTAACTTAATGGCAGCAGGTAAGAAGAAACCAAGTAGTAGACATCCCTCAGGTTAACTGAATATGATTTGCAATCTCACTCATTTTGAACAGTATTCGCTGTGCAAAATTTATGAAAGTATATGAAAATACATGAACAACTTGAGAACATAGCTGCTATGAACCGGTTACTGAGTGGGGCAGGAGGACAGAGCCATTGCAAAGAAGTCAAATCCAGACAGGCACACTGCACAGTAGGACATGCAGATGTAACGACAGCTGAGATGAACATTGAGAGCATTCAGCTCCTCACATGAGCCTTTGGGCAGCCAAGAGGGATTGACCCACATGGGAAGCTGACATGGCTACTCCAGACTGGGCTTTGGAACATTCAGGCTCCCCTCCCAGCTCTCACAGTCATCCCAGTCTGGTACTGGGGAARTACATTAACCCATCTGTATGTATCCCCATTTGTCCTCTTTAAAAYGAATCCATTATGTTCATCTCCTACACAAATGCTGTGAAGAGAAATGCTTCTACCTTGATATGTATCAGGGTGGGTGTTAAAGATGAGATTGATGCTGCAGGATTTTAAGCTGTAGGAAATATGGCYGAAGCTTTTTGAAAACAACTTGCTATTCAATCAGGCCAGAAAGCTGGCATTAAGCAAACTCAGGGTGTTTATATGTTCATTCATGGGAGTGATGAGACAAAAGTGGAGATAACTGTTTTCCAGATTAACCAATGGCTTCCACTATCTCAGAGACCATTTTCCATTTCTCGCATTTCTTGGGCTAGGTAACTTTTTTTTTCTTTTCTTTTCAAGGAAGTAATGTAACTGCAGCAGGAGAGCAGCCAGTGTAAGTGCTGGACTTTCTAGTCACCTAAGCCATAACTTGGCCAGCAAAATTTTCCATTTCTACTGCCTCCTGTGAACTTGAGAATGAATTTTTAACCAAAGACTGTTAAAATTCCAAAGTTGTAGACTGACCAACGAACCTAGGACTGGTTTGACGGCAAAGTCATCACTTGTGTTTGATACAAGATTTCTGAAAGTGGCAGGCAACTAGGAAAGGAAAAAGCTCATGGTGATTCTGCTGAATGCCAGATAACCTTACTTTTTATGTCCCTAGGCAATAAAAAAAAAGCTGCACATATTTTTGAAGGCAAGGTACAGGTATAATTTCAATTCCATTTTTAGTTTGTGTTCTGCTTCTGTGGGACTACATCAAACAAAGGTCTTTACACTGCATTTGTATCTGTGCTGAATAAAAGTCATCAGAGATCGAATTYAACTATTTTTCAATCCTGTAATACACAGGTCCAGTTGTGTCTTCAGATATATTGCCACCCAATCAACAATAAGAACTTGCAAATAGAGGCAAGGAGGAAAACGAAGCAATTTTTCAACAGCAGCTGGGTTTATGGTCCTTTTACAATTTTCCTCCATGGTTACTGGTCAAGAATCTAAACATAAAGCAAATAAATATGCTTTTGCATAGAATCATTTTGTCTTTTAATACTAGAAATCTCTAAGCTTGTTACATAGCAGGGTGATTTAAGCTTCCAGAGTACCCTGACATATGCCAGTTCCAGGGTCCTGCCGCAGGAGCAGCAGCTTGTACAGCTGCTGGATGTGTGCCCCCACTCCCCCTCCTCTGGCAACAGCTTCTCAACAGGAAAGCCTGCAGGCAGACAGCATTGCCAGAAATAGCCAGGAAARTGGACTAGCATGATTTAGATCTCAATACAGCCACATCACCTATGCAATGGAACATTGCAAGTTAAAAGACGGCACAAATAAATAACTTGTCTTGATTTACACAGGAAAATAGAAACAGAAAACGACTGGAGCCTTCCTCTTCTGGAAGCCGGCACCAGGACTTTAGCAACCCAAGCTGCTCTYTAATATTTAGAATATCCTACAGCTCCAAAGCATACAGTATTTTTCTAGTGGATGACTTTAACAGAAAGGTTAATCAGTATTCTTGCTCTGTAACAACTGTGAGTATCTGCTACTTAAACCATRATATCCATAATATCTTCCCTTCATGAAGATCTGCCAGCAAAAAAGTGCACAAAAGTATCCAAATTTAAAGAGTTTTCTGGAACAAGGGGAAAGAGAAAGCGGGAGATAAGGAAGGAAAACTATGCAAGAAGCAGAGGCTTGCAAATCTGTCAGACATCTGGGTCTTAATTAAATAATTTTTCATCCCCGAGGTTCTCCCTGTCGCTTTAACCCTTTCTCTACCTTCCTACCACTTGAAACCGTTCTCAAAAAAGTACAACATGCCTACCCAGTTAAAATAAAACCTATGCTATAGAGAAATAACAGAACTAAACTTTCTCCTGTTTCTCAGAGACAGTTTCAAGTGACAAGTAATTATGCAGAATGTGCTTGTGCACAGAGGTATATATAATACATACATACACTGCTATTTTTCACTGCATTTTTTCTCTTTCCTTCCTGCCTTCTGCCACTCACTATTTTTATTTCCTCTGACCAGCTTCCACGCTGAATTCTCTCCAGCTACTGATTTCTCCTTCCCTCCTGTCTTTCCCAAGTGGAGCACAAAACCCTGTGCTCAAAATTTGAATCTGAATGGACTGAAAATTGAGCAGAACAGGTTCACCCACCCCTATTGTTTTAAGCTTTTGTTTTAAACGAACTCATCAAAACCCCGAACAGTTTAGCAGCAAACGGCAAGTACTTCTCAGGCTGGTAACTAACAGGACCATCCTCCCAGCAGCTTCAGCTACCCTGACCAGAGCCAAAGGTAACAAATTCTTCCAAGAGAAAGGGAGGAAATGGGATTATCTCTGTCCAGACCCACAGCATGAACTGATCTCTGGAGGGTTCCCCCACCCCCACCCTATGTCCTCTACTAGCTGTACGTGAAAAAATATTCCTCTCTCATGGCTACTGAAGCAGACACTCAAGGGAGGGGAAAATCCCTTTCAGACATTTAGAAGGTATTTTATATTTTTGTCCCCCACAAGCCTGTGTTTACTTATATCTTTCTAACTACAAAGTTCCCTTCAAAATTTTAAAATACTTTTATTTCTTAAACATTTTAATACATTTAAAATATTTTCAGAATTGAAAAAAGTCTGGTATTTTAAAGTGTTTTTCCTTCTCTGAGGGAAGCCAGCAGAACCACTTTTAAGAGTGACCCTCTTTAAAACCCTGATTCCAATTGCTTATAAGATTGAGAAAATACACCTCTGCGAGGTGACAGTCCACATGAAGATTTATATCATGCCCATAATCATACTATTATTCTATTTCAACCAAACTGTTTAAATGTCTTCCAAGAACCGAGTTTGGAGAAAAAGAGAGCTGCATTCTGATACATGAAATTCTATTCAGTGCTCAGTCCTCTGAAAAAAACCATGGTTCTGCATGGTCTAACTGTTCAGAACTCTGCCCTGGCTCTGCCCATCAGCTCTCCTTCCCTAAAACAGGAAAATGCCACCTTTTCGTATCACATGAGCACTGGGCAGAGAAATGAATTAAAGTCTGCATGGCATGTGAATACCAGTGCAATGAGTAAAAGAGGCAAAGAAAATTAARTAGTTCTGTCCCCAGAAGACAATTTGAACTGAGTGAACAGCAATAAATCTATTTTATTAATTGGGCTCTGAAATTTTCAAAGAAGTAAAATAAAGTCCCATCCCTTTAACCAGAGATGTTACCATGCTGTATGAAATGGGGGGAATTGAGGTTAAAAGGGGGAATCTGAGATTACACACAGAGACCTAATATTGAAGTTACCCAACTTCGAACGCGTGACCCAGCATCCCTAATAATATTATTTTAGCGTAATTTTTAATGGGTAATTATTTATAAAGCTCCAGACAGTAGGTGTGCAGGATGCTTTATAGGCGTATAAAATTGTCTGATCCCTGCCCCTGGGAGCTTGCGTGATGACACCACACAAGGGATGGGAAAAGAGGGGGTATGGGAGGACAGGGTTGCAACACTGAGATCATGAGATGYACTTACTGCTACATAAGCAACATTTCAGCTTCTCTGTGGTTTTCTTGTTACTCATTTAACACTATATATTAAAATTTGGTGAACAGATACATAACACAAAGACATCAACGGTAAGAAAGGATATGAATAAAGAGAACCGTGTAGTACAATGTTCAGAGTCAGCAGTTAATATTAAAACATTCACAGCCGAACGTTGCATGTAGTCAATTATTTATATGGGTTTAGCCCTTGGCACCTCCAGCTGAGCTCTGGATTCTGCTCCACCAGGCACAAACGTATCGTGAGATGTGATAGCTGTGCTATGGCTTTCAYTGTAAAAAAAACAAGGCAGCAGCAGAAGAGGAGCTCACAGGCAGAGACACCAAGATGGTTTAACAGGTTAGATGCAGAGCTAAGGGTAGGACTAGTGTGTTTTTACATTTGTTTTGATATTCTAATTGCTAATTTGTGAGTGTATTTGGATTACAATTGCTTGAACAAGAATCCCAAAACTAAACAAAAAAACAAAAAAAGACCGCATTTCCAAGTTGCTCCCAAGTACCAGAAAACAAAACCGTGGAGGAAATACCCCAGATTGGAAACCCTGGAATCCAAATATCTTCTTTCAGAAAATTCTGTTTCTGTGCTACTGAAGGAGATTTGAGCTCTGCTGTGCTGTGGTATTGGTTTGTGCAAAGCTCATGCTTGGTGTAATTCTGACCCAGCCACACTCTTAYCCTGCTATGTGCTGACAAACATATCCCATAGGAGACAGTGCCCTTAAATGCTCACACATTTCCTTGAATTCAGCAGCAGATGAAGACCCTGCTGTGATATTCTAATTCTATCAGGCATTCCAGCCACACAGAGAACACCCAGAGCATCCAGTAAACAACTCCAGAAACTCTAAGATAAATTAATTTAAAACTAAACACACAACTAATTAAAGGAAGCAATATGGCAAAATATTCTTGATCTCCTGGAGCACAGGCTAASCTTTTGGAGCAAACCTAGGTAAGAACTGTGGATTTGATTCTGCTCTTCATGGCAATTCTTCACAATGCATGGGCAAAATACTACCTGGACTTTCTTAATAGCTCTTCACACTACAAATATAACTTGTTTCCACTTTAAGGGTACTTTTTATGATCCACAGAGTACAAAATGATTGTAGTACATAGCATTTAATTCTTAGGAATTTGTTATTTCTCTGGGTGAAAAGCCCCATTTTTAGTCAGCTTTACAATTAAAAATGACAAGCTAAATGTTTCCATTACTCTTTTTAACCTTTTTTTTCCCAAGCCTCAGCCAAATTAGTCACTAAATGAAATTTCTGGCTTCGATAGAGCTCAGATTCAAGAAAAACTCAGTCTCACTGCTGCTAACTCCTTMGACTTTACAGTATCAACATGTTCTTCCAATTTCTTTGTTATTATCTTTCTTTAAGAATTGAGTTTAGATGACTAGTACCAAGTAGAAGACAAAAAGGAATGAGTAAACTGTGTAAAATTTTCCTTTAAATTTTGTAGCTAACAAAATATACTTAAAACTCAGTATAGCTTGTATTCGCTGTTCACATGAAGTGCATTTTGACTGTTTGGGGATTTAAGACGCTGGTTTCATCCTGAAATTAGCCCGTTCATCAAAGAACTATGCACAGTTTCTGAGTTCCCAGCACATTGTACTAGTGGGACTGCAGTTGTTCTGACATTGAAAATGGAAATGGATGCTCTCCAAATGGGGCTGTAATCAAAATTGTACTAAGAATTKATTCTTATCTGATTAAAACAAGAATTTAATGCAAATAGGTTTAAAAACCTACTTTTCCTTTCCTCTACTCTTAGGAAGTGTCTTTTAAAAACTTAGCAGCTTGACCTCAAAAGGATTTAGAGGAGCCTAATTTTCAAAGCTGTTTTGTTTACAAGGATAGGTTAGGAATTAAATTGGATTTACCTTCAAATATTACTGGCACATTCAGAGCATAACATTTTATAAGACATTACCTCTCAGGATCACTGTTGTGTCAATCTAACCGGTTGTTGACATAAGATTAAAATACATCACAAATGTTAAGTTTTTGCTATATCCTAAAGCTGATCTGGGGCAATTTTGTCATCCCAGAACCTAAAAAATAAATAATATCATATTTATGAAATTTAGTAGTAGTATTTATGTAAAAATAACTGCATTACCCAAACAAGAAGAACTGTCTCCTATTTCAGTCCCAACCACTGATTTTAAATCACAGATATATTCGATAAATACAGAACATTTAGCATGATAAAATCACAGGAAAAAAGCAAGCTGGAAGCCTAGCACAACCTTCTGCTCCAAGCAGGGCTAATTTCAAAGCCAGAACAAGCTGCCCAAGGCTTTGCCTGGCTGAGTTCTGAGAATCTCCAGACATGGAGATTCCTCRACTTCTCTGGGGAACCTCTTCCAYTGCTTAGCTCTTCCCATTTTGAGGAATTTCCTCACATTCAGTTTTCATTTCCTTTAGAGCAGCTGGTGACAGTTGCTTCTTGTCCTTTCACAGTGCATGCCTGAGAAGCCTCACAGTCCTCCTTTTAGGGGAAGACTGCAACCAGGTCCTTCCTTACCAACATTGCTTTCCCAAGGTGAACAAGCCAGCTGCCTCCCACCCCCTCGAACCTTGCATGCCCAATGCCCACCCCCTCAGTGGCTCTCCTCTGGACCCTCTCCAGTTTGCCAGTCTCTCTCTYGAACTGGGGGCCAAGACAGGACACTACAGCACTGGCCTCTCAGCACCCTCCTGTCCTTCCAGCTTCCACTCCTTCAGCTCAGCAAAACCCCTGGACAGCAATCCTGCTGGACAGCTTATGAAACATCCCGCTGTCCCTTCTCTGTGCACCCTTTCCAAACAGTAAAAATTTCATCTGTTTGTGTGGCAAAGGTAAATCTAAATGCCACAGACAGAATATCTTTGGCTGAGGTGGGAATGGAGGGAATACTGACTTTCAAGAGGGAGTGTGTCACAGTGACCCGTGATCAGTCTTTCATTTGATTAAAAAACCAGAAAAAGTTCCCCTCAAATTGTAGCTGATTAGTATTGTTATTACAGGGCTTTGCTTTGATGTCTTTGGTCAACAAAATGCTTACTTCTTCCTCCGCTACCAATTGTGCATGTGTGCTTTTCAAACCACTTTAGACCCCATGTTTTGAGGAAAGTTGGGATAGCCTATTTACCTCAAAAGGACCAATCTGAGCCTACTGAAATTAATGGGTTGCTTTTTTGGATCAGGTCTGGAATGTTAATTGCAGTTACTATACCAGCCTATCTAATTCTTCCAACAGAAACTATATCAGGACCTAAGCCACTGCAAAAGGAAAAATCACAAGAAAAATTTGTTGTTGAGAAGTATCTAAGTGAGGCTTGACCTTGTCCCCATAGATTCTGATGGATAAAGAAAAAACCCAAGATCATTCCAACAGGTTAAATACTGACTTTGGTCTAATTTATCCCGAAGTTATCACCCACTGCATGATCCAAGATGAAGTTCTCAGTCARAAATGTGGATGGAAATAACTAGGTCATGATACAAGCTCTTATGAAGGGGCTACAGATTAGCAGCTGAATGGAGAGAGACCAGAAAGCACAGACTTTGTGTCAACTGAGAATTCAGAGGAATTTCTGGCCCCTGTCCCATGACTCTCCAGCATCACACAGAGCGGATCCCTGTCAGTATTAGCAGGCCACCCGCCTTGCTGGAGGCACAGCTTCCTATTTGGCTAGTTTGTATTTGCAAAGTCCTATAAATTTTGGGTTCCCTTTGCAGCCCTGCCACCAACTATGTGAGTTTTGGCAAACAAACAGTGTCAGAGTAATTTGTGCTTGAAGGCAGTTTCTAGTTAAATTCCAGGTTCTCGTATTTTCTTGCAAAAACTGCAGAAAAATGTTTGTTTATGTTAAAAAAAAGGAGGAGGGGAAGGAAATATGCTGAAAAAACCCCATCCCAAGGTATAACAAYGGGGAGGGTTAGCATTAGGTGAACATATATATATATAWAAATATATGTATATGCAAACATTTCCAAACCAATCTCCAATACATATATATTCAAACATTTCTAAACCAATCTGCCTAAACTCCTTCTCCACCTGACATTTGGTGGCCTGAATTTTCCATTATATGACCCGAGTCATTTTTCCGGATCAATATATGGTAACGTTTTAAGCACTTCAGATGCTACCAGAAGTACAAAATAAACCAAACTGTAACAAAATAATTTGAGACTCCTTGAAGAAATCAACTCTGGAGGGCAGTGGTCTTTTTGCAAGAAATGTAACTACAAGTTCAAACAAAAAAGTGACCTTTGCCTGTTGCTACAAGTATGTCGCCCGAGGGGATTTGGCAGTGAGCTTTTCACTGGGAGGAGTCACTTGGCATTGGTACTGGTTTATGAAAGACCAGGAGAAAGTATAAGTTGGTTTTCTTAAATGAGTCCCAACCAGGAGGACACGCAAGATGTTTTCCAAGCACTGGTRGCAAGTAAATACTTACCTCAGAGGAGCACTGTTGGGTCCCGCGCCGTCGCAGCAGGCGCTCCGCAYGGGGCTCGTCTCCGCGCCGCACATCGTGTCCACCTCAGCTGGCTCCGTGTAGCCATTGACCAGCTTGATGTCCCTCAGCTTCACACTGTCATTTTGTGAATCCAGAGACACAATGTCAGACGGGGAGCTCACGACACCCGAGTCCTCCGTGGTGTCCTCTGATGCGAAGCAGCTGCTTTCTGATGCCGTTTCTTCCACTTCTGACAGCTCCAGAACCGTGTCATCCACTACATAAACATTATCACGTGCAGACAGCGGGCTCTCTAAATGAAATACAGCAAGGAAAGTTAGCTGGAAGTCATCAGTACGTAAATCAGAGAGCTGTCCCTTTATAATTGAAAAAACCCACATGAAATACATTAGAAATGGTGGAAGGGTGCTCAGTATTTCTCTATAAGATAAAGATGATTTGAAAAGCGGCAGAAATGATGTCCTTYGCTTTTAGAGAAGTGGTTTGCTATGCTGGACTTTGTGTCTTACAACTTTCATAGCAAATCAGTTTCCTTAATTCTCTGAAGAAACGTAATTCTCTGAAGAAATTTTCCAGGGACAGCTTCTTGAGGAATTAGACTGAACTTTAAATGACACGGTTCAAGAAATCACTCCTGTTATTCCTTACACTAACATAATCTCATTATTTCTCTTCTCTTCTGCCAAACAGATGACATTTCCAATAAGAAGTCTATGTACAGGTAAAAACGGGAAGCATTTCCCAGTCAAAACACTTAATCAGGTAAACTAGATCTTCTGCTGGCCCAGTGGGTATCACTGACTTTATGACCCTTCAATTTCGATTTTGCAATAAGTGGGAGAATAACATTTTTCTCTTTTTCAAAGCACATAAAATCTGCTAATAAGTGTACAGAAAAGTAGACAGCGCCATGCTTAAAGCAGAAATGTCTTTTCCAATTTTTTAGTTATTTGTCAAGGGATATGCCCTTTGCATGTTTAATTCTATTAAAAGCTGCAAAAATTGAGAGGAGATTAGACACAGTACAGTTTCTTGCATCCTGTTTTAATTTGGTCTTTACAAGCTACCCCCTTTTGTGTTTTTGTTTTTTTTTTGGTTTTTTTTTGGTAAAAAATACAGTTTTAATTTCCCTTAAAAAATGCACTCAACTCCATCCTGCAATTATGCCATTACAGGAGAGTTCCCAGCCAGGTCAATAATTTCAATGACTGAAATTACTGAGTGACGAAACACAGAATCAAGCCCAAACACACTTCTCCTGATCAAAAGGAATCAATAAAGACTAATCTGAATGTTTAATTTGGAAATATAAGTGTGCTCCATTCTCTTATTGAAGCTCAGTAAGCAAAAGGAAGATTAAACACCAGTTTACGGTCTGATCTTCCAGACACTTGTGGTGGATGTTAATTACATGAGAAGTCCAAGGTGTGCAAGAGTGACTAAGATTAAACATACACTTCGCTGTATTTTGGGCTCAGAATCAACAACTTTTTGAAGCACACATGAAGCTACAGCTAAATAAAAATGATCAATAGAGAGAAATACTTCTAAATTATGTTGYATACACAGAAGTATTTTCTTTAAGTCAGAGAACTGAAAACCACTTTGTCAAACAATCTCACAGAAATAATTTTTTCAGGGTATAACTTAGTAGTGAAGGTTTGAGTAAAACTAGAATAAAAATCAAGCCAACATTCTCCTTGACTGAGGTTACAAGATGCCATTAAGTACTGAAATTGATTTCCGACAGCAGAAGCAATAAAATTCAGAGTGTTACAAATCATGAYTAAAATTTTAAGTGCTGTCAAGCATTGATATTAATGATAGAAGATGATTCAAAGACTCTACTGCAACTTTGGAAGCAATGTTACTTGATTTCTTTGACCTTATTTTCTGTAACATTAGTTCTAGATGCTGGATATAGTCTCAGAGGTTGTTCCATTTATAAATGGCAATTACAGGAACTAAGTATGTGCTATTGAATGGATTCGAGTATGATTATCACTACATTTTCCTAACTATAGTTAGGAAAACATCAACATAAAGGATAAATATGAATAATTTGACATTGAACATCAAATAATAAACCCCCACAGAAACAGACAGTGAACAAACAGGTATGAATATTTGGCTTCTTGGCTTTTACAAACAAAAAAAGCCCAGTAACAAACATTAGTAAAAGCTACAWTATGCTAAAACCAGGACAAAGTAGGATAACAAAGAAATCAATTTAAAGAGTGGAAGTTGAAGGTAAAAGCACATGTGAAGATTTTGAAGTAATGTACAATGCAGTATATATACCTTGATGCAAAGAGATCTCTCTACAATACATGACAGATCTATTGTCACATGAATGCCACAAATGACCTCCACCCTACAGCTGGCACAGCAATTCATAACCAAGCACCTACTCCCAGATCCTGACACGAGGGGGGCAGCCTTTCCTTCCCTTTCCTTCCCTTGCTGTCTCTCTCATTTCCTCATCCTCTTCTTGCCTGCCTACAACTATTTCCTGCATCTTTCTGCTCAGGGATTTAGATCCTTTTGGTCACAGAGCCTTACTTGCCTACTTCAGTAATAACAACACTCAAATCTCTCTCTGCTCTGTAGCAGGATCCCCAACCCCAGCCCACTGTTTCCATATGTTGACAAACAAAATAAAAACCACTCTCTTATTWTCAGAGTCCATGGGTGAATTGATCCCTGCTACATCTGGATCTTGTCAGCTGAATCAGCCAGTCCAGAACAAGAACCTCCTCATTCAACAGCAGCTTTATCCTGAAGCATGGAAATACAAATAGACATCTTACTACTCAATGATTAAATCCCCAATGCTCAAGCAAAACCAAAATCTCCCCCTTTCTTCAAGACTATCAGTTTGAAAAAGTGCTTCCCTATCTTTTATCTTCACCAAGAAGATTCATGAATTTTTAATGCAGTTAACACATGACACTGCACAGAGTTATTGGCTGAGACAAACCATTTTGATTGCCACTATTACTTGTCTGAACGTGAAAGCACGCATATAAAACACGACTGTGATGGTTCTGTGTCATGTCAACAACCTTGTTTCAGCTAAGAGCAGCACTAAAACACCCCTGTTTCAAATTTGAGCCATTCTTGGATGGATTAAGTAAGAACTATTCTTCCTCCTACATGCTTGATTAAGTCTTCACTGGTGCAAACTGAAGATGGGATGGGCACTGCTGGGTAATGATACATGACATGAAAAGAGTCYACCTCAACATTACTGAGTGGTCGTGTCTTCAGGAGTCAGAAAATACTTTATAAAACCTCATAATTCCACACAGAGAACAGGGAAACATTTAGTGGCAGATGTGATTCTGCCCTGCAATTTTTGCATTTTTTTTTATCTAAGGGGATGCACATGCAGAAAACCACCCCACACTAACACAGTGTGACCACAATGATGGTGCTACTCAGGTTTTTTGTTGGTCGAATAAAGAAAAATCTCAACATTTTCTTCTCTTTTCTCTGTCATACCACTAAAACAAATTCAGGCTCTGATCCTCAGGACTTCATGCAGACACACCCAGATTAAGAAAGAATATCCAACAAGTGCTGCAGGATCAAACACACAAATAACAACTGCCACAGATAACATATTGTTGAAACACTTCTTACAGAAGACTGAGTTTTCAGATAAATAACAATGCCAAGATTGTTTTTTTCAGTAACATGACCCCATTCCCTGGCACCAGGTTGGGTGTGATATCGAAAAGCGCGTAGAACTTGGTCCTCCAAGCTATTCTAAAATCTCCGTGGGACATCTCACCCCCATGTGAAACTGGAGAGAGTYCTTCAAAGCCTTGCATTGCTGCTTACCTACGTCCTGCTTCAGGCTGCAGACACTGCTAAGCCCACATGAGTGCCGTACCAGGGATGTCCCCAGATTCACAGCAACACTGCTGTCGCTGCACAATTAGGTCAACCACAAGTTACAAAGGCTTTCTTACACAGGGGGAYGGACTGGGACGTCTGTTTGCAAGAATGTAGTCTGTGATCATCAAGAGGGGAAAAGAGGAGAGTAGCTCATGAGTAAAGAATGTGAGCTTCTTGTTGAACACAAAAGAGATCTTGTTGCTTTAATCTCAATAGCCTGTAAGTAATTAGGAAAACACTGAACTCTGAGTTTAGAGGAGTCATATCTGCACTCGTGCAGTTTGATATCACAAATATGTACACATTACTCACACAGAATGTCAGTGATGGGGAGACAGATAAACCTCACCTGCTTTAAATGYGAATCAGCACTTTCAGAAAGGAAGATTAAATTCAATATGAGAAGGCTACCATGGGTAAAGCAGTCACCTTGATTACTACTATGAATATAACCCCCATCGAATTTGAATGAGATTAGAATCAGACATAAGCACTCAAAAGATGCATATCCCTTCTGGATTTACAAAATCCGTCACCAAAGTCCAAGTCATCACTCCCTCTGATTTCCAAAGGGTGTAAATCCCAACTGTTCAGGAAGATGTAACAGTTCATTCAACTCCTACATGATGAGTAACCTGAACTTCACAATCCTTCTAGGGATGCAGAGTTTCTCTAACACATCTGACTTTTGCTAAGAGGTTGGTAATTGCTTTACAATTTCTTTCATCATCTGTTCCACTGCCAAAAAACTTTCTTTTCATGGACTAAAACTGCTTTKCTGCAGTTCAAGTGGTCTATTATAATGAAGTTGTAAAAAAAATACTACAAACTTCATGATGTTAAAGAAAATTAATTCTTATAATGATACCCAAATTAGAACATAATTCTTTCACTGACAGTGCTTAAAACTTCTAGGAGGGAAAAGGAACACTGCCCTAATTATTTGTGCTGGCAATAAAAAGCTAAGACCATCACAAAAGACTAGTATTAAAAAAAAACTGTGCATTTTTTTTTCATACACTTGGAAGAAGGCTGATGGAAGAAATGGGAAAAGAAAGMATTTGTTATGGCAATTATTTACAGAGATCATGAAAGTGGAGAACACAGGATTATCTTTAAGAGTTTTTAAACAGGTACAATGTGTTCTTGTTACATTTTACTCATTTTGCTCATGGATCAAAAACCTATAYGTAGAGATAAGTGTTAAAGACCACTCAATGAGCAGATAAAGCACCAGACATAATGGGCTGTCTTCTCCCTATCATAATTAAACTTATTTTAACTCAACATGCTCCTTAGCATATTTGAGCCTACAAGCATATTTTCTTTTTWGTTAAAAAATGAAAAGAAAYAAAGAGAAAATAAATGACCACTGTWATACATTAACAGTGGTATGACAGGAGTGGGGGAATGGATCAGTTCCGAAGCACTCCTCTGCCAACTCCTGGAATTGYCTTRCAGAAACTGAACAAGAGGCCAGGAAATATTGAGCTGTGGCAACATGCTCTGCAGCTCCAGTCGTGCTCCAAAGTGAAGATGCAAAACAGCTTAATGTTGGCTCAGCTCATTTAGGTCACAAAATCATAGAACAGTTTCATTTGGAAAGAACCTCTGGAGGTCACCTAGTTCAAYGTCCTCCTCGGAGCAAGGCCCTCTTCCAGCTTTGACAAAGTATCTCAGGGCCTTGAACAGCTTAACTTTGAAAACCTCCATGCATGAAGACCCAACAGCCTCTCCGGAAAAAATCATTAACCATTCCCTGGGCAACGTCTAATGCTTCTCCCACTTAAGAACATTATTTTAATGTCAAACTAAAAAATTTCTCGCTGCAACTTGTCACTGTTTCTTTTTGCAGTGTATCTCAGAGAAGAGTCTGTCTGTCTTTCTCTCCTTTTCCTTTAGATGCAAGACAGCATTCAAATTCTCCTCACCCTTCCGTTCTGCAGGGGAAGGCTGAACAATCCCTGTTGCCTCAGCACCTCCAYGTGCATCTTGGATGCTTCCTGACAGACTCTGCTGCCTCTGCTCTGGTGTGTCAGTGTCTCGTYACACAGAACTCAAAACTGGACTCACTTTAGGACTCACATGTGGCTTCACGGCAGCCAAGGAAAGGGGATAATCATTTCCTGGGATCTGCTGGCTGTGCTCCTGCTAGTGCAACCCAGCCTGTGGTTAGTGCTTCATCACTGCAAGGGCACGTTGCTGACTCACACAGCCCTGCATGCGACTTCCAGTCTCACATAATGAGATATTTTCCGTCTCCTTCCTCGCCTTACGCTCCATCCTCATGTTTTCCAATAGGCTCTTTAATTGAAGTCATTCTCACTGCAAAGCCTGCAAACAGAAGTAAATCCATTCCTTTGCACGCTAGCCAATAACARAAATTAAAAGACTCACAAAGGACATGTGTCACCAGACACATCATCAGAAAGGTACARATGGAGTGTTATTAGTTACACCCTGTGAACCTTCAGCATTTCCATAGTCAATCCCAAACTAATGACAGTTAAGTTAGCTACCTAGGTCTACTCTCCTATGGTTGAAAAACAAATGCAATGTGGACTCATTTAACCTGCCTTATGAATTTGAGATAGTTAAGCACTTCCCTCGAGGTTAAACTTGTCTGTTGTTAGTTGATATCACAACAGAAAAGTATTATAACTTTCACAAAAGATTTTTGGCAATGGAGTTTCCTACACCAAAGGCAATACAAGATAGGATCAAGCCAGGAAACAAGAACTGAAGAGTGTTCCAGTCCCTCCATTGTTTTTTTTTCCATGTACAAGTAGATGTGAAGATCTGTGCACTAATGTTTGATTTTCCTTCAAATATATGCTGAAAATGATTGTGAAGTCTCTCTCTCAAACCAACACTACCTAAAATGTCTGCTGGCTCTTGAAAGACTCAGAAGAAACTACCACTTCAAGTAAATGTCTGCTACCCTCTCCCATTTCAGACCTTTATTTTGCCACCTGCCAAACAAGCAAAGAAAAATTTCTGAACTAATGCAGCACAGATTTTCAGACAGGGGAAAGTCAACATATTGGACTTCACTATTCCTATTTCTTTCCCACAATCCTTTCTTCAGTGACTGAAAAAGGCTCTCTGACCTCTGCAAAGCCCATTTGACCTAGAATGCTGCTGCTATTGCTGAACTGCTTTTCATCCTCTCCTTTTTGGCATCCTCTTGAACCCACTAGCTCCTTGCTTTTATAAAAGCCTTGTTTGGATCCTGACAACTCCACATCGTAGCCAGTAACCAGCCTTCRTTATTCAAAGGGATCAGATGTCATAAAAGTGACACAAAGAGTAAAATGYTCTTTGACAGAAAAAGGATCGTGTGTCAAAGTAGATCTTTCCTTGATTAACTGGAGAACTTGTGACTTGGCTTTGGGAAGGCCAGATTCTAGAAAATGCATGAGCAGCATGAGTTGTTTATTTCCTTTTATRGACAATGAAGAATGATGGGGAGAGTTTCACAACAGTTCCTGGTGTTCACTATCTGAGGTTAGCAGCAAGCTAGAATGATTCACAAGGTGATTTCAGGGCTCTAGATAGTCCCTTAGTTCGGGTGAGGAGAGGGGCAGGGTGCTGAATCCAGGGTGCAGTTCAAAAGAACTACCAACAAGCAGACAGGGGAGGTTGGAGGAGGAAGATAACATGGGAATAGATTTAAGAGCAATTACAGATAACTTCAAACTTGCGCTTCATAAATCACCGTGTGTAACACTTGGTAACATGCCGTGTTAAATAATAGGGCTCTTTGGGGGTGTTTGCAGGACAAGAAAATCTAGATCTAAAACCAGAGACTGCCCAATATAATAAGCCTGGTAAAGAAATAGCCGACTCTCCACATTCTGCTGGGAATTATTAGTCTTAAGTGATAAATTTTGGCAATCCGCATCCTTTTCAGAGGTGGTCGGCTTCCATTCAAGCACGCTGCACCATCTAAACAAATGGACTGTGAAGGTGATTTTCATGAGCCACCTTAGAGAACACWCTCTATAAAATTGCTTGAAAAGCATATGCAGCATAATGATTAAACTCAGAAATTATTAGTGTACCTGTGCAATAAAACACTGTTTTACTAGGTGATTTTCAAGACCACAAAAAAAAAGCCATTTGCTCAACTTTTCTTTTTAAACTTTGCCATCTTTTTCCCCTTGTGCACTCTGTATCAATTCATTCTGTTCCTTAGTTTGTTAACAATTCTATAAAATCTCTACTGYAGTGTTGTATCTATAGCATAATCCACAGGAGAAAAACATAAAACACTTTTGCATTGTAATTATCCTTTTCTTCCCCAGCAACTGGCTGCCAGCAAACTCAGCAAAAGAAGAGACACAAAAACCCAACCCTAAACMGAGCACACATACACATATGTACAGGCATCCTTGTGGGATTCAAGAGCTCTTTCCATAGTACAGAGACACCACTCTACTCACAACTGTGTATTCATTTCTAATTAAAATTGATTTAAAAGTTATGAAGGGTGGAAGAGAGTTAGGCCAATCTGTAATAATCTGTTACTGAAATCATTAGGTATTGCAYACCTATAAATAAAAAATTTTGAAAAGTTGCTTTCTATTTTTGTGGACAAGGTGTACTTGGGCACAGAAGCACTTCTACTGAGAACTGCTGCACAAAAGAGAAAAAAMCTTCCTATCAATGCATTTTTACTAGGAATTAATGGCAACCAATACTGGTTTTGCTTAATACCARAAGCTAATAGTGAACTACAGGCTGGAGTGATGGTTAACAAAATGGGATTTCATCATCCTTGCAGAACCCCCCAGTTCCCCCATCAGTGCATCCGTCATTTCCCTTTATATATTTTTCTATCTTTTTATAGGATAGAATCTATAGTATAATCTGAAGTCAGACAGAGCCCTGAGAAAATTGTTTCGTGAACAAACCACCTCTCTTACAATTAAAATAGCAAAACCAACTCCATTTAATTGGCCAAAACATACTTCAGCCAAACCACCAATAATGTAAATAGCTACACAGAAGATTTTCAACAGCTAGCTCCAAATTTAGATATGAAAACATTTTCATACACCTTCATAGCATAAAGACACAAAGCTCTACTCTGACCTCTTTTGGTGCACATTAACTGGCTCCCCTTGGAGCCCACCTCCTGATCAGTGGAATGCCTGCTTCCTTCTCCAAGAGGCTTTTCAATAAATTTGGGCTGGTGGTTTATTTTGGCAATTATATTTCCAGAAATAYTTTAACCTAGAAGAGCATGTTTCTTTTCTGAGTTTAGCTATTACACATTTTACTGCACATACACACTGGATTACTCTGCTATCATATTTCTCAGAGCTGTAAGGCATCCAGTTATGTCAATAAACGTATATATCTGGTGAGACACTACTTTGAGTACATGAACACTTCTTGTCATTGAAACAGTCTGCCGTCTGAAATTGCCCAGTAAAGAAAAAACTCTTGCAGGGAAGAAAATTAAGGGTTGGAGCACACAAAGTATCTCCCTGAATTTCTTGTGTGACACCCTCTGCAAGGAGGATTTTTCCTAGGCCCACTGTCCTGGGATGAGGACAAACCAAGGGCAGTGAGGCCAGGAGTTTGCACACCAATCACACTCAGCACCTCAAACACTTCCAGGCACCCCTGGGTCTATGCTGTCAGGARACAGGCAATAAGGGCAATTCATTCTGTGGAATTACAGCCAGAGACAGACTTCTTTTCAGTGTCACAGACACAGCCAAGCCACGACAGCACAGGAAAMGAATCAAAAGCAGGGAGGGTGTCATGAGTCCAGAGGAGGGTTATGAACATGATCAGAGGGCTGGRGCASCTCTCCAGTGGAGACAGGTTGAAAGAGCTGGGTTTGTTCAGCCTGGAGAAGAGAAGGTTCTGGGGAGACCTCACAGCACCTTTCAGCTCCTTGAAAAGGCACTTTATGGGAGAGCTGGAGAGGGGCTTTTCACAAGGGTATGTAGGGATAGGATAAAGGGAAATGACTTTAAACTGGAAGAGGGTGGGTTTAGATTAGACGTTAGGAAGAAAATCTTCATTTTGACATTGCAACAGGTTGTCCAGAGAAGTTATGGATGTCCCATCCCTGGAAATATTTGATATCAGATTGGATGGTGCTTTGAGCAGCCTGGTCTAATGGAATGAATGTATCCCTGCCCATGGCAGGGTGTCAGACTATAGATCATCTTTAAGGTCCCTTCCAATGCAAACCATTTTATGGTGCTTTGATTCTATGAGCTCCACACTCTGCCCATGAGGTTATCTTTGTCAGCAGTGCACACTGAAGCTCTTCCTGGGAGCCCAGTAAGAAGAGGAATATTAGACAAGTGGAGGACAAAGTGCTCAGAGAAGAGCACTGCTCTCATGCCACCACTCCTCTTTGACAGCAGATGGACTACATCAGATTATTTCAGACATAAGCAGAGATAGAAATACTTAAGTCGGAGCTGAATTTGGCCTGCTCTTCCACAGTGCTCTTGTGAAGTCAATTATCTCATCAATCATGCTTTGCCCTGGGGCTCTCTTTCCCTATTAACTTGAAGAAATGCAAACATGCAAGAGTGGTAACTGGATGTTACGCTTTGTACTGATTTGTGGATAGTAAATTGTTAATGGCGGTGCCATCTCTTCTCCGGTGCTCTGGTGAACAATAGCCTGATGCAAGAAATGGGTCATCATCTGAACACCCACTTGGAATAAATTCTCCCCTTTCATATTACRTGCTGTTAGTATCAGATCCTGCTTCCACCACAGCAGTTAGGTTTTGCCCCTGACTTCAATGGCAACAGGATCAGACCGTTCACTGATTAAAATGCAAAGCTGCAGATATCTCCTGCATGGGATGAATCCCCACAGGGAAAATTTGTCTGCATTTTTATTCATGTGAAGCATTTTAAGGCTTTCATTTACACAGTTCATTCAATAATAATGTGCATGCTGTATAATGGGGTACCTGATTAAGCATGCTTAAGTGCTTTGCTGGAGCAGGGCCATTTCTAGAATTTGAAGGTTTGCTACGATCRTACCCTCAAAACAGGCAAGCTAGTTTGGGCAATTTTTCACCTGAGTTAATGGGCTTTGACAGGATCAGCATAAAAAGAAGAAATTTGGAAAAGTCTTTGAGTTTATTTCTTTTTTGCCTCTGTTCCTCCTCAAATTAGGCTGAGAAGGTCTCCCTGTCGTAGGTTTTAAGTCTGTCTATGAAATCCTCTGTAACTTTGAAACTGGCTACCAGCTTTTCCTGAATGAGACAGGAAGGATAACAGGCTGAAGTTCAGTTCTGAAAGTTTAACAAATAGATAAAGCACAGAGAACAGAGATTTTCTTCATATATGAGTTGCCATAAAAGCTCATTCTCTATTGTCTACCAGGGATACTGAGGGAAGGATGCAATGAACAAATAAAAAACTTCAACTCCAAACATGGTGGGGTTTAGGTATCAGAGAACTCAGTCATTGATGCAGAAGTTCTAAAGAAATGCTTAAGGAATTACTTGACGGGGTCTGGGAGAAGATAAGAAGAAAAAAAAAAAGAAGAAAAAAAGAAATTCTCAAATCCCAACACCCATGCTCCTGGGATTTTCATATTCATCTATTTTTTCACTTTCTTATTCATCATTATCCCCTCTCTTTTCTGTTCTTACCCCTAATTAAAAAAAAACAAAATGAAAATTAGGAAAAAAAAAAAGGCACCTTCTCTTTTAAACTCCAAAGAACAGGTATTTTTTTTTGTTTTGTTGGTTTTTTTTGTTTTTTTTTCTGAAACCACTACCCAAGGACTGTGTTTGGAAAATTTTTTAGCAGGTGTGACTGGCCACTGTTTCACTTTGTACAGTACAGTTTGTACAGTAATGCTCAAACATTACCTTAATTCTCGTGATTGCTCATAATTTCAGCATGGTATTATAAAACTCTCCACTCACCTTAGAGCGGCCCCTATCAAACCAGCACAGAATAAAGCTGGTGGTTTGTTATTACTCTTCCCATTGCAGCATGCAAGTTTAAAGACTTCTGTCTCAATTAYTTTCAGCCTGCTAATTTTCTCACAGGCACTAATTTAAGTCTGTGGAAAAAAACCRCAAGGAGTTTCCCTGTGCAAGGATTTTCTGTGTAAAAGAATGCAATCGATACATTGCCAAAGCCTCGTATTATGAACAGTGGSACGTATTTAATGCACTCTGAAAGTGAAGAAAAGCCTTTTTAGTACAATCTGTGTCCTTTGTAAGAGCAGACTGAAGACAAATGATTTTATTTCAGGAACATCTGAATCCCATTGATTAGCGTGATGAATGCAGAACAGGAAAGCTGCCAGGTACAGAGGAAGCTGGGCATGTCCACAAGGGAGTGGAGCAAACAAGCAAATTACAGTATATGCAAGCTTCTTTTTTTTTTTTTAAACCGAATGTTTTCATTTGGAAAACTTGGACGCTTAAACMTCTAAGTTTCTTTAACTGACTGGTCAGTTAATCAGCATATTGTTGTAATTGTCTAAAGGAAAGCAGAGAAAGGTTTTAGAAGTGAATAAATACAGTTTTAAGCTATAAATAATCAACAAAATATTTGCATACATTGTGTTTAATTGAAATTAGATCTCTTATGGAGAAAAAAAGAAAAAAAAAATGCTTCTTATTTTTGGGGAGAGCACTGGCATAAGTTTTACTTGCAAAAAAGTAATTGTGTCCCAAGCATTGATTTAACACATCTGAGACTGGTAGCACCCAGAAAGGTTTCAGAACAGAACCAAAATACCAATGCATTCATGCAGTAGACCCCAAAGTGTCATCTACTTCCAACAACACCAGGAACTTATATAGGGCGGCTCTTCTACAGTCCTTGGCAATCCACTGCGAAACTTTSTGGAGAACAAGTCATGTAAGAGTTTGCTTGCCTTCCAAAATGCTCCATATCTCTTACAAGTAAAAGTTAAGTAAATAAAGCTCTTATCTTGAACTTAAAGYCAGTAATTATTTTTTCTTGCAGTCTTTGTAATTCTTATAGAATTTATCATAATTCTTATGCTTTAAGAAGTATATTCATTCAAGGCTTGACTGTTTCACTCATAGACACACCTTAGAGCTGTTGCCTGTTTCCACTWAATTTAGAAAAAAATGTTGAAACTATTCCCTCCATTAAGTTTCATGCTTTTATAAACTGCCAAAATATTTCCCTTTTAGTTTTTACCTTCTCTTCAAGTGAAAAAAAAATGAGGGAAAAAATAAACATGGAAGAAAAAAGAAAAATGCTTACCTACATCTTTTAAAAATCAGAAATCAATAATAATTTTTATTAGATGCTTGAAGTGGAAAAATTAGTTGTTTTGTTTGCTCTAAAAAGTAAGCAGATAATCCCCTACCAGCCATTTATGTTTATGTGAGTGTACTATATGTTTAGCAACTTTATTTTCACCTTTAAATCACTACAGTTTTAAAAGAAAAAATAGTATTTGTCTGCCATAGTCCTYCTTTCTCATTCTTTCCTCCATCTTCTTTTCTTTTTTGTCCTCCATTACACCCCACCTTTGCTTATGGTACAGTAGGTTAGAAAGCAATTATTTTAYCCATGCCAGGAACCAATTATGGAATCCACAAAAGGAGCTGACAAAAGAGACACTGTCTCTGCTCTCAGCCTTTTGCTCCCTCATGCCCGAGAACCCAGAAGTGAACGTGCATGGCCAGAATTCTCAATTTCTTAGAAGAAAGCAGGCAGGCATTTTAGTCAGTGCTTACTGACTTAGAAGTGGTAATAGGAAAAGCTGAGTATGAGCATCTCTAAGGATGGAAAAGCACTTTGCTATGGGAATCATCACCTACAACAAAAATCTACAAAAATCTACAACAGTTTGTTTATTGTAGCTCCCTGAGCATTGCCTGCATTTGGAGCAGTAGGATCTGGCACTACAAATTCCACCTCAAATACCAACCTTCCAGTTTGGTTTGGCCCAYACCTTACATGTAAACCTGGCACAACTTCAAATCCACAGCCAGGATGAAAGCTCTCACACACACACTCTCACCAGATGCACATATTTGGTTGAACAYAGATGTTTAGTCCTGCTTGCTACTGATAAAATGAAAGTGGTTCTTTGTGTATCAGCGTGACGACTTCCTCACAGTCCAGCACGCAAGGGCAGCAGAGGATGTCTAAGATGCCTCTCAGTTGTTAAAGGTACAGCTCTTGTGGTTAAAACTGCTCTTATTTTGATTAAGGAAGAGGAAATCAGGGAATTTGGTTTCACTTGGAAGAAACATTTACAGTTTATCCACAGACCACTTGGATGGCAAAGCTGGTCTGCAAGGGAATTARAAGAGAAATGTCTTGACATTTAGTCAGGATGGGAAATGTGAAGCTCAGATTTATTCTACACTACATGAAATAGGTAAATAGCCAGTTAAAAATATCAATACCAGGAAATAAGGCTAGAAACACTATCTGATTCACCAGGGTCCTGTCCCATACTTATGTAACCAGAAAATATTTTCTTCAATTATTCAAAGTGATTGAACTTACAGTCAGACTGACTTCTGGYTCAAAGTCTTCAAAATCACAACTTTCATTTCCAGTACTGGCAGGCAGCATAAGGTAAGGGAATGTAAGGGAATATAAAATACCCYCACTTTCCAACCAGTGTTTGCTGTACCCAGGACTCAGTCTCCTTCTTTAGAACTTTCTGAAAGCATGAGAAAATGAAGCAGAACTGTTGACCMAAACTTGCAATTTTCTTATTAGAAGTGAAGAGGGAAAAAAAAATCTTTCACATTCAAAGCACATTCAAGGAATAGAAAGCACTCAGCAGTTGACACCTATTCAGTATGTTACCAACTTCTAGAGTAATTCATTCTTTCTTTGGGCTTGATGCTTTCAACAGTCATTTACCACTTG
>NW_026623371.1:510416-539151 GCF_030028575.1 Malurus melanocephalus
ACCTCAGCAAAAACCAGCATTTATTACCTGTAAGCTCTTCTGGGTAAACCAAGAATTAATTATGTCACTTTTTGTTTTGTCAACTTCTTATGAATTTTAACAGTGGACTTCTCTAGCCACAGAGCTGCTACAGCAGAAGCTTATGAAGAAGAAGTGTGTAAACAGAGACAGCAATTTTGTTTCCCTGTCCTTGAGGGGGGACCCCATAGTTTTGCAATGACATCAGAAAACAACATGGCTGTAATTTTCGAGGGATGGAATAAGTTCCATTCTGCCTTCTAAAATAACATGTGTTTTTGTATGGAACGWTAAATGATGCCTACTGCATGGACTAAATATATATTGAGAGTCATGGCAGTGACTGGAAGCCAAGCTCAGAAGACAAAACTGCTGTCATACATCCACACACACGGCCCAGCTCTCGAAAAGAATCACTTTTATACAGGGACAGAACAATAAAGAGAGCTTAAACTGGCTGTAAACATAAATGATGAGGGTGTGAGARTCATGACCACAGAGTTTGCTCTAAAACAGCACAATAAAAGGACAGATGATGGGCATTTGATAGATTGGATGGCCATATGTTTAATAAACAAATGCATCTTAAATCTTTGCAATTCATCATACAATTGGAACTGGATGACTTCCTTACCAATTATTGTCCCTTGGCACTTACTGGAGAACTCTAGATGCCACAGACAGCTTTAAATAATTCCAGGTGAAAAACAAGAAGAGAAATATTTCTTTTTTCCATTCATATGTTCAGAATATTTTTCTCCATATTTTACCTGCCCAGAATAAGTTTCAGTGCTGGACCAGTAGCACATTTTCTAAAGACAAAAATGGAATGAAGTCAAAGTTTAATATTATTCTACGGTCTTGTCACTAGAAAAGGAGAAGAAAAAATCCAATCTGTCCAGTGAGAAAGACAACATTCATTTCAATCCTCAAAGATTCCAACAGTAATGGAAAAAAAAAAAAGAAAGCATGTAAAAAAAGATATTTAAGGATGTTTTGAGAATCAGAGCTTTTAGTCCCTGAGTGACTGAATTGCTGGTAATGAAGTAATTTGAATACTAAGAAGATGGATACTAAACTGATCTGGTCATGCTCTTAAAATTCTAAGACTAGAGCTGGCAAAATGCACCCAGCAGAACAGAATCTTTCTACACTGGCACTAAGCCTGACCTACTCCTATGCACTCATGCACGTTTTGAGCATGGATACCAACCATAGGCACTCATTACCACACACTGGACACAGCTGCCACAGACACAGAGACAATATCTATGTAATATAACAGCAAACCCAATATGCCACATACTTTGAGAATGATGAGAGCAATAATTTGAGCTTGCATCTAGAAGGCGCTATCACAGCGGCATCACCTGAAAATACGATTTTATATTCATTTTCTTATTTGTGACGAAACTGACTTTAAGAAAATCCAGAAACAAAATTTAGTTTTTCTTTTATTAGTTGCAAAAAAAAAAAAGAATCTGAAAATTAAAAACTAAAAAAGTTTGTGTAAGTGTGGGATCCATGAGGTTAAAATTCACTTTTAATGTTTTTCTTCCTTGCTCTCTACCGTGAATCTGGGACAACACCGGCTCCCTCTGGTGGCCAACGTATAAAAGGATGTCATTAAAATCTTGTGCACCACGAAGTGTGATGTGTTTCTAATTCATTGGATTTCGTACGGGTTGAGAACAGTCATCAGAATAGGTTTAATCATAAATTACACATCTRTTCTTATTCCCTAAGAACACTGAATGTTGCTGACATTGGAGTCGTAAGTCAGGATTATTTTTTTTAAATTTGTAAGTTATCTATGCATTTATGTGTCATCCAGAAAGGGCTAAATGTTTTTTTTTTCTTTCCTTTTTTTTTTATTGCTTATTTAATTTTCACCCCAGATATCTTAACATGAAGGACAGCATTTGGACAAAGCTGTTTGGTAGCGCAGATAAATCCTGAGTATATTTAATGTGTTTCTTACTAACTCTAGTAATAGCATTTTGATGAAAAATTGTATTATAGTGGTCAATTTGTTATCAACTTCTCCATGTCATTCTCACTATACTTCCAATGTCTCCAAGGTTAAAATAAAAATAGTGAAACCAAGCCAATGTCCTTCATATCACTGCTAACGTAAGACTCCATCAAACAGATCTAAACTGATATTCCTTCCTGTTACTGAAAAYGACAGAAAAACTCACTCTCTTTCAGGAGCCAGATTGAGGAGCCCCTACAAATCCTGATGTGAAGCCTGGAACACACAGGAGTTCCCCAACTGCACCTCAGGCCCGAGCTGGTGCTCACGAACCGAACTCCCAGTGAGTCCATGGMCCTGCAATCACACTTTGCTGAAACYCTTTACCTCCTTGCACACACACYWYCCATGAATCAACAGTTCTGAGAYAGAAGTAGCTSTGCCATTCCACTCAACWGATCTGGATTTAATGAGTGTCACTGAAAGTTTTTTCTGACACTGTGCACAGAACTAGGAGATTTCAAACCATGCGAACGTCATAGCATAATTTCTTATAATTAGGATTATTTCTTGTAAAGATGCAGAAATTTTTCTTTTTTTTCTTCTTGTAAGTCCTATTTAATAGTATATATGTGTCTGCAACTTGTGAAATCATAATAAACAAAGGATATGAGTGAACATGAGCAATGATTTTTTTTTAAAGCCTGAMAGGCAGAGCTGCCTAGCCTAAGCTGGTCTTCAAAATATTTAACCTAGGAATGTCACAAAAAATTTTAATTCCCACAAACATATTTCAGAGGTAAATTTTGCATTTTAATTAAAGAGAAGGAAAATTAAGTGCAAATAATGAACTTTTTGAGTTTTCACCTGCAGCTTTTAAGAGCATGAGGAGGCTACATGAAAGGAGATGACTTTTCATAGGAAATATGCCAGCTGTGTGGAGAGGGCCCATAGCTGTAACCATTCAAAGAAAGGATATTTTTTCATTAAAAATGTGATTTTGYTGAAAACTTCTGCTTCCTTTCAGCRAAAATGATGTCAATGGAAAGAAYTTTTCTGACAATGCACAGTGTTTCTACACTGTAATCGTATAAAACACTTTGTTTCACCACTTCATTATTTTTACACTAGTCAGAACTCCATGAGGCATGTAACTRTAGAGTTACAAATAGGATGCAAATAGAGTAATAAGAATGAGTAAATTAGATTCTTAATCTTCACATTGTGAACACCTACTTGTTTTTTTGTTTTGTTTTTTTTTAAGAGAAGACTTACAATTAAGCCATTGTCTTGTCTTAAGAAGGTATTACAAAGTACCTGGCAGTGCAGASAGTTTAAATCTGCCCCACTTTTATTAGAAGACCCTTAGGGTACTAAGTGTACTTTTTAAAGAATCACTTAAAACTTATTAACTGCATGTCATATTTGTACTAAAAACTGTCAAACCCCATTTTAGTCATGTTTCATATTATCTGTAGGAATGCTTTGCTTTCTTACTCTCTMTTTTGCCTACCTGGAAAGGATTCAAGATGAACATGATTATTTGCTGGAGGGTAAAACAATAATTCTTCATCATTTAAATTAGAGTTATGTATTGCAAGTCACTCATTTAAATAACATGAATGTCATAAAGCACAGTACATGTGAGGTCAGAATAGTTCTGGGTGTGTGCACCATTACGTTACAGCTCATAAAGCCTATGTTTGTAGTTCAGAATTATTAAAAAGACATGTCTTAGGGGTCGTTCTCATGAAGAACTTCCTTCAGCACAAAAAAGTTTTTGCTAAGTACCAAAACTGCAGATGATATTTTAATTAGAACTCCCTGACTATTCCTAGTATGAGTGTAAAAAGGAGACTTGTGGAACGAGATTTATCTTGCGCAAACAGCGTTTGCATCTTTTGTTACAGAAATAGAACACACACCTTGATTTCCACAGGATGTCTCCAGCATCAAGATAAAATTACTCATATTAAGCATCAGGATGAAAGCAGAAGTAAAGAATATGAATCACTGCATTTGGTATTGGTTCTTGATATTCCTTTTAAGCCCCTTATAGATGCAACAGATCTTCCTGTTTCTTTTTTTCTTGATAGCTTGACTGATAGCCAAGATATAGAAAGAATCTTGCACTGCAACTTGACTAGGCCATGCCCAGTTCTAGTTTTGCTCCAAAGCAACAAAATAGATGCAATAAAAGGAAAATAGAACAATAGAGAATAGAAAATGTTATACCTAGATTAACAAAAAGAAAAAAAAAACCAAAAAGCTTTTAGAAACTTTTCATTAAAACTTTACACAATATGGAAATTAAGACAACCTGTCCCAAAAACACACTCTTCTGCAACACCAAATCAAATTGAACCATGGCTGAAAATACAGAGGATCTTTTGGAAAAGAACAACAGATAATCTTTCTGAGGCTGATATATAGGTTTATATAACACTGCATTCAGTTCTGGAGCATACATCTCACAAATGAATATGAAACACAGTCAAAAATAATTGATTGTAATTAAAAGAGAATGTGCGAATTCGAAAAGAAAAGAAACCAAAATCTCAGTCAGAAAAAAAGGTTCTTTTCCAGCAGAGGAGGAAGGAAGGCAACAGAAGAATCAGGGTAGCAGAGGCAACAGGAGGTTCAGAAGGTCATAGGAGAGGCAAGGTCTGTCAGACACGCTTGGAGTATGAAGGGAATGATGCACAACAGTAAACTGTTGGGGGAAAAGAGTAAAAGAATAAATTATAATTATTGTGTAGATCAGTCAGTAGAATGGCYAGCATGCTCAGTAACATCAGAGAGTCAGATGCCCAAAGGAGGTGYAGCTGCACAGGCAGACGTGTCCCAATATGGAATCCCACATATGCTCTAAMTCTCTGGGTTCATGTATACCCTAACTCAATCCTAACAGCACAAGACCTATGGATGAGCAGGACCTACTGATGTCTATGAATTCTGCTTTATGTGGCCTGAATTTTAATTCTCCAAAAGGTGCAAGATAGACAGCATTGGAGTTTTAACTTCAATCTTTATGTTCAGATTGGCTGGATGAGTAAGAATAGCGATGGCAACACAAGCCTCGTAAGCTGCACCTGCAGGTGTTTTTGCTTTAAAGAGCACCTCAGAAAGGAAAGGCTGGCTCATTTGACAGATGCCTTATGAAGCAGTGTGCCACGGCGAGCCACAAAACTCCCAGCACATAAGCCCTCAGTTCTCAATTGAGTTAGAGCCACAAGTAYGAGAAAGAAGTTTCCTCTGTGTTTCTACCCATTTTTGGTTCAAGCTAACAAAACACAACTCATAGAATCTAACCCTAACCGTGAAAAATGAGATATCTATCTAAGGAGACTGGAAAAATAYGACTGAGCTGTTTATTGTCTTTGTCAAATGCCTTGTATTGTCTGTTCATACATGAGTGATATAATGAAAAAAAATTAAAAATAGATATAAGGACATGGCTCTTTTCTGTTCTCCTGGTTACTTAAAATTAACCTGGTTTTATTCTTTTATTCATCAACTGGTAGTATGCATGTCATCTACATAAAATAACTGTACTGGGAAATGCTTGTACCTACGCCTTCACCCCTTGAAAGCCTTCTGATTAAATCATTGATCATTTTGATCTATAAAAACAAGGACAGGTTCAAATCATGATTCCATTTCTTCAAACACAGAGCACTTCCTGAAATTTACAAATCAATCAGTAGTCAAGCCCTTACCCAGTGTGAACCCTGAGTTGACTAGGACTTTATCCAGTGCCAGAGTGACAAATTTAATGTCAGGATCTCACTCTACAGGATGGTGACTTGTATGTTCTTTCTGACAGAGCTTCTAATTTTTTACAGTACATCTTAATGAGAGCTCATAGCAATCCAAACAAAGGGCTAATTGTGGAGTTTCACAGGAATTCTGAATTGACTCTAATGAGCTGGCTGACATTTGAAGGCAGCATGTTTCAGTCACTTTTCTAGGTGCAGCAGTCTTTCACCAGTAGCACACAGCTCACCATCAACTCACACATTGGGAACTTCAAAAGCAATGTGATATAACCAAACACCATGCAACAGAGGCAACAATCTCATCTCTGCATTCCCAAAGTAGAGCCAACCTTAGAATSACAGGCCATGAACAATCTGATTAGTAAGATAAGAGAAAAGATCCCATAAACACGTCATTTTAAACAAGCACACAACATGCAGCTAAGGTTCTGTTGGATCAAAAGCTAGAGGTAAGGTCAGGTAAGTAGAATAAAAAGATTAAAGAGCCAAAACCCTGAGGAACTGTTACATTCTTGCTTGTGGATGAGACTCGTACCATTTGATACAGAAGAGCTCGAGTATCTTACTAAATGTTGTATTCATGAATTACTTACACTCCACATGAGTGTGGAAAACTCAATGAAGAGCAATTGCCATCAGTCTCTGCAAAATGAAAATCTCTCAATGTTTGTTTCCCATGGCACAACGAGACAACTGTGTGTTTGCTGGGAAGGAAGGAAAGGGTGGGTGAAGGACAGTGCTTCACAGACAGTGGCAGATCATAAGGAGTCAGAATTTAAACTCCACATGATCACAGAATTTTCATTTCTAAATGGGAATTTTTTCTTGTGAAAGACTCTGCTGTTGACAGTCACCCACCCAGAAAAGGAAGACCACAATCCTCATCAGAGAAAGCTGTTTTGAGAGTGATTTCAGAACAAATATGAGTTTTATCATCAACTGGCATCAGCAGTTTATCCTCCTCCCCACGTTGTTCTATGAGAAAACACATTTACTGAGGTTAGAGTTAGCAAGATTGAAAATTTTGTTGTCCTTTGAATCTACCACCCAAATCTTATTTGCACTGCTTGAGGCATTCTCAGGCAATAAACGCTTCGTTGCAAAACGYTGTTCTTACACCTCAATCACCAAAGTATCTGAGCACCTCTGAGAATGGCATTAGGCAATTTAATTATGATCTGTCCTGCTGCTGCTGTCTCTCATGGCTTCATCCATACATGCTTCTCTTGTGTAAATCTACACACTTTTCTTTATCCACGGAGGACACAGTATAATTCCAGAGCTAAAACTTGTCCCTCTCCAACACTGATGGTTTAAGTCTAATGTAAGTACCCACTAAGCCCTTGCTCACAGTAAGTTGAGGATAATAAAAACTCATGTTATGCTTCTATGTACAAGCTTAATCAAATCCTTTTGGCTGAGATACTGTGTTTGTTTAAGAGCAAATGATCACACTTATTAAATCAGGGCTGCATTGATTAAAGGGTATTTGATCAGCAAYGTAGATCAGGAGAGCATTGCAAAATAACGTGATAGAAACTCAAATGAAGAAGAAATATTAATGCAAAGAATGCCACAATAGATTTTTAATGAAGAAAACATTGTAGGCAAGTTGATGGTATCTAGAACAAAAGGAAGATTTAAAGTATGATATGATTTCTGTGCATAAGTTGGTAAAGATCACTTAGGGTTAATTCTCAATAWAATTTAGGTTTTCTGTTAGTATGATCTCCTTATTTTCCTTCCCTAACTCAAATAAAACTTATCAATCTGTGTTTCCTCAGCACAGGTTTGAAAAATCTGCTTTAGATTTAGCTGGTAATCAACAGCAAACACRCCCACATTAATGTATTAGAGTAACTGCAAACTGCAGAGTACTTTTGGTACTGGAAACACAAGGTCMTGGAAAGAGTCCTTCTGTCAAATTAGGAGCTAATGGAGATAGTTCTCTATCCCATGGTTTGGAGACACCCTCCTAATCTTCAAAAGAAGTGTGTCCATGTGATGTCATAACGTGCAGAGCTTTGCTGCTTTTACCGGATCTACATGGGTGTGCAGGGCAAGCCCACGGGGAACATAATACAGGATCAAAGACTTGGATGGTGTACAAAGATTTAAAGGCAGTCAATGGATAAGCATGAAAAAGAAGCATGAAAACATGCTTTTCACAAGTACATGGGGATGTGGAAAATATTGTACTTCTTTGTCTGGTAACTGTTATGCCTCAAGGTGAAGAGCACACAAAGGACTACCCAGGGATGCCAAGAAAGATGTACCCATTAAGAGAGGGAGACCTTTAACATTATACAGCTCCTATTAATGGTTTAATTTTCCTAAGGGGGACACTCTAGTTTTCAACCTAGACTGACAGACCCACTGACTCTCAAAGGACCTTGTCTCTGGGGAGATAAAATATTGTTAGTACAGAAAAATAAACATGGCAAATTAATAAAAGACAACAGATCTTTTCTTTCAGTAGAACAAAGCAACAAAGCTTGATGGTTATTTCTAAATGCTTCTGTACAACGACCAGGTATCATGTGCAAAACTCTGTCCAAACAAGTGTCTTGTTTACTTTATATTAATTAGTTACACTGCATTGGACATTTTGAAAGACAACAGGCTGGAAGAAGGGGGAAAAACAGACACGGGTATCTAGAGAGCAGAGAGGAAAGTCTGGAAAAGCTACCCCTGAGAGTAATCATCGAAAGAATGGAAATGCAAATACATATATTTTCAAACGTACGTTTAGGTACCAGCTCTGTTGGTGCTGTAACATCTGCTTCTCTGTAACACACTGCTGGATCCGCAATGCCACTGCCAGGAGGAGGGTAAGGTGGGGGTGGGGGGATCTCTAACTGGGGGACACCACGAGTGGCGCCCCTGGGAGGCTTTTGTGGCACCTGGCGTCCATCACCTACAGGGGATCAATTGACTTGTTACTTCATTGCAAGATAATGATCGCTCTGCTCACTGTTATTTTTTGAAAACACCTTGATTTTCTCTCACCCACATCCAAAGCCTCTCTGGATCTAATWATGCTCTTATTTACATCCAAATAATTAATGGAGAAAGAAAAGGTGGGTCTTAAACCAACAGCAGTGGGACCAGGATTGATTGAGCCCAGCACATATATGTACATTACAGCTAACAGTCAAAATCACTGTTTTTGGCAGACAATAAGGACAAAAAAAACCAGTTGAATAAAATTAAAAAATTGAAAACAGCTGTGTAAGAAAATGTGGAAAAGGTGTTTAATTTTTATCTTCTGAAGTGTCAAACTGCCTTAATTTGTTGACCWCTTGGATACTTTATGAGACTATTTTCCTGACTCTTCTTGTGAGAAAGAGGAAGATGCCCTAGGTCAGTATTTTGAAGTAGGTATCTTACAGATTTTTGTGTTATTTTTTTGAGTTGTTTTTCTTCATTTTTACATTGTAGAGAAGCAGATGATCAAACACTGCTCAAAACAGTGTTTGAAGCTATCAAAAAATGCCCATTACTTTGGCTGGGGGTTTGTTTCAACACTATGTGCAGTAACTAAACAAATACATGAGTCTTTGCACAGTGCTCTGAGAACCACTGGCAATGTTAAAAAGCTGCTGCCAGTTTGTAGTGTACAAAACTCGAGTTACTGATATTTGGAAAGCCCTTGGAGGCTGAAAGTGCACTGAGGAACCACGACTTCTGCTCACTCTGCTGTCACACCCTGCCAGAAGCATGTGCTGTGGTCACTGCTSAAGATGGATGCTGGCAGAGACACATCTTTGGTCTGATCCATTCCTGCACTCTCGTGCTTTGCTGGTGCTGAGAAGGGAAGCAGCACCAAGGGGGAAGAAAAAGGATTTAACCATTATGATTTTCTACTTGGGAGTCACTGACTTCCAGAGGAATATCTTCCAGGGACACAATTTAATGCTGGCAAACGTGCAAGCCCTTTTTTGCTGCTTTGAGGAAATTTGGCACAATACTTTGGTGTCACAATAAATGTTTCAGTATCGAATACTACAGTGAATTTGCCAATTTAAAAACATTTTTGATAGGATCTTTTGCTTTGATTCACGTGGCTAACTTGAGAGCTACATAGATACCTTTAATGCTTTTTCCATCATGTGGCTGACTGTTTCTTGCAGCACGTTTTTCCCCTCACTAGAATCTTGCTTTTTTCACAGCTTTTCTCTCATGCTTTCAGAGCCATCTGTGCTTTCTCATTGTTTTCTTGCAAGAGCCCTGAAGAGAGGCTGTTTTACCAACCCTCCCTGGCTGCAACACTTTTTCTTGTTAATGAACACATTCATTCAAGAAAGTAGCAGAAAACGAAAAGCACTGAAGACAGGGCTACTGTGGGACGAGTTCTTTGTCAGTGTAAAATAATAAGGCTCCATTAAAGCAAACGATACTACAGAATCCGACAAGAGCAGAGTCTGGCCAGCAAGCACACAGTACTGAACAGACTAGAAGGAGCTCTGCTCTGCTATATCTCATCTGTAACAATTGAGCACTGATACAAAAAAAATCTGAACACTTATAAAAAGGTAAAGCAACAAATGTCATCAAAAAGTGACCAGTAGTAGGGCAAAGCGTGAGAAGCAGTACAGCGTGACATCTGTGGTGGTTAAAAGTAAGGCAATTTGCTGAAAACTCCTGTGTTATATGGCACAGCAATAACATTGCCCTYAGAGGGTTTAAATAAGAGATGTCARTGGAGTTGAATATGTCACATGATAATGGACTCCTGCTGCTACATAAATGCTGAGGCATTAAATGTGAAGCATTTACTGAAAATAAATGTTGGAACGAAGCCAAGAGGCTTCTTTCTAAACTGTGAGGCATTTGTAATGTAAGCAATTATGTATGACAGAATGTCATATCTGTATGTCTTAGGCATTTTATGAAACATGAGGTCAAAGGCATGAACTGAAGTGCACCGAGTGCATTATGGCACTTGAAGAATGATTCTCTTAATGTACTGAAAAACGAGCTCCAATATGTGGGGTCATTATCTCATATCTTTACCCATTATAAAATCACTTTGCTTGCTAAAAGCATAATCCTGGTGTCCTCACTTGGGCAAAGCTCTCACCAATCTGAATAAGCTACCAGGCAGRTTACAACAGAGGTCTGGGAGAACGTTCTTTAGTTTTCCTGTATGAGCAAATGTGGTATCACACTCAGCTGAAAGCTACCATTTCTGTTGCTGTCTCTAAGTATGTATGGCATTCCTTTGAGAGCATCAGTTCTTTTCTTCTACTGATTAGCTAAAGACTCAGCAGATATTMATTTACAATAAAAGTGAGGAAGAAATTTTAAAAAACCCACTGTGTATGGGCAGGCGATATCAAATTGTTGGAGGACTATATGAAAATCAAGTATCTTCAGGCTTTAGAAACATGAGGAGACTCTGAACCAATTTGACTGTACTTTGGTTCTAGCAGAACTTCATGGCTTTAGATGCATTCAGTATTGCCTGGCCTATCTCCATTTATTAGCATTTCCATTTACTGTTTCTGTATTTCCATTTAGTAGMAAACCAATCATGGCCTTCAAGGTGCAGAACAGGCCCAGGGCTAGTGCTTTTTGCATATAGTGCTTTTTGTACATAAAGTTTGTGCCAAATATTCAAGTCATTTGAGGAGTGTTATCTACCCTGTGGTACTCTGAATGGTGCCAATTAAAAAAAAAAAAAATAAAAAAGAGGTAATATCCAAACACTTACTTCCAGACTTTCATTCTGCATAGAAGTGTAGGTTCTTTTCCCCCATGTTATATAAGTTTCCAAACTCACAGCATAACAGAATTAAGGCAACTCCAAACAGYGAGCATTGAAAGCACATGAATAGGATTATTCAGGAGAAAAGAGCACCGCTCACCCATTGTGCTCTTCCTCTTCTCCTCCCTGTCTTCTGTCCTGTTTGGCATGGCGGGAGTGGGTGGAGCAGATGCAGCTGGTGGAAGAGGGGCACGCCTCTTCTTTTTCCTTAAATCATTCAGGGATGCTCCTTGTGATATCTAGCAAAGTTGAAAAAAACCCACAATAAAGGATCTATTTTGTTGATGTCATAAATTGTCAATAACAAAAAAAGAAATGTTTGCCACATGACCTAATTTCTCGGTCCAGTATATTTATAATGAACATCCATAGTGACAACAGGAGATTAAAGAAGTACAGTAATATTGCACTCAGACAAGGAAAGAGACAAGAAGACAGTGCAGATGAGTGTCACAGCAGAAATACCAGTCTGGTAGGCACTTAATGGTTTTAAAAAGAGTGAACCAGAGAGCCCAACACCCAGCAAAGCAGAGTATGACACTATGTGTGTTGTTAAGCTTGAGCCATAACATGATCTCCTCTTTCCACTGGTTTCTTCAAACCTTAAATCATGGTTAAATACTCCAATTTATATGTATAGTGAATAAACACTTTCTCATTTCTTTTATTTTCCACTCAAATTCTTCTCTAAGGACTTCTGAGGAAAGAATTGACAGTTTGCCTGCATGATGATATGGGATCATACATACTGTACTCTATTTATGCCTGCTGGACTTCACAGACTTCTGAAGATCTGTAACACCTTGGCTTGCAATAATTGCAACATGTTGGTTGATAGGCCAAGACTTCATTACTGTTTATGCTGCTTTTAAAAATATGAAAAATGTTGCTGCAAGTGACTTGGGTTTCACTGGGTTGCATAATATTCTCTGTAGCTTGTTGGAACTTAGATCTATTTCCTTTTTCCGGAAAAATAATAATAATAAAACCATGMAGGAAAATCTGTGGAATTTTTAGATTCGAAAGGTACTGGCAACATTAGTCAGTACCAGGCTTCGCTGAGGCAGAGTAATGGCAGCTGCCCACATATGACATGTTATAGGCATTCTTTCAAAAAAGTCTTTACTTCTTTAACTTAACTGCTCTGTCTGCTCTGTATCTAATTCACAGAACTGCTGGGTGGTTTTCTACTATTTCAAAGGCCTAATTATTATTACTATTATTATAACTATTATTATTAYTACTACTACTASTAGTAATAATAATAATAATWGCAACAATAGCAAAAATCACAAYTGTAATATTTCCTTTAATACAGRGGATTAATGCACCCTTAAAATACAGCTGTTGTGGGAGATTTCATTGAACAAATAGTAGCTTCAAACTGCTGAAARCTACCATCAGAGTTCAGAGGAAACACACTCATCTAAGGGTTTCCTTTCCTACGTTGAGTAAAAAAATCTGTGAATGAATTTTACAAGGATTAGGACATGAATAGAGTCTCCTTCACTTAGCCTTCCTTTTAAAAAGYACTCAGGAGCATCTTTCATTATAAAAAGGAACCCTTTTGCTCCCACTTTTCAGGATGATGCTTTAACTATCGTGCTACATGACAACGGCATTCTCTCCACCCCTTGGTAAACCTGCATCCTGCATGGGAGAAACTTGGCAGGAACTGCACTGGGTATAAAGCACAGTAACCAGGATGAGCTGCAGCTTCACACCAAACAAGAATGGGAAAGTAAGGTATACTGGTCCCACTTCATACTATCTAGGATTATTTCAGCATTTTGTATTACATTTCCACCAGATACAGTGAATGACTAAAGCCACTGGGGCCAATCTAGACAAAGTCAGGTGCAGCAGATGGGCAATAATGTTAATAGGAACTAGGGATTTTGTAGACTTAAATTTTGGTCACCAAAATTCAAGGAATTAAAAAAATACTGGATTTATACCCAGAAAAGAGCACCACATCAAATGTTCACGAATGGATATAGCAAAATTTTAGAGCTCCAGTGAAAAACTTTAGCCCAGTGTTATAGCCCGGCTCCATATAAATACGGGACACTCATCCTGACAAAGAAAGTGCCTGTAGTGATGAGGAACTGACCACAACCAACTGAAAGTGAAACACAATGCCCAACATGGAGCTGAATATGGAAAACTCTTGCCAGTGAAACAGACTCATCAGGCCTTGGTTTAAAGAGGAGTTACATGGAGGACAGCTACCTAATGCCACATCCTTCTCTATGAAGAAATTGTCAAATACACACTTTGGAAGAAAAAAAAATCCAGTTCGTCGGCACTGCATTTTAAATAACTAAAAAACATCTAAAAAACCATCAAGAAAATTATCAAAATGGGGGTTTTGATTACTACAAAGACTCAAAAATTCAGTAGCTACAGAGAACTCGAATCATCCAGGAGACAGTCAGCATCTGAACTTTCCGAACACTTCACATGTACAAGCTTGACTTTTGCAGTTGTTTAATAGCATTTTGCAGCTTCCACATTCACTCCCCCTTTACAGAAACAAAGGTCATTTTATTTTAGGACAAAAAARGGTTGGACTGGTGATTTAAAAGATAAAGCTAGGACGGGAAATGTGTCTTCCCTCTTGAAATGATAGAGATCACTAACCACCCTTCCCCAAGTACCAGACRAGTGAAGGATGATAGCTTGCTATAGTCAGATTCCTCAAAGACACGTAACTGCTTTTCTATGAAGAAAGGATCCTTGTCAGAAGTCAGCTTATCTTTTTCAGCTCTATGTATTTTTATTTAGTTGAATCTTCTGAGGGACATTAGACAGATGTATGGATGAACATGCTGCTCCAGTTAGAGAAGAGGCTAGGAAACAGCTAGTCCACGACTGCAATAATCCAAGTTTGGTGAAATACACACACAAAATGCTTTTATTACGCTGTCAGCTAAGTGCAGTATTCTTCACAAACACCATAAAGAAGATGAAAAGCTTGTTTAAAGCCAGTCACGCTACAATGTATATAAGAAGAGTCTAGTCCAAGCACAGGTCATAAAAATTGTTAAAAGTGGCTTTTCTTTAATCCCAATTTCAGTAAACCTATGAGGCTAAACATAAATGAAAAAAGCACAAAGAACATTCTGTTYCTTTCTTCCAATTGTATATACAAAACCAATAGAACTTGAAAATAATTTGTTATGGCTGGCTGCTTCTTTTCTAAAGAAATCAAGCCTTAACAACATTATTTGGAGTAATTTCCCATTGAAACTTTCTTACAGGAGCCCCTCTCTGCGTCTAACAGTTTATTTCCTAGTCTTAGCACTTGTGCTTTACCCATATTTAACAATAAAGTATTAGGTCAGCTCCTGTTACAGCATATAAATAATTTTAAAAGATGTTCATTAAGTGTTCTCTGACTATAATTAATACTATGAACTGTGTTAGAAATGAATAAAGGAGGTCAAAAGGACCTAAGTCTGAAAAACAGTGTAATTTCCCTTCCCATATTGATAAGACCACATACAATGAAAAAAATTCCATTGCATTCATGGCTCACATGCTCTTTGAAAAATACTTCCAATATTGCATACAAAGTACCTGAGCAATGTGCTGAATGTGTTTTCCTTCTGTGAAAGCTCAACATACTTATCAAAATTTGAGGGTTCTAGATAAGATTTTAGTATATATTTAGAGCATAACAACCACAACATGGGGAGTTATTTGTCAAAATTGCGTAGAAAACAATTTTACAAGKCCAATGCTTGAAATTTTCAATCAGTAGCATATCACAGTCACCTTACTTGCAAACAATCTGTGGCTACTGTAAGAGCAGATACGTAAATTGAGTTTAAATTTCCTCATGTGTAAGAGTCTAGTATTTTCTTTGGGTCAGGTTGCACTGAATATGAAGTAATGAAAAATATTAAAGGAGGCCCAAGGAAACAAAAATCACCACTAATGAAAATTCATCAAGCATTCAAAGACAAGGARGTTGTCAGATAAATTTCTAATGCAAGCTCCACTCCTTTGCCTTGCCTGTCCTCTGCTTACAGGCCAGGCACTGGTTTTGTATTTATCAGCCCTTTCCTTTTAAACTTTCTAACAGAAATRTTTAGTTATACAAGTACTAAGTCATCTGGCAAATTCCAACTTTTTTGTATCCACAGACCCAACTAGGMTCAAATTCTCTGCAGGTTTGCTGCTCCCAAAACTGAGCCTCCTTCTGTAAACCAGAAACTACCATTAATTTGCATAGTTTGTGTTTCAAAATCCAAACCAGTCTTTCCACTATTTTTATAAATATTACAAGAAACATTTGTCTTATGGCAACAGATTTTTCCTTTTACTCTCACGCCTATCATTTTGCCATTGAAAAGGAAAAATCTTGAAAACTTAAGAATTTTCCAGTCTCAATATTTGACACAATTCTCCTGAAAGTGATTTTTTTTCCTGCTCAAACAACATAGCCACAGATGATACAAATATATCAACAACAGAATCACGTCTGGATTAAGGTTTGCTTTTAAGGGATGTTGCATGATTATTAAGCATATGCAAATAAAAAAATTGTATAGCACATGATATTAACTATGTGAAGAAAGCCCTTATACTCTCTTGTTTCTTTCTCCTTTTTATGCAGTCAGGACCTTTCATTGTTTTAGAGAAATTGGCTAATTTTTATTTGAATTGTCTTATTCATGGAAACAGTGAATAACTGTAGAAATTATTTTTAGAAGTAAATAAAAAGGATTGGAAAAAGAGCACATGGATTCAATCACTGGCATGCCCTCATTACAAACTGGTTTCCATCATCCCACACTGACTAGACAAACTGATTTAAGTGAGCCAGATTCTGACACACCTGCTGGTGACGATATYATGTGGGGTCATAATGCCTATTCAATTACAAAAATGCTTAAATGCAATCAAAAGAGAAAAGAAAACAGAGCTRACCTGTAACTGAAAAAACAGCAGTATCATTCCAAACTATGTGTGGGACCATCCCAAACCTCTTCATCTCGCAAAGAATTTTAAGAAATCTGGAAATACTTAAGAGCCATTTTACAAGAGGTTATAAAAGAGAAAATACACATGTTTTATTAATCGGCTTTAAACTCTTGATAAAACCATAGCTGCACTAATCCTTTACAATATTCTATGAAAGACAAGCRGTAGATTGGTATGTAAGTAAGATTTATGGGTTTAGATTTAAAGATATTTTCCCGTGACATAATTTAAAGCAGTTGAGAAGAAAATATTTTGATCCAAGAGGAGTCGTTCTAGGAAAATCAGAGATAAATCTTTCAGCTGCAGACTGAAGACATAAATCTGTCCACTAAACTTGATGAAATAAAAGCTATTCTGCCCAGCTGATTCTGCATTTTCACAGGGCAACAGATGCTTCAACATGTCTCRCACTAGAAACCACAAGAAGTCCCAACTGAACATTAAGACATTAATGTGTCTTAAACAACATTTACTCATGTCTAATATTCCCTGGACAGGTCATACATTATTAAGCTTTTCACTGGCACATACTGACAAAGGAAAATTCAGTGAGCTCTCAAAACTGGGTGGTGTAGGAGCAACTCACAAGGCTGGCCACTGTCAGCTTAATTGAATAAAATTGTCTATTCAGTGAACTTCTCTACCTTCTTTCCTTATTGGTAGTATCCTGTTTCATTTGATTTTAAAAAATGAATTTTTAATCCATAAGTACACAAGGGCACTAAAACACAAGTATATTAGAAACTGCATTCAAAGACAGCAGCTTGATGCTTCTCAGGAATGTGTCCTTGTGCTGCTGAATGCATTTATGTGGGTTATTTAAAATACTTMCTGGGATCCCATGCAATGCAACAACATACTGCAAAAACAACAGACACAGACATAATAAAAGATCTAGCACATGGAAAGAGGTTTAAAGAGGGTAGTATTTGGAAAATCTGTCATTTTGATAAAATGCATCGAAACTACACTTTAGAAATCAGCAAGCAGTTTTCTCTGCATTGGTTATTTCACTTCTTTATACAGGTATTTGTATACTTTRCAAATACCTGAYGGATGCATCCCAGCTGAACTCCTGYACCATCAACTGTGCTCCCTGCTGCAGCTTCTGAGCTGCTTTGCTGCTGGAAGGGCTCAGTGGGAAATCTGGCTTAGAACTAGAGTGCAAATTGCATCATTCTTCTCAAAATATCCTCACAATTAATATTTTAATCAGACATCACAATATTTTGCCTTTTTTTTGCCTATGATGCTTAATTTCAGATTAATTTTTTTCTTGTTATATAACTTTGGTGTTAAACCGAGTTTTTAAACAAAATTTAGTATTGATTAGCAAAAATCAAGCTCCGACTGCTAAAATACCTTGGTCTCAATAACAGATAAAAGCTTAGCATTACTGGATTTTACAGAAATTGCTATRTTCTTGTGCTATTTTATTCATGAAATGAAGAAGACAAAAGCCAAGTCCTTGAATACTTGGTTGATTGGCAACAGAAAGCTGAATCAGTTAACACGAGAAAGCCAGTACAAGGTGAAGGGGCAAGCTCATTTTTCCATCTGTTTTTAYAGAACACACCCTTTGTGAAATGTCACAGTCAAGGGCAGTTAAAAATTAATGTCATTCTAATCTTTAAACACTTTAACTTGTTCAGTTAAATGTGTCAGACAGGAAACTATCCATAAACAAATCCGAGATGTTAAATTACTAAGATAGCTGTGATTTCCTTCTTTGCAAAATCTCATTTCTAGCTGCAGTATTATTTCCACTCAAGGAAATCACTCTACAACACCAAATATTTTCACATGCATTGAAACATGTAGACTACACAAGTCTGCGGATGTTTGCTTTGGCAAAGAATTGAACTTCCTCTGTTTCTCTGAATACAATGTAATCCTCCTCATTTATGTCTTCATTTGGGGGGGTGGTGGAGGGGGAACCCAACAAAACCCCCTCAGACACTCTAAGATCACATTTTAAACCCACCACAAACTGATTCTATCAAGATTCATTTCTCCTCTAGAATGATAAAACAAAAAAGGCAAAAACAACCTCCAGATATTAATTTCATATTTGTGCCTTTTTAGTTAGAACTAYACAATTAACAGAACAAATGAATTTTAATAAGAGTTCAAGATACACAGTAGCAGTGCAGTTCATATTTCTTCTCACAACTTTATCAATGAATCTGATATGATCAATGTAATCTTCTTAAGTGACTGCCTTTTGGAAAGGCACTGGAATAAAGATTTTATACATTATCTTCTCTTTCTCASCCTCCTATCCTGGATTGTAGGCTGGATGATTGGTTGATCTGCTTCTCTGTCCTCAAAAATCTCAGTGATATCATGAAGATTTGCAATAGTCATTTTGCATCTTTGCAGCATAACTTTTCTGCCAAAAGCACGGGCTGTAGCCTAAAATCTGTTAGAGCTAGAAAGTGGAAGGGARTTCACACAAACATATGACAAGAAGCAAGGAGAGCATTATCCTTTCGACTTCCAATCAGCCACATACTTCCCTGGAGTTTAGGCTTCCCTCTAGACTTAAAATTTTCTTCTGTATAGATAGCCAACTTGAATTTCTAGTGCTTAGCACTAAGTCCTAGGCAGTCACCTTGGCAGTCTCAATTAAGAGAAAACCATATCTGATTATTTCCAGTGTTCTACCCCCTTCTATCAGCCTTCTCCTTCTGCAGACACACAGAGTGGCTATGAAACATGGTTGAGGCAGTAATTCAAGTGACAGTTTCTGATTCCTTTCCAATTTGATAGGACCATAGAATGGTTTGGGTTAAAAGGGACCCTCAATGATCACCTAGTTTGTGCCRTGCCTTCCCACTGCCCCATTCAAATTCCCACTTGAGTCTACTTCTTCCCTGCACTTAGGAACGGCAGCCAAAAACCCCTGTATTTCCACAATCTTCTGAAAGCAAAAAAAAGGAGAATAGCAAAGTGGTACCACAGTGCCAATCACATACATCACTAGGGCTGTGGCATTACATGGCTCTATATCAAGCTACCCCCGACAAGGGTAAGACTTTATTATCCAAAATTACAAATYGACTCTGATATGAAGATTAGTTTGAGGAACCCAGCATGGCACACTGCTTGTTTTCCACACCTGGAAGTGTCAGCAACCTGGAGCTGAGCAGGAATCAGGGGTTGTCTACTGGGTCTCAGGAGCTGAGAAATTATATTCTCAATGAGACAGGCACACTGCAAAYGAAATGAGGTGCCAATTTCTCCCAGTGACCTACACCAACTATCCTTTAAAGAGGATGGTGCCAGACTATTCAGTGGTGCCCAGCGACAGGATGAGGAGCAATGGCCATAAACTAAAACACAAGAAGTTCCACCTCAACATGAGAAAGAACTTTTCACTGAGAACAGGCTGCCCAGGGAGGTCGTGGAGTCTCCCTGTCTGGGACAAAACCAATCAGGACATGTTCCTGTGTGACCTCTTCTAAGTGGCCCTTGGCAGGGGATTGGACTGGATGATATCCAGAGGTCCCTTCCCAACCTAACAATTCCATGATTCTGTGAAAAATGGCTTGAGGTAGCAGAGAACAGTTTTTAAAAAACTATACTTGTGATGTTTTCTCTTTTTTTCTTACTTGGCTAAACAATGACTATGATATTAAGCCATAAAATTAAACTTGATTTACATAGCACACACACACATTCATGTTGTTAATTTTTCTATTCTGTAACGTTTTACCTTTTTAATTTAGGATTTATGTAAGGTGGAGTTAGAAGCAAAGGTCTGAAAAGTGATGCAAACCCAGTTTCTAAATTAAGCAGAGTGTTAGGGTCATTTTTCATCCTCACACAATGCCAGTTCTTCAGAGGTCCTGCTGCTCAAAATGATCTTTGTCTATTAACTTCCCCTAAATAGGGTGCCCAACAAAGACTCATAATTACTTGACACATACTTTCTCTTTAATGAGAGTCAAAGCTTACGATGACATCAGCCTGCTCTATTTGTCTGAGACTTGCAAGCCAGATGAAGTTTACTTACTGAACATTGCAACCCTGCCAAAATTCAGGGCTGCATGGAACAGTATGTTCCGGCCCCAATGTCTTGCCRGTTTTCAATGAAGTGCTTGACAGAGACCACATGTGGAGGTCAAGTGATWCTGTCATGATCTCACCAGATGGTAAGTTGTGGTACATTCCCAAGGCAGGTAGCATGGTCTGTTCAGAAACAGTTGGCAGGTGAACCATGAACTCACAGCCAGAAGCAACTTAATTATTGCAAAAGATCAAGAACGCTATTGATGCTGGCAAAAAGACTATTCCAAGAATTTTTCTTGCACATAATTCAAGGATCCAACTCTCAAGACATATGTTTTCTTGCAAAAAAAAAAAAAAAAATAGAAGGCCTCCTGCCAAACAAATCTTGGATTTTTGCATAATTATTATGTTATATACGTTAAATTGTAATATAAAGACACTGTAAGCTCACCTTGCTTGGGTTCTTGCATTGTATATTAACCATCACCAGGTCACTCTGATTTTGATGTTGTTTCAGAGGTTACATCTACACAGCTTTGAATGCAGGACTGGACTACTTTTCAGAAAACAACAGGAAAATAGGCCATAGAGGAACTTTACAAAATTCTGTAATTACATTCTGTACCTGTCTAAAGCAACAGTCTATCCAAGCCAAATTGTGAAACACTCAGCATTTCACAAAGCACAGACTTCAGTTAAAGCAGGTAAGCAATTTAAATCACCACTGAACTGGCATTGCTACTATTTCCAGGACAAAGTTGCAAAACCCCTATTTCTAAAACTGAAAAAAAACCACTCAGTGGATTCCTCTAATATTGTAAAAATACATCATTTTAAAGCAGAATTCAAAATTTTAAATTCCTCTGGTGTAAAACCTGTTAACGGACTGAGCTTTATCTGAAAAAAGGCAGATTTTCAAAGGGCTGCTGCAAAATGAGTCAGAGGCTGCACCATCTTGCTAACATGAAAACTCCACTGAAATTCTACACTAACATCCCAGTTCACAGTGGTCAAACTTTAGGAAAAAATATTACCAATTGTATTTAATTGCTTCTTGACTGAGAAAGCTTAGATTCCTTTTGCATAATTCATCACACTGTGACACCTTACTCTGTTTAAAATTACAGGAAAATAGAGCTGGGAGATAAGGAGAGACAAAAAAGCTGCTGGAAAATAAGTCAGCTGCCAAAAAAAAGAGTTGCCTAAAGTTATTAAAATGCTTTCTGCCATTTATTTCTTTTTTTAATGAGACAGATGCTGTTAGCAAATAAATGTGCAGCAACACAAAGTTGAGCTTGAGGAMCAATAAAGAGGATGGGGTGGCAATTTGGACTGAAACAATGGAATTTCTTTAGAGGTATAAAGAAGAAAATTCTGTAATACAGTATTAAAMTATAACATACCCTTAACTGATACTYTTTGGAGGTGTTGAGAAAGTAGTCACTACACTGCGTGTATCATTTAGCTGCAGTTTTTAATAACTACTTTAGAAGAATTAATGTGTTTAAGTGCTCATAGACCAGAATTAATTTTTGGAGCTGTTTCTATCATAAAAAGAAGTACAAATTACTCCCTTTCTCTGGCAGCTTTTTTTAGCCTTCCTAAATTTCATGCTTTACATGACAGCAAGATAAGCCTTCAGCCATCATTGCACTTTACTCTTCTCTTTTAATTTGGGCCTGCATCATTTATCCAAACCAAAGTGCAGCTGTAAGCTAAATTAAGCATCCAAACTGCACAGCAAACATTATCTGATGTGCTGTCAGCTGGCTTCATGTTTGCCATCTAATTATTGTTTCTTAAGACATGAACAAGTCTGGATATTTCTCACTCAGATAACTGAACGTCACGTTTAAAGCTCTTTATAAGATGAACAAACCACCTCCAAATTGAAAATTAACTGTTGAGTTTTAATTCCTTAGTCAATTACCAAGGTATAGGACATTTTAAAGACCATAAACTTCTTTTACTACTCACTCTTGTTTCTACTGATTGGTTTGGGTACACCTTGATAATGGTCTCTATAATAGGATAGCATCAACCTGGTTCAGCTCCAGTGGAAATACGAAATATATAAAACTTTCCATGTTTATGACTGGTTACAGACACTATTGTTTCTAAAAAACTGGAAGTATGTCATCACAGAATTTTATGTCTGTGAAGGGCAACAGTTTGTACATGGCTTTTTCAACAAGGCAATTAAGTGAAAGTCTTTAAGAAAAGCTCCACCCTTACACACTTATAGAAATTCTGCCTGATCCTTCAAGCAGAAGGGGCTAGATGGAGGGAAGCAGCAGAACCCAAAGAGATTGTTTTCCCTTTCTATCTCCTGAAAGGTAGAAATATTATAATTTTATAAGTAAAACAASAGCCCCATCACTGTACAAGACAGAAGTGTCCCACCAGTTGCTTCCCAGAGGATCTGCAATCTCAAGAGTGTATCTGGCATGCACTTGGATCTGACACTGATTTCAAATGCAAAGGGATCACATCTTTCATGCTGCTTTTCAATTGGMAGTGTAAGCCACACATACTATAGAGTGCACTGGACAACACCCCTACAGATCCCAGCCATCTGTCCTGTGATCTTCATAAAAGCATCTCAGTATTTTGAGATGCAGCCCAAGGAGGCTGAAAATAGGACCCCTAGAGTCTTGTGAGGCTCTTTGATACACCAGTTACACTACCACTTGTCAAATGTATACCAGGCAAGCTGCTTTAGGGTTCATGGTGCTAAATTCTTATTGGTCCTATGATTTACTGGTAAAACTTCCAGCTTCGTTCTAGAAATGCAGTTTTGCACTTAGAGCACAAAACAAAGAGGCTGATGACTGGGAATAGCAATCAAAGGCAGCTGTTTCTGTTCTTAATGAGAAACATGTTCTTCTGGTCATCAAATTACTACTGATAAGAAGACCTAGTGAAGTCATTGTGAATGCTGCCAGTGACTTTTCTGGAAAGATATCAGATCATATGAGACAATTATTTGGGTAGGACTCTCTTCAGTATTCTCCAAAATTAGCTTAATGGGCTAGATCAAGGGTTCAGCTCAGTTTGTTTTTTTTTATTAGATTGTGGTAGGTACCTAGGGGACAGCAGAAGAAAAGGAAAAGGATGTTCAATACTACCTTCTCCCAAATACTTTTTCAGCCACCAAACATCTTCGTGTCAGGGACTTCCTGGTGTGATTTATCTTTCAAAATTCATTATGGATTTGTAATCCTTGCAGCATTTGTTCAGTCTCCTCTTAAGTCCATGTAAACTTCTAGTGTCCACAACAACCTTGGTGGGCTAATTCAATGAAGAGYCACATGCTTTGGCTTTGGGAGTTTGCCTGCTTCCTACTAGCTCCAAGTGCTCCTGTAATGGCTGGCTGAACAGCCAAATCCTTATCCATAGTCTTCAGTCACTTTTTCAAGATAAACAATCATGGTTTACTTAAGTTGCACTATTGATCCTGCTATTGACCCTTCATGTCCTTTCATGAGTCTCATCCTTTCCTGTAATATCCTTCTGAAACAAAGGGAACACTGTTTAGTATTTAAGATGGCGTAATAAAGCCCACAATATATTGGTGTAATAAAACTACCTTTTCTTTCCTCTTTTCCTCTCCTAAAATGCTCTGAATCTGATTTGCTTTCTTGATTAATATTGAGCTTTGAGAAGTCTTTTTTCAAGCAAATATGTCTTCTGATTCTAAGATGCTCTTAGTTACTGCCAATTGAGGGATCAGTATTTTACAGTGTATTAAGGAAAATTCAGTGGCCTTTTCTCTGGCATACCACTTCAGCCTTTCCCACACCGAATTTAACTGTTCTCATCTGCAAGTTCTCCCAGATTCCAGAATTCAGTCTCATCAGGTCTTTCAACTGCAACTCTTCATACTCAGCCTTGCTCCTTGGTATGCAGATGACTCAAGCAGGAACAATAAACTTTCTCACTTTACTGTTTCTTTTTCAGGTCMCTTCGTAATATGATCAACATGGATGCTCAAATACTGGAAGGCTGCAACATTTCACCACTAGATGAGCAGATCATTTAGCCATAACCTGCAATTTCTCTATTCTTTGCTGCTAGTTATTTAAGAGTAAGAYGACCTTCCTAATTATGGAACTGAGACTTGGTTTCCTGATGAAATTCTTGATGAGGGAACTTGGAAGTTTGGGGGAACCCAGACAGAGTGGATCAACCATTTAATACCCACCTATTTGCTGAACACACCAAGAGTATTCCAAGGGAGTTGTAAAGCGGGGTTTCTGTTTTACTAAAGCTACATTTACCCTATTAATTACCTTCACAAAGATGCCAACAGCTTAAATTCTCTATTATATTTATAGTATTTTTTTCAGTATATAAGCCACATAAGGAGGCTTGTTTTTTTTTTTTTGTTTTTTTTTTTTTTTTTTTTTTTTTTTTTTTTTTTTCCCTTATACTTTCCAAAAACCACCTCTACCTTTCACCTATTTTCTTTTTTTTTTTTTTTTATTTCCCTTATACTTTCCAAAAACCACCTCTACCTTTCACCTATTTTCTCTGACTTTCTTCATGGAAACCCAGAATACGGCACTGGTAGCCACATTAGCAGTATTATTTAGTAATTTTTTTTCTCTATTTCTTTGCTCCACATAGCAGAAAGAGACTCAATATAGACACAATTATTTTAAACAGTATTTCTTATTTCAGATAGCACTGCAGTCTCTGGTGCAYGATTTTGGCAATATTTGGCAGGGCTGTTGCTCAGACAAAGGAACCACAGCGTGCTCCTCAGTCAGGGAGTGCATCCCTTATCTATGACACTGGACAAGCCTGGTGTTCATCATCTGTGCCAGCAGCCTTAACCTGTGAAAAATGTAAAGCCAAGTTTAACTTTCACCATCCCAGGCAACTCTCTGGCCAAAGAGTAAGACAAAATAAATGATTTCTACATGTTTCTGTGAGCAAATGAAAAAGACCCCGTGATACCCACAGACTCTCAACATCTATAGAAATGCGTAAATGAAATAAATTAGCTTGTAAATAAAATTTTCAGGCAGAATGACTGGAAGAAAAGCACAAAAAAAGATAGATACTAAGAGCCTAATGGAAAATTTTTATGRTTACCATGCAGCATTTATAGCCTGTACATCCAAAATAAGCAACAGCAGCATGAATTTGAAGTGAAACACAGAAACAAATATAATATCTGTTCTTAATTGGGTTATCAATAATTATCTATTTATCTGTATCAACAGAGAGAGAGACACAACTACTCTTTGACCTTATCACAATTCTGCCTCATGCCAATTGTCTAAGAAGTCTTCAGCCTCTTAATTTGACATCCTACAGCAGTAAAATGTGCACTCCAGCACCCAATATCCAAACTCTAATACAAAAAACTAGCTTCCTCCTTTAAGGCTTACATAATTTGGGCATTTGAACAGTGTTCCAGAGAAAGAACATCTTTAATAAAGATCCAATATYCCTGCCTTCATCACAAAAATGCTGTTGAGAGATATCACATATTGCCTGAGAATTCTCACAAGTCTGACACACAGATTGGAGAAGATCACAGCTAACACTTATGACATCCTCACTTAATGAACAAAGGCAAAGACACTTCTAAAAATAACATGCAGCATTCACAGTTCAGGCCATTGTGCACAAAAAGAAAATCTAAATCAGAACAATTAAAAAGGCATATAAATCCAGTCATTAACTAACTTTAAATCAACATTTTAAACAAATTTAAAAGTCAGTCAAGGGTTCTCCCTCTTCCTTCTGAATAAATCCCGCTTTCCTATCCTCAGGGAACTTATAAAAACCTGGGAAGTGACCTAGAAGATGCAGCAGGTTGTAGAAATAAAAGACACATTTTGAAAAACAGCTTTTTCCTACAGCAAAAACTGATTCATTGCATCCTTCCTCAGAATGTGAAAAAATGTATCTGTTATTCTCAAAGGAGATTTCTGGATGCTCCACAGAAAACAAACCACAAAGTAAAACGAAAATACATTCACAGAACACTTAAGGGAGAAAGGAAATGTGTCATAAGAAAAAGGTTGAGAAGACCTCACCCAGAAGACCTTTGAGTCAAGAGAAACCTCCCTTCCTCTCTAATAGATGATAAAAAAAGCATGCATTCATATCTTGTTGACTTCTAGTAGACATTTCTGGTTTAGGTGTAACCTATGAAACGGAGATAAGTAATCTGAATCCATCCACCCTTTTGTTGAATTCTGGGCTTCTTATTAAAACAGAATACAACTGTCACACGTCCCCCATGAACTGCTCCTTACCTTGCACCTTATACAGAAGTAAAGAAATAAAGTACAAGGTAGAAGAGAATAACTACAGCATAAGCCTATCCTGCTACAGTACAAAAAACAAACCCTTCCCTCAAGTCTGACTGCAATAATTTCTACAAAAAGTAGGATCAACCAAGTAGGTAAACCTAAACTAATTTGAAACTTTTCCTCCTCTTGGGACACAGGACTTTGATCAGAATGAAATTTAGACAATAATAAATTACAGCAGATGCACAAAGGAAGAGGTAGAAGACAATAAGCTGTTAAGAGTACCGTGCCTCTAGAGGTGATGTTAATCAAGTGCTGCCTACAATAAATCTCAGTTCTGTAAGAAGCTGTGGCAGATGCTCTCATTCAGCTGTGATCCTTCTGTCCCTCAGTTTCCCACAATTACAGTGCCTGCTGGTATTCTGCTTCTTTCATTAAATGATGATTCTCAGAGTCCAAGACAATTCATGAGGAAGAAAAGCTTTCATACACACAAACACAGGTTCTTCCTAAAGACTGTTTCTCAGAGGGAAAGACAACTGCAGGAGTATTATTATTTGAAATACCAGACTGATTAGACATACCCAGGTACAAAGCAGATTCAAGACTCACAGGGCACACAGACAGAGAGCTCTACTGGTGGCATCCATACTGACAGAGATGTTCTAATAAGAACTTACTCCTGTTCTACAGGATCTGTGTTCATGGCTTTAAGGCTTAATTTGCAGCCACAACGAAATTTATCATTTTGAAAACCTGAGGAGAACAACAGTAACAGYGTGATTTCATATCAGTCACGATTATCCTTGCTAACCACAGCTAACCACAAATCTGTGGCATTAGATTATAAAGAAGGAAGTGTCTTATGGATGAGGGGTTATCACTTTGTGCAGACATGCTTGAAAGGTAACTGCAAAAATCCCTGCTGTGCTAGGGGAACATAGTGGAAGAAATGCTTGATTTGCTCGGATTTTTGTATTAAAAACCTCAATTTAAACTCCTTTGGTGACAGAAGGTGGCACACTGAAAAAATAATATGATATTAAAATCACAGTGGCCAGATACTGAGTTGCTGAGCAACCAGACGTAGCTTCTGACATCTTAAAAGTTCAGAAAACATCAAGCTCCAAAATCGGCTTCCTAATTATGGACAGCTGAGSTAACCATTTCTAAAAATCTTGGCCACTGTTTTAAAATATCTCTTACTTCTAAGGAAGATAATGAGTCACAGTTCCAAATGGGTTCCAACTCCATGCCTGTAACATACACACATACACATGGGAAATTTAAGAACTGAAAATTCAGGACTGATTCTAAAAATTTGGATGAGTCTACAGTTTAATAACACTTTGAACAAATTTAGTATGCTAATTATGGTTTCAATATAAAATTATTCATACATTTCCTTTACTGCCTCTCCTTTATTTTTACTGGTTAAAGATTATTTGTGGTGCTTGCTGGCAGAATGRATTCCAGATATATTTTCACTATATGCTGGACTCATTTGCAGCGTCATTTTGAAGTATTTCAGGGTTGCCTGCAGACGGGTACAAAACCAACAGCTTCCAGAAAGGACATTTCACTGCAGTATTTTTCCTCCTTTTCATCCACTTGCTAATATGCTCAACCAAAACATGGGGGACCCACGGTTTCAACCCCTGGTGTACTCTAATTATATTGGTTTACAAAGGACAGTGAATAGCACTGTAACACAAATTCTGCTGTGAGAAAGGCAGCCCTACCAAAGGCATGAAAATGCCACCAAATGGACAGGATGCCTAATCCAGGGACCTGGCAGCTCTGCAGCACTCCTGTCAATGACTGCCAGCAGAATCACAACTCTTTCAAGTGCAATGTGCACTGGAACTGGGCATATTTCCCAAGAGGCTGCTATGTGCAACAGGAGCACTAAACA